>NC_082712.1:64666958-64970516 GCF_030144855.1 Hypanus sabinus
ATGTTTCCGTGAAGCAAAAGACATAGCAGTCCCTGATGTCCCTTTGGTACTGCAATCTTGCACTGAGGTTTTCAATTTTATTTTATTTTCCAGAGGCTGTAGTTTTGCCAGCAGGATAGTCAGGAGTTGCTTTGGGGTGGGGGGTGGGTGAGGGTCTAAGGCCTTTGCATTTCAATTGTACCTGTAGCCCAGCACGCCTTCCATACTTCTGTTTTCTTAAAGAGGAACTGCACTTGTGACAAAAAAAATTTTCTTATATGAGTGAAACCAATTAAAGGCATTACCAGAGAGGCCACCCCAGTTGGCAAGGTGATCTAGGGGAATGTTGTAGTCAATTGTGTCAATGATCTGGTGCTGAGCCCAAGATTGCTGACAATTTAGCTAAGGGCCATCTCTGTGTTGTGGTTTGCTCTAAATCCTGCTTAAATTTTTTTAGAATATTGTTCTCATTGAGGAGATATTGAGTTAGCTTCTATGCTATTCTTTAGAGTTTGGAAGAAAGAGAGGTGACACCATATTAAATTCAACAGGGTGGAAGATGCTTCCCCTGGGGAAGAAATTTAGAATAACATTCACAGAATACAGGTCCTCCCCAGCTTACTAATGTCTGACTTATGTACAGCCCGTACCTGCTAAAAAGCATTTGGGAAATCACTGGGATAGATTTAGCAGCTGCTGTGTAGCTGCAGGCATCTTCTGCCAACTGGAAACTTGGTTTGCAGCTGCATTTCTGACTTGTGAACTGTTTGAGTTATGAAGAGCTGACAGGAACAGAACCCTGCCGTAACTTGAGGATGAATTGTAAAGAGCAGGCCACTTAGGAGTGAGAAAGGTGAGAAATGTCCTCACGTGGAAGGTGTGAGCACTCAATCACTGATGATGCTCAAAGCAAAGATTGCCAAACAAATCAAGGGATACATGGAGGCAATGTAGGTTTTTGATTACCCGTTATCTTGTTGAATGGCAGAGAAGACCTCAAAGACTCAATGATCTTCTCCTGCACCTACATCTGATGTTCTTATAATTGTTAATGGATAGGGCAGTTGAGTAAGGTCAACAACAAACCACAATCAATATCCCCAGGAACTTCACTACTTACAAGTACAAGGGCAGGAAATTAGTGGGAGCCCACCTCTTGCAAAGTTTCCATTCAGATCACACATCACACTGGTCTAAAAGTAATGTTATTCCATCATATTGCTGGATTCAAGTCCTGGAACCTCTGAACTAACAGCAGTGCGAGAGGGCCTTCACTTTCTGGACAACAGTCACTGAAGAGGGAACTTAGGGGCAAGCAATAGATGCTGGCTTTGTCATTGAAGTTCACCTCCTGGGAATAATTTTAAAAAATTAGACCATTGTTCACACATGAATAACATTGGGTCAGAACTTCAAACTGCAGATATTATTAATGCTTTATAAGAGAATCAGAAAGAATCTAATTTAATATATACTTGACATAAGCAAAATGCAAGATTTTAAAAATTTGCAATTGTTGTCTCAAAACTCAAATACTAGGTATTAACCATTCTATAGGTAACTAGAGAAGCGACTTAAGAAAGAGAATCCAGCTCGACCTATTTTGCTCTGCAGTACTGATGTGTGCTGTTATTTTTAGTATCCCAGAGGTTTCCTATTGCTTATCTCAAGTACACTGGATTGCCATGTTATTTTTGAATTCCATTAGCTGATGCTGGCTGCTCTTTGGAGATTAAAAGGTCAAGCTGCGATTTGCTTTGAAAAGACAATATGCTTCCATGCTCAAGTCAGCTGGCAAGCGTGGTCCAGATTCATGAATCAAGGATCATCCACTCCTCATATTACTGGATTAATCAGCAAATGGAATATTATTGAATTCAAAGCAAATGATTTTACATGGGATCAGAAGTAGGCCAATGAACGTCTTAAGTGAAACCATACCTGATTTACAACCTAACTGTCTATTATTAGTAGCTTTCTGCAAACAGGCTATACTTTGACAAATGCTTTATTAAAAGAAAAACACTTTGATGCTTCCTTCACTTTTCATATCATATATTTTTACAACATAAGCATTCAGTCCACTGCATTTATTCAGCAATCTTTGAGAGCAAAGCTGTTACTCCCAGTCTCCTGATAAATTCCCTGACACTTTCACTCAAGTGCACTTAAAATATTTACACCTTGATTCCTTTATCTTTTGTATACCTTGTGAGTAATTTACAGTGGACAATTAACTTACAACTGGATAAGACCAATGTGGTCTACAAAATCCAATGTAGGGACTGTAGTAAATATTACGTCAGCCCAATTGGGAGAAAATTATCTACAAGGATCCATGACAATCCTGTGGCAGTAAAGCAGCATGGCCAACTCTTCCTAGTCTCTACCCATGAAGCTCAAAAGGGACACAAATTCAACCGGGCATCAGTGAAAGTCATGATGCAAGTGAACAAGAGGCATGCAAAAGAATTCCTAAAAGCATGGTTTTCTGTGAACAACGGGCATGTAGACCTTGATCCTATTTGTGAGCCAAGGTGGCAAAATTCCTGACCACAACGCATGAAGTTTGCCACACAACCAATCAGTGATGAGATATCCTCTCCACATCCCAATTGAGCTTCTGTAATGACAGCCAAACAGCTGATTGATAAGTATTCTGAGGACAAATCACAATTAACAGTGCACTGATGGTGATGAAACATTTGTAAGTAAACTGCCAAGATCGGAGAACAACTCAACCCAATTAACTTACACATCCTTGGACTGTGGGAGAAAACCATGGGGATCATGGGGAGAATGAGTAATCTTCCTACTGACTCTACAGGAAGTCAGGATCCAACAAAGGTCACTGGAGTGGTAGGGTAGCTGCACTATTGTGCAGGATTTAGTGTGCTCTGGTGGTGAAAGAGGGAATATAAACACTACAGGGCTTCTGCAGTCCACTGACTGTAAAGACCTTATATTTTCACATGCATCTTAATGCTGTTATCTACTGACACACATTTCCCACATTCTTTGTACCTCTGAGAGAGAAAAAAATACATCTAACTAGTCTTTCAAGTTGGTAAATGGCCCGACATGAATCACTATTTGAAGTGAGTTCTGAATTTCCAGTCTCCTTTGTCTCAATTAACTCCAGTCTCAGGAAATGAATCCTGATTTTACTCTAATGCTGGGATCATGCCCCTTGTGTTGGATTCACCAAGTAGCAGAAATTGTTTGTCTCTATCAACTCCTATCAGATTTTATAAAATCTTGGTAAGTTGGTAACTAAATATATCAGGGATGGGGTAAGAAGGGGAGGAGGGGCAGTAACAGAAGTTAGAGAAGTCAATGTTCATGCCATCAGGTTGGAGGCTACCCAGCCGGTATATAAGGTATGTGAATTTCATGTGCTACACCAGAAATAAGACGGTTGCTAATATTATTAACATGGAATTATATCTTCAAGTAGAAAATACAGCCATATAGTTCACCAACAGGTCAGCATGGCCATACAGAGTCCCTGAAAACCTCTATTCAGTTACTCCAGATCCTTTGCTCTTTTCCCCTAGCCATGAGTTTACAAAAAGTTGTTTTTTTATTCATTCAGTTGCCTTTTCAAAGATACCACTGAAATTGCTTCCAGCACTCTCAACGCATTGAATTCAAATGTATTACAACTCAGGGAATAAAAGAATTTCTCCTCATTTTCCACCAGCTCTGGAATATTTGCCAGTTGTTCTATTTATTTGAGTCTTTTGATTACTGACACTCTGCCAGCAAAAATATTTCCCCTCTATTTACAGAATCAGAAATCTTCATAACTTTAACTAATTCTATTAAATCTTCCCTCAGCCTTTCTTGTACTTAAGGAAAAGAGTTTAAAATTCATGCTTGCGAGGGATGAAGAGTTCATTTGGATGCTGACCCGCAGAATTTCTCCAGCATTTTGTGCATATTGTTTTATGTTTTGCCTGGCAGTGTGACTGCAAACAAGCTTTTCAAAAATATTTATGGTTTTGTAAACAAGAAGGATGAGGGTTAAATCTTCCATCCTGATGATAAAATTTATCTCAGTATCTTCTATCACCCTTTAGTTCAATGAAGTACTATTTAAAGTATGTAACAGAGCAAGTTTTCCCAAGGAGCAATGTTGAAATGGGCAGTTTAGTTCAGAGATGTCAGTTCGATGGTGTCACTGTAGCAACAGCCTAGATTTGTTCTCCAGTCTCGAGGGCAGGTTTGGATTCTGACTTTAGGCAAGGATGCCACTAATGAGGGCAGGGTGAAATCAACAGACTGAGTGTTGAAATGTGTAGTGGAGAAAGAACACTGAAGCAGTTGATTTACTTCATTTGAAATTTGCAAAATAACTTGCCCTACGTAAAACTCTGCAGACTTCATTTGCGATTTCTTCATGTGCAAGAAAAGTTTGCACAGGCTTCATGTCTCACTGATTAATACAGAACTCTTTTAATGCTTTTCTGATCTGAGGCAAGATTTCCACATGCCCTACCAAATCTGTTCTTCTGCAGTTCTTCATAATCTGCAACTATTATCACTTGGGTTGAACCAATTTGCTACAAGCCACAGTAAATCATCTTTGCCTCATATTGTCTTTACAGAGGAATGAGATATAAAGATATTCAACTGTTGTATTAAGATAGGAAATGACTCACCACCGTGGTCTGTTGTGTCCCAGCGATGTCGAACTCGGTTGACTGAACCAACTCTTTGGATTGATGGGTGTGGCTTATCTCTGCCCCTAAAAAGCAATAATTAAAGCTTTTCAACCATCATACGTTTCTAACAGATGGTCTAAGTCAGGACTTCCCCTTACAATATTTCTCAGGAGACATTGCTCACTTATCTCCTCCCATCAATACCTTTCTTGTTGGATTTTAGAGGGAAATGACAAAACTTTGTTCCCTTGAGGAAAGAAAGAAAAGGAGGAATCCCGACGGATGCAGAGACAACATCAAGGACTCAGTAGAGAGCAAACCTTCGCACGTGGCCCTGCTGCTGATTTGTGGACAGGTGAACTATCAGCCCCATGAAGCAACTGTGAGGTCCGAGTTACTTCCATAACCATAACCTCTATTACTAAAAAGAACATGGATAGCAGGTGTATGGAAACACCACTACTAACCTATGCACTTCCAAGCTGTGGCAACATCCTGACACGGAACTGTCATTGTTATCATTTGATCAAATCCCGGAACTCCCTACCCAATAGCAATGTGCGAGCAGCTTCATGAGGGGGACTGTAGACTGTAGTTTAAGACTGGGCATTAACTGTGGCTTTGTGATGATTTCTGGATCCTATAAATAAAAGTTTGTTATGACTGCGATTCACACTCGGGCTTTGGAGTGAGTGTTGGAACATCCTGCTAAACTGATCCTGTATCCACATCATTTCCGTAGTGGATGAGGATAATTAACATACCCCATGACACAGATTCTGCGCCCAATAGTGCCCCATTTTGAAAGGACACACGTGAGCTGGAATGACAGGTGATTCCCTCCTTCCTAAAATAGAGACACCAGGACTTACTCTGAATTACTAAGGAAAGCAAAAGGAGATTGAGTCTGTGATAGTCTAGACACTGAATTGATAAACTTATTGGGGCCGTTGGGCATGTGCTGGAATAAATGTGACGCTGAGTGCATCTGATGTTTAGTAAAAGCGTGGTTTTAACTGTAGTTCAGTCAGGACTACTTTTTTTTCCAGTACCTGTTCTCAGAGCCACTCCACACACTCAAGTGTCTTCACAACCAGGTGGATACACCACCACAGTGGCAGGGGTTTTCGGTTTTATTGGAAGCACTGTTCTTGGATAAGACAAAAAGTTGAAATTCCATCTGCAACTCAGATGTCTATAAGGTATTTAGTGGCACTTATTTGGAGTGATGATGATCACCAGTTTCCAGGCCAATATTTATTCTGTGCCCAACTTCACTAAAACATATTAGCATGTTGATTTATTTGTGGAGATCATGCCTTGTGCAAGTTTGTACAAAAGCAATTTCACGTTAACAGCGCATGATGAACAAGAAAATGCCACGGTCATAAAAGACATATAGAAGTTATGTTTTTCCTCATTGAATTCCACCCCCCAGTCCTACTCTTGGTGTGTCTCCATCCATGCTGCAGTGCTGGGTTGCATACTCATTGACAAGTTTCACAGGCTGTCACTGTTTCCTCTCAGGATGCGGGTCTGAATTTCAAATTAATTGAGTAAATGAGTGGGACGTGTGAAAAGTCATGCATTGAATCTTCTCCAAGAAGCAGATCTGGAAGAGAAGGTAAAAGCTGAAAGCAAATATACAAACGGTTGCAGCGTAAGTTGCTGGATTCTTCTGGGCAGCAGAGAGCGAAGAATGACCAGGAACCTCGCTGCCCACATTAAAATGCTGGAGGAACTCAGCAGGCCAGGCAGCATCTGTGGAAAACATTACAGTCGACGTTTCGGGCCGAGACCCTTCATCAGCTCAGATGAAGTCTCGGCCTGAAACTTCGACTGTACTCTCTTCCATTGATGCTGCCTGGCCTGCTGAGTTCCTCCAGCATTTAGTGTGTGTTGCTCGGATTTCCAGCACCTGCAGATTTTTTCCTGCTTGCCCACATTAACCTAACCCAGAACTGGTAGCTCTGTTGAGGTAGGCAGTTGGGATAATGTAACACCTGCACTTATTAATCCCTCCCCGGAATACCATTCTTCAAATTACATTCAACACTTATCTCCCACCCTTGTTACAGAACAGAGAGCTGCAAGCAGGTTCCAGTGCCATCTGTTAACCGAGGAAGTCTCTCTCAAAATTAATGGTGTGCAGTGAACTGAACTGAGGCTCTCGTGTTTTGGCAGATTGCAGGAGCTGGTTAATAGCTGCCCTGGGACCTTTGTAATCATGTTAGATATATTAGAACATTGGTGGAGGCATGTTGCCAACCTGACTCAAACTAAATTCTTTCATCTAAACTAGGTCACAACAGTTTAGGAAACCTTAGCGCTATATCTTATGGAATGCCCAGCACCAAAGCATCCTTCTATCCCAATCAGTCAGGTTGTCTCTGCTTTCCCTTTCTTCCATGATTTCCCCTTAATTCCATGGATGCCTCAACTAATCAGAATGCCAAGGATTTCACATAGCAACTGCTCTCTGTGAATGTCCAATTGGTGGATGAAGTTATGGCTCCATGTATCCCAAATGGAAACCCATTCACTTTCCTTTTGATTCAAATTCATTCTAAGACATGGGTGTCTCTGAATCAGAATCAGGTTTATTATCACTGGCATGTGACATGAAATTTGTTAGCTTAGTGGCAGCAAGTTCAATGTAATACTTAATCTAGCAGAGAGAGAAAAAAAAACAAGTAGATCAATTATGTATATTGAATAGATAAACAACATGCAAAAACAGAAATACTATATATTAAAAAAAAAGTGAGGTAGCGTCCAAAGATTCAATTTCCATTTATGAATTGGATGTCAGAGGGGAAGAAGCTGTTTCTGAATTGCTGAGTGTGTGCCTTCAGGCTTCTGTACCTCCTACCTGATGGTAACAATGAGAAAAGGACATGCCCTGGGTGCTGGAGGTCCTTAATAATGGATGCTGCCTTTCTGAGATGCCGCTCAGAAGTTATAGCCACTGGAGCTATTTGGGGCACAATTCTCACATCTGGTCACAGGGCAATTACTGTGGGCAGATAAGAGACAATCACGTTGCTAGCTCACATGTGACCACATGACATAAGGATGGCATTTGCCTTTTCTGAGTATGTCTACATTTATTAGATACCAGTAGTTTATTGGTCACATTTCATGATACTACAAGTATTTTAATGCCAGATTTAATTTTCATTTCAAGTGAACTGAGAATTCTGGATCAATAGTCAAGATTGCTGGATATTAGTTCAGTAACAACCACTGTCTACTGCAACACACTCAAAATGCTGGCGTAACCCAGCAGGTCAGGCAGTATCTATGGAAATGAATAGGACAGTTGACTTTTTGGGCCGAGACCCTTCTTCAGGACTGAGGAGGAAGGGGGAAAGATGCCAGAATATAAGTGTGAGGGGAGGGGAAGAGGCAAGCTGGAAGGTGATAGGTGAAGCTGAAAGACACAAGATGGAAGGTGATAGGTGAAACCAGGTGGGTGGGAAAGGTAAAGGATTGAAGGAATCTGATAGGAGAGGAGAGAGGACCACAAGAGGAAGGGATGGAGGAGGGGATCAGGGTGCAGTAATAGGCAGGTGAGAAAAAGAAAAAGGTTAAAATGAGGAATAAAGGAAGGGGTGGGGGGTAATTTTTTTATAGGAAGGAGAAGTCGATATTTATGCCATCAGGTAGGAGGGTACCCACATGGAATATAAGGTGTACTGTATTACTGTCTCCTATAATGTTAAGCTCCTCTTTCAGGCCACCTATCAGCCTTCTTTTGGTACAAGACATAGTCCAAGCCTGTAAGGAAGAGATGGAGAAAACATCTAAACTGAAAGACAAATACGAACTACATGAGGATGAGATGTTGTGTATTTAGCAGTCTTCACCGAGTTTAAAACCCTACCACCCAAACGTCCTGGGAGAGATCTTAATTAGTGAGTAATCATACATATATACCATAATTTAAAGTGGTCAAAAAGTGAAAACTGCAAATGCAGGAAGTTTAAAATATAAATAGAAAAATCTTAAAGTACTCCTCAGGTTAGTAAGTAACTGTGGAGAAAGGAAAAAAGGTGAAGCAATTAAAGAATATACTCCTGATACCTTAGCTTCCTTTCTCTCTCTGTAGCTGCTACCTGACCGGTTGTGTGTTTCTAGCATTTCCTAATTCTAATTTAAATGTATAATCTTTTAGAGGCCATTACTTCAGGCATCAATGATATGTTGTTAAATGAATAATGTTTATTGAATAACATCATAGTAAAATTATTTATTTAGTGAACTGCTTTCCACCAACATGACCAAAGAACTAACTGCTCTGAAATAAAAATAGAAAATGCTGGTCTGGCTGCATCTGTGGAAAAGAAACAGGGCTAAAGTTTCAAAGACTCTTAATTGAACATCCTTCAGCAGAAGATGAGTGAAGGATCTTCTTTTCCCACAGATACAGCCTGGCTTACTGACTATTTCTAGCATTTTCTATTTTTATTTCAGATATCCAGCATCTACAACTTCCTTTTTTGAAATAGTGAAGATTTGGACTCTTGTTTGCCTCCCCCACACCTCAACTCTATTACTGTCATTGCCTACCTTCCCTTGGCTTACTTGGCCCAAGCAACTACTCAAGATCAGTTTGGTGATATGATGTGGTATGAAGAATGGCGAAACTGGAAACGGTCTCCTTGCTTGGAAGAGGTTTACAGGGAAAAGATTTAATGCTGGACTTCACAATGATAGAAGATATTGATGGAGATAACAGTTTGCACTAGCAGTGGAAAGAAATTTAAAATAGACAGCCGAGAAAACAGAAGGGAGATCAGAATGGCTGTTTTTCTTAAATACTGTCAATGGAATTGGATGCAATATTTGCACTAAAGGAACCAAATAATTGTTTGGGGGAAACTTACTGACTTGTGGAGAAATAGCAGCTGGTAGCTCTACAAACAGTTAGCACTGGCATAATGGGCAAAATAGCCTTCTTTTCCGAGCTCTGATCTGGATTTTCATTTACAGTAGTTTCTGCAAAGGAGCTGCAAGCAAATTAATATTTGGATTTGATAATAGGGCTATCTCAGGCTTTCAGTATATGAATCACTATTGGGAATTGGAGTGTACCAGATCGGATTAATATGTGTCATTTTTAATTTCATAAGTTCAATGTTTTTGAGGTGCTCCATCAACCCTGTACCATACAGATTGTGGCTAGATTAAAGCATCATAACTAAACAAATCCTTTCTTCTTCTCACCCACAGCAGCACTGCAGCTACATTTTATCATTATTATTAGGGTCAAAAAAGAGGTAAGAAAGCCTGTGCTAAATTATTTAATGTACAATGTAGGTACTCATTCCTACAGAGTTTATAAATCATTTGTTTTGTTTAAGGAACTGGGTCACCAGAAACATAAGATTTTGTTCAACTCAATCCATCCTATTACTAACACATTAGTTCTACTGCTGTGAATATACAGTTCAAAATAAATTCTTGCATAGTAGCAGTGTTTTCATTTGGGTAGGTGACACCTTCAGGAGTTTGCCAATATCCACAGGGGTTCTATGGAAGTCAGCCAATGCTTTAAGAGGGGATTCGATTAACTGAAGAGCTCAAAGACCTTTTGGTTATGTCAGATCTTATATTTTCCCTGATCCTATTTTGCTTCCTACCACTAAGCCAGTTTTCAGTCCATATAATTAATATGCCTTCACTATTTGAAAGATCGTCACCACAGAATTTTTTTCAAATCATTTCTGAAAATCCAAGTTAATCCTATTTACTGAATTCCCTCTTATTTTCAACAGGACCACCTCTGAAAGAGTTTTGGTTGCTTTGTGGGACATGATGTTGGTGGCCTTAAGGATCAGGGACCAGCTATATAGCCAAGCAGATTCAAGGAGCTTCCTTCAGCCGGGGTCTTGTATACAGTCTTTGGCTGGGAGCTTGGCACCCACATCACTAAAGCCCCAGGAAACACAGGGCCTCTCCCAGAGATGATATCTGGTAGGAGAGATGGAACAGTTCATCACTTCAGCTCACCAGCTGGCAAACTTTCTGCTGAATTTCTGGATTCAACAATGGCTGGATGGGAGATGCCAGAGAATGGTGGTGGATAACTGTTTGTCGATTTAGAGGCTGGTGACTAGTGGTGTGCCTCAGGGATCTGAACTAGGTCCAACGTTGTTTGTCATATACATTAATGATCTGGATGATGGGGTGGTAAATTGGATTAGTAAGTATGCAGATAATACTAAGATAGAGATTTAGGCCAGTTAGAAGAGTGGGCTGAATGATGGCAGATGGAGTTTAATGCTGATAAGTGTGAGATGCTACATTTTGGTAGGAATAATCCAAATAGGACATACATGGTAAATGGTAGGGCATTGAAAAATGCGGTAGAACAGAGTGATCTAGAAATAATGGTGCATAGTTCCCTGAAGGTGGAATCTCATGTGGATAGGGTGGTGAAGAAAGCTTTTGGTATGCTGGCCTTTATAAATCAGAGCTTGAATATAGGAGTTGGGATATAATGTTAAAATTGTACAAGGCATTGGTAATGCTGAACTTAGAGTATTGTGTACAGTTCTAGTCACCGAATTATAGGAAAGATTTCAACAAAACAGAGAGAGTACAGAGAAGATTTACTAGAATGTTACCTGGGTTTCAGCATCTAAGTTATGGGGAAAGATTGAACAAGTTAGGTCTTTATTCTTTGGAGCGTAGAAGGTTGAGGGGGGACTTGATAGAGGTATTTAAAATTATGAGGGGGATAGATAGAGTTGACGTGGATAGGGTTTTTCCATTGAGAGTAGGGGAGGTTCAAACAAGAGGACATGAGTTGAGAGTTAGGAGGCAAAAGTTTAAGGGTAACACGAGGGGGAATTTCTTTACTCAGAGAGTGGTAGCTGTGTGGGACGAGCTTCCAGTAGAAGTGGTAGAGGCAGGTTCAATATTGTCATTTAAAGTAAAATTGGATAGGTATATGGACAGGAAAGGAATGGAGGGTTATGGGCTGAGTGCGGGTCTGTGGGACTAGGTGAGAGTAAGCGTTCGGCACGGACTAGAAGGGCCGAGTTGGCCTGTTTCCGTGCTGTAATTGTTATATGGTTATATGGTTAATTTGAGTGCTTGTGACTGGTATCCATTCACATTCACTCAAGACTGAGCAAAATTAAAAAAGCTGTTTTAATAAATTTAAAATAATTAAGTAATAATTTTGAAGTTAAGATAAAATCAAACATTTAAAACAAATGGAACTTTGAAACTAAAGACACAAGAACTGCAGATGCTGGAAACTGGAACAAAAACATCTCTGGAGGAATACAATGGGTTAAACAGTGTCTGTTGGGTTTGTGGGAGCAGAATTGCTGACATATCGGGCCAAAACCCTGTATCAGGACTTTGAAACTAACTTAATTAAACCAGGTACAAACCTTTCCTTGTTCTGGTTCTAGGATCTGAGTTCTCTCATTGATTTCGGCATGATCATAGTATTGTTCCGGGGAACCTGGTCTGAAGACTACGAAATCTGTAGAGGTTTGCACTGTTCCATTGGATTTCATCTGCCCCATTGCTTATTATGAACCTTTGAATGCTAACCCTTTATAGTTTATCCCAAAGACTCTGCATTTGTAGTATAGTTCCAATGATGAACAAATCAGGCCTTGTTTCCTCAGTCACCAGCTTTTTCTACTTGAGTAATGTACTCTTCTGGGTCATCCTACTGTTTATAGAGCTCCTGGAATGACTGGTCAAAGGCTCGATAATTACCTTTCACCCTCAAAGACTGAATGACACATTCCTTTGGATACTCATTCCAGATGAATCAGTTCTCTAGCAACAGCCTCAATGGCTACTGGTACTTCCTGCACTGAACAGAAATAAAACAATTCCTCCTTACCCAAAACTGGTGACTAAATGCCTCAGTTCTGAATCTTGTCACTTGATATTGTCATTGTCGTATGACGGAGAGGTTTGATAATGTGAGGGAGTGAGTGTGTAATTCTAGGCTGCTGTCAGTGTCAATCAAATCAATAACAATTACTGCTGGAAGCTTGGGAACTGTTTGATTACTTGTTTGCAAAATTATCCACAAGGATAATGGAAACAAGAGCCAAGAAAATAAGGGATTGAATTATTCTGTGGCTTGGAGACTACAGTTTGCGATCTTTAGCTAAAGAATATTACAGGTCCTTGTGACTGTACTTATTGTTACACTGAACCAAACTTGTATCTAAGTTTACTGCCACTGTGTTTTATTAATTGTGGCCCTGCTCTCCCATCTGCTCTCAGGGATTCTTGGGAGCTGGCCCTCTCGATCTAGTGCTATCAGAAAGAACTGCAAGAAGCACTGTATATGATGTGGCTGTGAAATGTTTCTTTTGCTTACTGATCAGCATTGAGTTAATCACTGGGTGGGGACAAAATTTTCCTCTGCGGGGTGTTCTAAATGCACCGTGAACTAACAAGCACATGAGATTCATGAGAAAGATCCTCGGAATGAAAGGGTTAATATACTAGGAGCTTTCGATGTCTCTGGGCCTGTCCTCACTGGAATTCAGAGGAATGAGGGAATGAGGAGGGATTTCATTGAAACCTATCTAATATTGAAAAACTAGTTGAAAAGAAACACGGAGCCAGGAATGCGAGTCTAATTTAGTTTTTACTTTAAGCGAGGTGAATACGTATGACATGGCAGGGTCATGATTTATGCAATTCACTTATTTTTGCACATAACCCATAATGAATTATTTCAACAAACAAGAAAACTTAATCACACTGTTTATTTACAATATTACACAAATACTACTGAAACATTAAATGCACAACACTCCTTCTAGCTTAACTATAAACTCCAACTCAATATAGAATGCATTTCAACAATGCACGCAGTATACTATATAGTACAACTATTATACAGACATCCACTGCATGGTAAATTGTCCCATTCAGTCCTAAAGATTTAATCACTGAGGAGGCTTTCCTACTCTTATGGGATAACGTCTTTCCTGACAAGAGGGTTGGTAGGTGAGACTTGTGGCTGTGAAAAAATACCAGGTTCTGGGGCCACCTAAATGGGTGTTATAGGAGTTGACTCTGCAGAAAGTAGCTCTGACTGCTTTGGATACCTTTCTTCTGTGCGTATTGGATTCCTGAACAGTGCATGGCCAGCTTCACTGGACAATCTGTGAGCACAGTGTCTGACATCACTATTTCCTTTGCCTTTTGGAAATTCACCTCACACTGCTTTGTCCATTGCATTTCTTCAGAGTCTGCTTGAACTTGCTCAGCACAACTGTGTAATGGTGAGACCACAATAAGTGATGCTTGATTTACAGAATTCACACTTGTGTTGTGGTCTGAGCCCATAATCTTCTGATCTTTTAAACACTCTCTTGAGATTTTGGAGACGTCATCCTTACCGGTAACAAAGCCATCCAGGTAACACTGAGTGCCTGGGCAACCTTGTGGTACCTGGTCCATAGCTTCCTGCCAGAATGCAAGTGCAAATGTTACAGATAGTATACGGAAGCGGATGGGCTTTTTAAAACTTGCGTACGACACTTTCTTTTAACATTATATTACCCTTAATATTTGGGTGGCGGGTGGAAATATGTCTCTACCAAAGGATTTGTAAGGCACTCCTTCCCTCCACTAGCCTGCAGGTTACCCTTGGGCAAAGCATAGCATCTGCTAAGCCCCATGACCAGGGCCAAGTGAAGCCGTGGGAGCAGCTGGTGCATATGCGACCACTGATGCCAGGTAGACAATCTCTGAAGAGTATTGCTAATGGCTGGGGTCACCCATCTTGTAAAGATGCTGCAAAGAAGATGGCAATGGCAAACTACTTCCGGAGGGACATTTTCTAAGAGTAATCATGAGCAGTCACATCATATGACATGGAACATAAAGATGATGATGATTACCCTTGATATGTTTTGAGTTTTCCAGTGCCATCCTTGAACACTGCTGTAGCATCACCCAGCACTTTTGTTAATATGCTTTCTGTTGACTCTATTGTACAGGATATGGCATGCAAATAGGGTGTGGATCTCCAACCAAGTTGTAGTTGTCTCAGCCAATCATGGCCCCACAACGCTGGCCCTCCTATTTTAACAACACACAAGCCCAATGTGCCTTGTTGGTTGTTGTATTTCACTGTTACGAATGTCATTCCTACAGGAGTTATCTTTTCTCCAGTAGAAGTTTGATGTTTGCAAGTTTCTGTTCAGAGTGTCTCAAATGCCATTTTTTGTGGAATGACTGAAACTGCTGAGCCTGTGTCCAATTCCATTTTAATTTACTTGCTGTTCGCTTCTGGTGTAGGCCTTATTGCTTGTCCCTTGTTTGTTTTCACAATGTAAATCTCAAGCCTATCAGCCCTGTGTCACTCTCATCAATATCAGAGTTTCAAACAGTAGCATCCACATTAGTTTTCTTTTTGATACTGCAACTTGACCTTTTTCTCCTTTTCTCTCCCATGTGAAGTCCCTTTACTTTTGTCTACCTGACATGCTCTTTGTATGTGTCCTACTTTGTTTCATTTCTTGCAAATTTTGCCTTTAAACTTGCATTGGTTTGGTGTATGTGAGCCCCTGTCACAACAGTAACACAATTTGTTTAGCCAGGCAGGTTTCTGATTAGATGTTGCTATTTTGTTCACACTCATTTGCATTCTTGACTGCAACTCAATTGCATCTGTCTGCTGTTTCCACTGATACAGTAATTTCAACTGCTCTTTTAAATGTGAGTTGTGCTTCAGATAGGAGCCAGTTTTGAATGTTTTCTTGTAAGATTCTGCAATCTAAATGATCTCTCAGTGCACCACTGAACTGACAATGCTCAGACTATCTCTTCAATTCAACCATGTAAACTGAAATGGACCCCTTTTCCTTTTGATTCCATTTATGAGACCTAAAGAGTTCTGTGATCAACAGTGGATTTAGTTCTAAGTGTTCCTGCATTATGTTCATGATATCAGCAAAGCTCATTTTGGCTGGTTTGGTTGGCACAGTTAAATAAACTGTATGCTTTTCTACCTATTGCATTCAGTAACTCTGGCACTTGCTTTTCATTGGCTATTTCACTTGCTTGAAAGTACTACTTAATTTATTCAGTATACACCATCCACTTATTTATTGTGCAATTGAATGTATCTATCTTTCTTATACAGCCAGTCATTTCTGTTATTTTAAGAATTATTTAGTATTATTATCACCCAGTGTGCACTGTTTATGAACCCATGAATTTAATCCATTTTCTGCCTTTTTTAAAATGAATGTCTCTCTCTCTCCTTTGAACAGACGTGCTGCACTTTTTTATGAACTCAAACATTTCTCTCTCCCTTTCCAAAGGAAGTAAACGTGCTGAACTTCAACAGAGAGTTAGTTGTCTTGGGTTCATTTTAAAACTTCCCCATTGCCACTGCTACGTTTTGGAACTGCACCGAAAGCAAAGCACAGGAGTCTGGAGATACTCGCGTACTTAGTTTCACTTCAGTGAGGTACTCTTATGTGACGTGCTTTTTACATAAAGAATTATGTGAACAAAATTGCTGAATCAATCATTATATTTACAATTTTACTCAACTATTACTGCAATATTAAATACACTACAATATTGTCTTCAGTGAGGCTAGATTTTATTAAGTTCATGTCATGCATTTAGCTCAGACAATAGAAAGTAAATTCCTATAGTGTCAATGGTGTAATATACTTCATACCCATCTCACCAGTGTAATCTCTCTCCTTGCCTCAGTGTTGAGACAAGGAGAGAGACTTGTCATCTTACTTGAACCCATCTGACTTCCTAATTCAGCAAGCAATTTATTACAAAAGGCCTAGAGCCCTAAATGTGTTATGAGGAGTTGGTTGTACCAGTTGGTAGACAGACCTACAAGAGAAGAGGCACAGCTAAGGGAATGTAACCAGTCAAGCGGCTGGAGAAAACCTTGGAGATAATGGCCATAAGTCTGTTATGTTCAAGGGATATGGATGGATAGGAAACAGATCCTTAATTAGGAGAGCTTGCAAAATTAGACTGCGAGCAGCGATTAGTAGCCAAGTCTACATTTGAAAAGTGAGAACCATTTAAAAGTGAAATACAGGTCCTCCCCAGCTTACAAATGCCTAATTTACATACATCCTATACATATGACTGAAGATCTGGGAGACCGGCAGAATGGATTTGCCATCTGCTGCAGGGCTGCGGGCATCATCTGCCTTATGGGAACTTGGTCTGTGGCCACATTTCTGACTTGTGGTTACAAATGATTCACAGAATGGAACACTGTAGTAACCTGGGGAGGCACTGTGGTGAGAGTTCCAGGCCAACATGTTACTTAAAGAAAGACAGATAATAATAAGAGCTATTTAAGAAGGGCAGTAAAGGCAAGTCAGGGAACTACAACCCTGCAAGCTGGTGAGTAAGATACTGGAGGGGATTCTGAGGGATTGGACCTACCAGCGTTTGGATAGAAAAGGTCTAATTAGAGATAGACAGCCTAGCTTTGTCCATGTAAAATTGGGCCTAAGAAACCTGTTACAGGTTTTCAAAGAAGTAACCAAGAAAATAGATGAGGACAATGTGATGGACGTTGTCTGTATAGATGTTAGCAAGGACTCCTACGTGGTAGACTTGTTGGAAGGTTAGGTCGATTGAGATCACTAGTAAACTGGATTCATAATTGTTTGATGGTAGGATGCAGGTGGTAATGGCGAAAGGTTGTTTCTTGGACTGGAAGCCCATGGATATTGATGTTACATAGAGACTGGTGCTGGGACCTCCATTGCTTGCTATTGGATAAGAACGTACAAGGCCTGAATAGTAAGTTTGCAAAATAGGTTGTATTGTAAACTGAAGAAAGATATGAAAAATTATAGGCTGATACAGTGAGCCAAGGATTGGAAAATGTATTTCAGTATAGTTAAGAGCAAGACGTTGCATCTTGGGAAGTCAAAGAAGGGTTATGCTTATACAGTACACTGAGTGGTGGAGCCCTGGGAAGAGTTGTGGAACAAAGGGACTGAGGAGTATAGGTGCATCATTTGCTGACATTGGTATCACAAGTAGACAGAGTGGTGAAGAAGGCATTTGGCACACTGGCCTTCATTAGTCAGGACACTGAGTGTAGGAGTTGGGACATTATGCTTTCATGCTCCTGATCTTCTCAACAACTTTCATTTCCCTGGCCCTGACAGCCTCATTTTCACCGTGGATGTACAGTCCCTGTACACTTCTATCCCTATCAAGAAGGCCTTAAAGCCCACTGCTTCTTACTCAACAAAAGACCCAACCAGTTCCCTTCCACCAGCTCCCTTCTTTGTCTGGTAGAACTGGGCCTTGTCCTCAACAATTTTTCCTTTGGCTCCTCCCACTTTCTCCAAACTCATAGATGTTGCCTGACCTGCTGAGTTCCTCCAGCTTTTTGTATGTGTTGTTGGGACATTATTTTGGTGAGGCTGCCCTTGGAGTACTGTGTTTGGTATTGGCCATCATAGTAAAGATGTCATTAAGCTGAAAAGAGTGTAAAGAAGATTTATGAGAATATTTCCAGAACTCAAGGGCATGCATTATTGGAAAGATTAGACAGGCTAGGGTTTTATTCCTTTGAGCACGCGAGGCTGAGGAGTGAACCTTTACACATGTATGAAATCATGATGAGTGTAGACATTATGAATGCACACAGTCTCTTTCCCAAGGACAGGAAGCCGAAAGCTATAGGGTGTAGATTAAAGGCGAGAGACAAAAGATTCAAATGGGATCTGAGGGGCAACTTCTTCATTTAGTGGTGCATATATAGAATGTGCTAGCATACAAATTAGTTTAAGAAGGTTATAATCACAAAATTAAAAGACGTTTGGGTAAGTACATGGATTGGAAAGGTTTAGATGGATATGGGCCAAATGCATGCATGGGATTAGTTTAGGGAGATGCCTAGTTGGCATGGATGAGTTGGGCTGAATGGCTTGAATTACTCCATGAATCCATATCAGCAGTTCCCAGGAAACCTGGATTAAAGGGATATGGAGGTTTGGCTAAAAATGAAAAATAAAGGAAACAAATGACAGGTGTAGAGAAATGAAAGGTGGGGAATGGGCTGAAAAAATGGCAGATGGAATTCAATGCAGACAAGTGTGAGATGTTGCACTTCAGTAGGACCAATCAGGGTGGGTTTTACACAGTGAACAGTAAGGTATTGAGGTGTGTGATAGATCAAAGGGATCTGGGAATACAGGTCCATAATTCATTGATTGTGGCATCACAGGTTGCCAGGGTTATAAAGAAAGTTTTTGGCACCTTGGCCTTCATGAATCAAAATATTAAGTACAGAAGATGGGATGTTGTGTTGAAGTTGTTTAAGAGATTGGTGAGGCCTAATCTGTAGTATTGTGTGCTGTCTGATCACCTATCTGCAGGAAAGATGAAAATAAGGTTGAAAGAGTACAGAGAAATTTTACAAGAATGTTGCTGGGACTGGAGGACCTGAGTGATAAGACAAGATGGAATAGGTTAGGACTTTATTTGTTGGAACCTGAAAATTAAGAGAAGATTTGATGGAGGTATACAAAATAATGAGGGGTATAGATAGAGTAAATGCAAGCAAACATATTTTCATTGAAGATGGGTGGGACTATAACTAGAGGTCATGGGTTAAGGGTGAAGGGTGAGACGCTTAAGGGGAACATGAGGGCAAACCCTTTTCACTCAGAGGGTTGTGAGAGTGTGGAATGAGCTGCCAGCACAAGTGATGCATGTCAGCTCGTTTTCAGTGTTTAAGAGAAGCTTGGATAGGTACATGGATGGTAGGGCTATGGAGGGCTCAGGTCCCAGTGCAGGTTGGTGGGAGTAGGGAGTTTAAATGGTTTGGCACGGACTACATGGGCCAAAGGGACTGTTTCTGTTCTGGACTTTACTATGAGTCTATGAAGATGGTAAGTATAGGGTGTAATTAGAAGGGAAATAAGGTGATTAAGGAAATTCTCAAAGCATTTTATGAGTATATTAAGAAAAAAAAGTGACTAG
Source organism: Hypanus sabinus (assembly GCF_030144855.1). Classification (NCBI taxonomy): domain Eukaryota; kingdom Metazoa; phylum Chordata; class Chondrichthyes; order Myliobatiformes; family Dasyatidae; genus Hypanus; species Hypanus sabinus. The sequence goes on from NC_082712.1 coordinate 64,686,605, forward strand.
TAAGGTAGCCGGTGGAAAGTATGCGCCATTGAGGGCCAAAGTTACTATTTCTCTGTAGAGCCACAGGAGGTGAGGTCTTAAATGAATACTTCTGACAGAATTTACTATTCACGTGAGAAATATTCACAGTAACAGTGCATTTGGAGAATTCAGGTCAGAACGGTGAAATTCTGGAACATGTTATTAATAAAGAGAAGAGATATATGTCTTAGTGAGCTGAAAGTTCCTGATACGATGTATCCAGTTCTCTATGGGAAACTATCATGGAAGTTGCAGGATTTTTAAATCTTCATTGGCTACAGGCGAGACTCTAGATGACTCGAGGCCAGGGAAAGTGGTCCCTCTGTGAGAAGGCAGCAGAAGTAAGCCAGGTAACAACAGGCTCCTCAGTGTAATGTCAATGGTAGGAAATAATTGAATAGTGGAAATAATACTGAGAGATGAGATTAATCTACATTGAAAAGGAACGGACTCTGATCAAAGATAGTCAGCATGGCTTTGTTAGGTCCAACAAGTCTGACTTTTCAAAGAAGTAGCAAAGTGTATTGATGAGGGAAGTGCAGTAGATGAAATCTACATGGACTTCAGCAAGTGATTGTCAAGGTCGCACATGGTAGAACAAATCAAAAAGTTGGACCCCATGGGATCCAGGACAAATTGGATCCAAATTTGAAAATAGGTGACACAGATGATAGCAAAGGTTGATTTGTGATTGTAAACATGTGACCAGTAATGTACCGCACAATAGGTGCTGGCACCTTTTATTGTTTGTCATATACGTTGAAAATTTGGATGTGAAAATAAAAGGTACAGTCCGTATATTAGTCACCTTTTTGATCATGTGGATGTTCATCTTAGGGATGATATTGAAGAACTGAAAAGACAGAACAGCACAGGCGGAAGAACTGTGAGGTGATGCTCTTTAGGACAGCTAATAAAGGTAAAACATGCACAGTGAATGGAAGGTCCTGGGCAGTACTGAAGAGTATTGACAGGCTTTGGTGTACAGTTCCAACATTTCCTGAAGGTGGCAGCACAGCTAGACAGGGTGGATTAGGAAACATATGGTGCCTTTGCCCTCATTAGCAGGGATCCTCCAGTTTCCTCACCAGGTCCAAAGATGTGTCAGGTACACTAATTAGTCATTGTAATATGTCCCGTGATGAGGTTAGGGTTAATCAGTTTTGTCAGGGGCTGCTGGGGCGGTGTGACTCGAAGGGCTCACTCCGTGCTGTATCAATAATATGTAAATAAAATAAATAAGAGCAGTGAGGTGATGGAACAATTGTATTAAACATTGATTAGGGCCACTTCATGTTGCTACCATCACGGGGAGGTATAGGTGCTTGAAGACCCACAATACAGGAACAGCTACCAAAAGACTTCTGAATGGTCCATCAACACAAACTCATTATTTCTCCTTTACACTATTTATTTTTGAAACTTATAGCAATATTTATATTGTGCACTGTAGCACTGCCAGAGGGCAATAAATTTCACAACACATATCAGTGATAATACATCTGATTGTGATTACCTGAAGTAAAAGTTAAGCTCTGTTTGTCTCATTCTAGTAAGGAAGTGATCGCACTGGAGAGTGATTGCAACTCCAGTACGTTGATTTGGGTTGGATCATTTCAGTTATGGGGAGGGACTGAACCATCTGGATGTGCTCTTCTTGTAGCGATGGAGGCAAAGTGAGATTGGACTGAGATGTACAACCTTGAGTGGCATAGATGGGTAGAAAAATACTTCTTCCCACTAGCAAAGGTGTATGAAACCAAAGGGCATAGGTTTAACATAAGGGCCAGGAGGTTTAGAGCTCATCTGAGGAAGAAGGAAGGAGGACTGTGGAGACAGAGACATTCACAGCTTTTTCAAAGTATATAGATAAGAGCTTGATTTGCTAAGCAGAGGAGGCAATGGATCAGAGCTGGAAAATGGCATCAGTACATTTGGTGTGCGTGGGCACAGTGGACATAGAGGGCCTGCTTCCACGCGGTATGACTTCTTGACTCTGACCATTTGATTGATATCATTTGCTTAATATTATCAATCCCACTTCTGTCCATCTCTATCCTAGTTTCTGCCTCTGTCTCAAAGTATTAACCAAGTTATTTGTCATTTCTAGAGGGACCTATCCAGTGGTCTACCCGCTGTTCCCCCATTGGCAACCAATCTGCACCTCCACTTCCCACACTTTGTCATGTGCTCACCCACCTTGCTTGTGCCTCTGGTACTACAATGCCTCAAACTAAAGGCCTTTGCAATTGTATTTAATCCCAACATGGCCTTGCTCCAGACCTTGAGGCAGAAGTGTTTCTAGATGTCGCACACTTAAACACAGGAGTTGCCAAAATTTCTTCTATTTTGTGTTCCTAGTTAGATGAAGTAGAATAGGAGGATCAGGTACAGACTATAAATATTGGCCTTGACAAGCTGGACCAAATAGCCTGTTCTTACCAAAAGAAGTTTTACTTCTTTGGATATCCACTCCTTTGACCTTTTCTCTTGCCCTCACGGATCAGTTTCCTACATTCTCTTCCAATTTGGAAGGATGCTGAAAGACTATGGGGACCTGCATTACACGTGAAGTTATCATTTAGTAGTTTAACCCTCCACCTATCTTGGGTCACCTCTGAATATGCAATGCCCCTCTTTATGCTGTTTATAGGGACTTGATGTCAGTTGAAGTGGAGTTCAATCAGACAGAAGAACTTCAATGCAGAACCATAGTGAAGTGAACATTTTGAAAGTACTTCCACAGGCTCTTTGTTAAGGTTACACTTCCAAAGGTATTAAACTTGTGCCTCGCTACAGAGACCGGAGTAAAAAAAACTTAGCATACTGTTTTAGTACAGTACCGAGATAGTGATACTTTATTGTTGTCATTTGAATGAGATATTAAACTGAGGATGTTTTTGTCCTCTGAGGTAGACCCAAAAGATCCAGTGTAATTATTTTGAAAAGTGGCAAAGGAGGGAGTTCTCACTTAACCTTCAACCAACATCACTAAAATAGGTGGCCTTGTTGTTACATTTTGCAACTCCAGAATATAAGACGAATTGCAAGAAAAAGCCCAGGAAAATGAGTCTTAGTTTCGATTTTACAAAGTAGGTCACATACAAAGAGCATGTCAGACAAACAAAAATACATGCACAGGAAAGAGAAAAAGAGAAAACGAAAATGAGAAAAATAAGAAAAACAAGTCAAGTTTTAGTTTCAAAAACAGCATACTAATCTGTATGCTGTTGATGAAAAATCTGATAATAATGAGAATGACGCAGGACTGAGTAGCTTTGAGAGTTACAGTGTGAGAACTAACAATAGACAAGCAATATGGCTTATACCAGAAGTGAATGGTAAGATAATTAAAATGGAATTGAACACTGGATCAGCTGTTCTAGTCATTCCACAAAATGACCTTGAACAGCATTTCAAAGTTTCTGAACTGAAGCCTGCAGATATCCACCTAAGAACTTATACTAGAGAAGAGATAATTCCTGTAATAATATTTGTAACAGTGAAATACAACAAGCAATAAGGCACATTGGGCTTGTATGTGGTAAAAACAGGAGGGCCATCATTGTGGGGTCATGATTGGCTCATAGAGCTACAACTTGCTTGGAGATCCATTCATCGTTTGCATGCCACATCCCCTGCAATAGAGGCAACTGAAAGTGAATTAAGAAAGTTACTAGGAGATGCCTCAGCAATGTTCAAGGATGGCATTGGAAAACTCAAACATATCAAGGGTAAGATAGTGTTAAATGAAAATGCCACACCCAAGGTTTACAAAGTCCATTCAGCTCATTATACCACCTGTGATAAAGTAGCCAGTGAGCTAAATTGCATGGAGGCTGAAGGAATTCTTTCCAAGATTGAGTGGAGCCCATGGGCAATGCCAGTGATCCCAGTGGTCAAGAAGACTAGGTCTGTCAGGATCTGTGGTGATTTTAGGTCACCATTAACCCAGTACTAAAAGTTGATCAATACTCTTTGCCTAGGATAAATGATATCTTTGCACAACTTTCTGGAGGGAAACACTTCAGCAATGTGGTCTTAGCTGAGGTTTACCAACAGATGGAGTTGAAAGAAGAATCCAAAGTGTTTTTCACCATAAACAATCATAATGGGCTTTGTCACTATTTTCAGAGCAGCATCTGCAACTGCACTCTTTCTGAAAGCTATGGACCAGGTGCTGCAAGGCTGTCCAGGCACTCAGTATTATCTGGATGACATAATTGTTACTGGTTATGATGACAAGAACATCTCTGAAATCTCAAGACAGCGGAAAATGATTAGAAGACTACAGGCTTAGGGAATGACGCAACTTGTATTCTTAAAACCAAGCATCACTTATTGTAGTCACACGACTAACACTCAAGTATTACTCAAGTGTGCTGAGAAAATTCAAGCCGTGGTGGATGCCTCAAAGCCAAAGTATGTTTCGCAGTTTCCATAACAGGTTCCTGCCAAACCTAGCTACTGTGCTCCACCCCTCGAACTCATAGCGAAGAAAGGTGCCCAGAGCCATCAGAACCACCTCTTGCAGTCCCAGAGTCAACTCCTACAACTACTATGGAGGAGGCCCCAGAACCTGAGATCTCACCTTGCAAGCAGAGTGTCAGCAAATATGTTATCTCATTGGAGTTAGAAATCCTCCACAGCAATTAAATCTACAGGCCTGAAAGGGACAACTTACACATGCTGTGGATGTCTATATGGTAGTTATATAGTATACTGTATATATGTACATAAGTCCAGATGCATTCTCTATTGAGTTGGAGTTTATAGCTAAGCAGGAAGGAGTGTTGTGTAATTAATATTTTGGTGATATTTAAGTAATATTTTAAATATATTGCTTGATTAAGCATTCTCTATTTGTTTAAATAATGGAATTTGGTTTGATATATATTAAGTACGTGAATGGTATACATTATCACACCATTGCATCATAAGTGCATGACTTGCTTACAATAAAAACAAAATTAAAACTGGAATCCAGTCTTTTCCTTGTAATTAATTCTACATTTTGAAGTTATAAAATGTAACACTAGTCATTTTCACATTTTTATTTACAAGAATGTGCCAAGGAAAAGGTGGCTTTTTGCTATGCTACAACAGTGACTACACGTTAAAGTATCGCTTCAGTGACTGCAAACTGTTTAGGTAAGTGTTCAGTTCATGAAGGGCATTGTATTGGTTTTAATGATCAAACTGGACATCTCATTCCTGTCCCTGAAGAGAGCCTTCGTTGCCAAACGCCCCAGGAATCCAAGTGTAAAAGGCATTTTCTTAATGCAGTAGCAAGCTGCTGCAGTGACAGAAACAGGGAGAACAGTGATGCATGCTCGTGCAGAGTGGAAGTTAAAGAGGTTAGTAACCTTTTAGTGCAGGCTGTGCTATCAGAACAGTGCTTCTTCTTTTTGTAGTCTGGAGTGTCTTACAAAGTGAGGGTTAGAAAGAAATGTAGCAGAGACCATCTTGTGTAGACACTGTGGAGAGCCAGTTTATTCATATTAATTCAGTACAGAAGAGAAGCTGAAGTCACAGCTTGGCCAGTGGCAGTTTATCAGAACAGAACAGTACAGTCCAAGTACACTTCAGGTTACAAAAGTACAGCAGAAAACGCAGCAAGTTTGATCCAGTGTTAGCACAGCATAATTTCCAGTCTCTGAGCTCTTTTACATTTATTTAGGCAGATGATTTATTAATAAAACACACAGCTTCCTCTCTCCCAATCTAATAACCTCCTGCCTTTGATGCAGTGGATGTAAATGCACTCTGGTTTTAACTCACTTTCTCTTGGCAATACAATGATAACCCTTTGTTAATTTTATTTATTTATTGAGATATACTGTGGAATAGGCCCTTCCAGCCCTTTGAGCTGTGTCCCCATTCTAACCATGGGACAATTTACAATGACTGATTAACCAACTGGTACATCTTTGGACTGTAGGAGGAAACTGGAGCACCTGGAGGAAACTAAGGAGAATGTACAAACACCTTAAGGGCAGCAGCGGGAATTGAACCTGGTCACTGGTACTGTAAAGCATTGTGTTAACCATTACACTACCGTGCTGCCCAGGATATGACTTCAATAGTACAAATTTGACAGCCGCTCAAAAATAATGACATGGCATTGATGCAGTAAGTGGTGGTGTTGAATGATTGTATCAAAATATAGAGGTCGATGAAAATTGATGTAAAAGAATTTACTAATTGTGCTTCATATTGTTTAACTATGACAGCTGGAAAGGCTTCTCTTGTTGGATACCAGCTAATAGAATGAGAGGAGGCAGTGATGTGTACTAGTACATCTAGCACTCTTGCAGGTTTGAACCAGTTATATGGAATGACTGAAGAAATCCTTAAAGTGGGTAACCCAAATTGGCACTCACATAGCTTGGAGCTGTGTGCATACATCTAAAATAGATTTCTTAATTGCTGTAAGAATAAATGCCTATGTACAATTACAAAGGGCTTAGTTTCGCAAAGTAAGAGAGGAATGTTCTCTCCTTCCCATTGGCATCTTGGAGCTGTTGAAAAACAGAACTGTTTATAAACGGAAGCTGCACAATATTAACTGATATTATTCTTTTGCAGTATTGAACGAGTGCAGCACCGCTCAGGTGCCTTTGTTTGGGTAAGGTCTTTTCTGCCCATTCATGCAGTCATTCAAAGTGTCCTAGCCAATACATAACCTCAAAACCACTAACCCAGGTGATTATTTTGCTGCTTGTGGGAGCTAACTACATGCAAATAGTCCATCACCTTTCCCGCACTTCCCATCTGCTTCATTAACTGTTAAGGACTTTGGGGTGTTCTTTGAGTCAGCAAAAGCAAAACAGACCTCGATGTCTTTTGGATTTCCCAGTCTGCTGTGTTTAAATGCCCAAAAGCATACCTCTCTTGGCAGACCTATTAACACCTTTTCGTGGTTGAGTTTTATGTAAGAAATGAAATTAGAATTTTGTAGCTTGCAAAATAAACAAATCAAAAACAATTAAGTAAAAGACGGCAATAAGAAAAAATGTGTTGTGACTTCAATAATATCTCATGAAATGGAATCTCTGATTTTTTCTGCAAACCATGGGAACTACAGCTTTAGGACCACCTGCTACATTCTTAACTCTTCCTTTTCTACATCAGACCCATCACATCTGTTGCTCTGCCTACACCACCATCTGCACTGTCTATTACTGTTTTACCTACATCTACTAAAGCTCCAGTCCTACAACTATGCCTTTTGCTGCACCCACGTTTTGGTACCAGCCTCCCCAGCATTAGCTCCAACCTTTGCAGTTTTAATTCCACTCATTATGTCTCTAGCTCCATCCAATTTAAACCATGCAAATTATTGTCTTAACTCCCACTACAAGTTACCACATTCCATTACAGAGTTAGCTCCGACTATGACATTCTTACCCTATTCACTGGACTTCTGCCTCTTTGCCCCACCCTACACAGAATCAGCACCGCTAACCTTTGAGTTCCACCTACAGTAGCCCCTTCTAAGATAGACACTAGGTTCAACACTATGCTTGCTGGTCAGTATCAAGATTAGAATCTTGTTTGTTGTTCAGACTAAGATCTTCAGCAAGGGAGCTGAAGAATATTGGAGACTGTTTATTGAGCCTATGTATTTATAACATCTGTTTTAAATTTGTGGGAGCATGTCAAAAATAGCAATGTAAAAGAAGTCAAAACTAGATTAAGAATAAACCACAAAATAACAAATTGTTAAACTAAGGAAGAAGAGGTGCCTTTCTAGAATGTCCCTTTAATACCTCAGGATATTTCAGAGTGCCTGACAGCTGCTGAAGTACTTTTGAAGTGTGGACAGCATTAAAACGTAAGAAGTTAGAGTCAATGTTTATTCACATCCCTATCCTGCAGTGGTGTGAGTGATCATATAAACCTTAGGGTTTTGTATAACATCAGGATTTGATGCAGTTTTTGCAAATAGTGCTAATAGTAAATATGATATACCTTGTCTCTGTAAACATTTTCAATAATTGTCAGGCACGTTCCCAAAGGATATTTTTTAAACTTGTTCTTTTAATGAAAGTAACAGTGGTATTGAACTTCACTATTGGCATGGCAGAGTGAAGCGTTGTTCAAAATGGCTCCTGTATTAAGGCCACTGGGAAATGTTCATTATAAATCCAACTTTCCATTCTCCTACCCATTACCCATTAACAGTGGTCGGTGTTTGCCACACATTTGACAAATTAAAGGCAGTGATTCTTCTGGATTATATTGGAGGACATTGAACCTGACATTGAAGAAAGCCTCCAGGCCAATCCCGTTTTATCATCTACTGAAATAATCATTAAAAGTATCAAAGCAACTTAAATGCAAATGTCTTTAGTGAATAACTCATTCTATCCCTTGTTAGATAAATTGTTGTATAATACTTATGATGGTTTTATAAAATTATAGAACTATGTTCCTATACTTCCAAAATATTTATGGATGTTATGAAATATTCACCCATTGCAGTTTCAAAATAGTCTATCTTTAACCATCTTTTGAAAACTAACGTTCTCGAGGCACTGATCACATTGAGTGAGGTCAGTGATGATCCCATTGATCTTCTGGCTGATCTGAAAAAAAGTCATCAAAGGGAACTAGTGTGTCTGAAAGGGATACTAGGATGCTGAAGAGCATCATTATGCACATGGTCAAATTCCACCTGCAGTAGACACCAACTATTATTGGCAGTAAAAGATAAAGAGTTGGTCACTTAGGACAGATATGCAAGTCATTTCTTCAACTGGACAGGTATAAATCTTTGGAGTTCTCTACCACAAAAAGATTGACTTCCAGATTATTGAAGCAAGTTCTTTTAATCACTGTAAAACAAAATTGCATTATTAATCATAAGTGATGTTTCATGAAAGGTTTACCAGTTGATTAACTGACAAGGACCATGAAGTCGCATTACAACACTCTTTTAACTAGCTAATAAACATAAAGGCAACATGATGTCGAGGGGCACGTGGGTGGGAAATTTCATGAGTGGTATTTGAGATATTTAAAGAATGTCCCTGTCTCCATTTCATGGGCTCATGAGTATCCTTGAGGGGATGTGGAAGATCACTTCCACTTTGAAAAGTTCAACAAAGGAATTTTTGGTCCAGGTGCTGGATCAAAGTCAAGGCTCAATATCCCAGATGGCTCAGTGTTAGGATGACATGTGGCAATCCTTATGTACACAGAGCGATTTTGGGATGGGTTACATATGGTGAGCTTTTCCTATTGTGACTACTTTCATTTCCATGTGTTGTAAAAGACTGAAAGATGTGATTATTTTTATCTCTTAACAAGAATCACTATGCCTCTCTCTCAAAAATTGCAATTAAAATGATAATTTTATCAGAATGTTCACTTTTTTAAGATTGCAGACATTCAACTCATCAGGTAATCTACTGACTCCTTAGTTCAAAGATAATTTCTCAGAACAGGAAGGAATTACTTCCTTCAGTAGTGAGGTTAATCCTTTTAGGATATAAGTTTAAGATGATATCTTAAACTTATTAAGTTTAAGATGATGAAGGATTAGATAAGAGTTGAGGAATGTATTCCCATGCAATGGTAACCTGGAATGCAATGCTTGAATGTACGAAGGCGGAAAAAAAAAACCTCGTCACATTTAAAACGTACCTGGGGGTGCTGTGATCTACAGACTTATAATCAACTGAGAACTTGGAAGTTAGATTAGTTTAAATAACTCTTTTTGGCTGGTATGTATAAGCTGAATGGTTTTCCTTTGTTATAGATGATCTTATAATTCTATAAAAGATCTATTATTAACTATGGAAAAACAGATCACATCAATTGATTTTTATTTATTCTTTGTCTCAATAGCAAGGTCAGCTTTTGATGTCCATCTCTCAATTCCTTTTTGGAAATGTTCAACCCTCCCTGATTCTTGTTAACCTACACTAAAAGGCAACTTAGCGTAACTGAGGAAATGGGAGCACTCTGAGGAAAGCCACACTGTCATGGAGAGTAGGAGCAAACTCCACACCAACATCAAAGGTGAGGATCAAACCTGGCACCCAGGAGTGATGAGGCAGCAGCTTGAAAGATCACACCAACACCACTGCAGGCTGTGTGGAGAGTATGGAAACATGGTCCAACCTAGGCCATTCCAGAGGGAAGTTTACAGTCACCATATTGCTGCATGGGCTTGGAGTCAGATACAGAGGGATGACTTCCATCCCTAGAAAACCAGAGGACTTTAGTTGTGTTTGAAAGATATTTTTTAGTGGAACGCTAGCTGCAGCAGCTGGTTATCAATCACAAGTAACTATATTCTCTAGCTTATAAGGACACCATCAAATAGTTGTCTTTGGGAGCTCACTATGTGCAAATCAATGCTTGTACTTTTTGTACTAAGACAGTATAATTACAAAAAAGGCAGAAAAACACTGAGGCATCCTGCAGTTCTGAACGTTTTAATATCCTAAGAAATATAATCAACCATGGTAACCATGGCAATCATTGTTTCACTTTTTTAATGTACCAACATTCCATTTTGATTATTCTCCATTTTAATGGACTACCTGTACCCAAGTGGAAACTGTGTGTAACATGTGAGTATGCAACTGCCTCTGTGTGCTATCTGTCAGCACGGGAATGTCTGTGTGTATGTAATATGCACGTGAGGGGGGGGGGGGGCTGTGTGTTTGTGTGTGTGTAACATTCTGGAAGATCAGTGCCCCTCTGGGATTTCTCTGACACCCTATTTTAATCATTCATTCATTGGAAATCTTCCTTTGAGCTGCCAAAGCCTCTGGAAGTCTCTCTCACAACTTCAGCTCTCTTCCTTTCTTATATCCATCAGAATACTCCTTAAAACCAAATCCTTGACCAACTAGCACTGTCCAGCTCAGTGCTACTGTGAAAAATGTTGAGACTTATCAAAATGTTCAACATGCTCCACAGAAACAAAATTATTGTCTTAAAAGTGCACACAACCCAGAGTGACATTTTGCATCAAAAGCCAGGTCTTGTGCAATCTGGCAGCAACATGCTCATTCAATGCACAATGGGTTAATTACTCAGGGGAATTATTACATCCAGCTGCTGTCAATCAAAGTCCCCATTGCATGGGTGTTGCCTAAGCCTCAGTAGGTGGATAAGTAGCTTGAAGAGGTAATGTAAAAGAGCTCGTTGGTACTGGCATCAAAGGAAAAGGGAACAGAGAACCATAATCACACACTGCATCAAATGCTTAGAAACAGCAATAGTTACTAAGTTTGCTCCAGAGTATTATGTTTTTTTTAAAAAAAGGAAAAGATAAGTAGAAATCTCATACAAACTGCAATAGAACAAGGTACAAAATGGTCAATTCAAAGACAACCTTCTTGTGGAACAACAGTGTTAGTTGCGTCATAGATATGTCTCAGTAAAAGTAATCATAGAATCAAAAAAATTGCTTTAGAAGTAGGAAATTCACAACCTTTAGCAATTGAAAGAGAAGAGAGGGGAATTTCCCACCTGTATACGAGATATTAATTATAGACCATATCATTGAACATCCATATACAGCAGTATCCTTAATCAAATTGAAACTAGGCAAAAAAACCATTAGTGTATGGGATTTAGGGGTAAGGAGAAAAAAAATCAGGCACAGTCACTAAAAGGCATCGCAGAAAATCAATGACAGTTTCATAGTGTTATTTCTCCCTCAGCTGTGCTTGTGAATAGATTGGGTAACCAAGCACTGTGAACTGGGAGGGACTGGGGGTGAGATGGAACCTGCTAGGTTGTACAGGATGCCAATTATGAGCAGTTTTAAAAATCACAGAACTGAGCAGGTAGTTAACCTGAACCCAGTTAATGTATCATGGATCCATTCTCACTGATTCAGAGCCCCAGAATCACTGTGAGGCATTCTACCTCTCGGTGCAATCAAAGCTATTAGACAAAGGCACCAATATTCGAAAATTAGGACTCCTTCACTTCCCACCCACCCTATAATTTCTTACCAATACAAAAGAACCCACTTAACAATACAAAAAAAAGCACTTAGTCGATTTAGAAATGTCTTAATGTAATCTGGGTGAAAACTTCAAGAGAGTGGAATTAATATCTTTATGAGCATACACAGAAGCCTTTGAAATCCACCAGTTTACGTGGGCTGACAGGCTATCCGGTATCCCGAGGATCCAATATACCAGGATATCTTTAGTAGCACCAGGACTGTTCCTGAACTTGCACAAGAATGCAAATCATGCAATGGGTTTACATCTCTCCTGAACTTCATCAACTTCAATGAAAATAGAGAGTTTCTGTTTGCTGAAACCCACTTTGTACCCAAAGCAATGTCAGAAACCACCTGCAAGAGCCCCACGGGCCACAGGCCGTCAGTACACTGGGGTCCAGTTTGGGGTCTGAGCTGGTAGATCTTACCATTGCATTGGAAAATATCCAGCAATTTGTGGTTAAGTGCTCCCACTGATAGCTGATTTTCTGCACATCTGTGCTCTCTGTTTTTTGACTACTTTTTCAAGTCTTTTCCCCCTTTCTTCCCCGAACTCTGCAATCAGCTTTAATAACATTGGTCAAAGGTAAGATTTTACAAAGGTGGCGCTAGTACTTGCTACCAGCTCCAGCTTCAATTTCTCACAATCCCATAGTAGATATTTCTACTCTTTGCCGTTTTTAGTAATTCAAATGCAAAACCTGTTGGAAATACAGTTAACATTTTAGTTGTTACCTTCCAATCAAATCCATCCTCTGTCCCTTACAGATAGAATGTAGAACAGTTGTAGGTACTTCTGTTAAGATGTTGCTGAATAGATTATTTGTATAGTAATTACCCATGGGGACATCATAACAAGATTTTCATCTGTTGGGAATTTACCTACAGGCTTTCTATCAGAATAGATACAAATGTGCACAATATGTCAATTATTCTTCTGCAGCCAGGAGATTTGGAAAACTCAAGCTGGCATTAAATATATTGGTGTAATTATTGTCTGATGACACTTTCATATTTGCAAAGCCATTTGAATATTAATAAAATCTGCATAGCTTTTAAAGGTATATTGATGACTAAAAAAAGTAATAACATCGTTTAACGACTCAACGTCTTGGGAAATAAATACTTCACAATACATTGTCTTTTCTGGGGTGCAGACTGTACATCATACATTAATCTTCCACCCTCAATCCAACGATGGACATTGTGTTTGTATAAGAGTGTAGGATGTCCCAGAAGGAGCTAGCAACTCTCCTTTTACTTTTATTGGTTCCCGTGGTCTGTTTTACATGGTGTAGCTGGCAAAGCTTCCATTGAATGTGTATGGATCCTCACGTGCCTGATGCTTAAGCACATTTCAACAGGGTCTTAAGTCAGCAATCAGGGCCAGTAAGTCAGGTTAGTTCACCAACCAATTTTTCTGCCAACTGTAGTACCTCAAACAATGGTGACCTTTGAGATCAGCAAAACCCAACACAGTCCTGCATTTGAATTTACAATTCTCTGCACTACAACTTTACACCAGACAGCCCGTTAATCCACTATATTGGAGCAGAAGGTTAAACTAGGGAAAGAAGGGTATCCCTCTCCCCCACTCTCTTGCAACCCACTTTTCATTGTACTTCACCCCAGATCATCCTGCATGTTCTTTGGGACTGCTTTTGTTACATTGAAAATCAGCTGGTACTGGCCTTTCATACTTTACAGTAAAACCTCAGTGGACTCGGCAGAGATTACATCACTGGAGAGGAATAGTTATGAAGCTAATGATGCTACAATGGAAAAATCTGACTGTATATCCTGTATACACGCACATGCATGGTGAGGTACTGAAATCCAGAAGTTGTTGTGGGTAATTGTCAAAGGAAGCATCATTGCTGTTCTCAGCAGCACTATCTGCTAAAATCAGTGAATTGACAAGATCTTTAAATGTTTTCCAATTATTCTTTTGGTAACAGAGCAGTCAATTTTTTTATAATGAGGGTTAACAGAGCTTTTAACAGATAAATCAAAATTATGTCCTAACAACTTTACTGGGCTGAAAACCAATTATATATATATATAGATTGTCATTATCTTTGTTAGTGATTTCAAAATTCCCTATTTTTTAAAGTGATAAAAAATTGAATATATTTTTAAAGTTGTTTATGATGTTCACCTTTTTTTTATTCTATTTGTATTTTCTAAACTTTATGTAACACTCTGTAAACTGTTTAAATCAGTTGTTACTAATTATTGCTTTCTACTTCCTGATTTGCTGTCTGTGAGAATTCTTTAATTTCATTGGCTGTTTGATTTCTTGCTGATTTCAAAAGTTACCAGACATTTGGCATCACTGGGAACTGAAACCTGATTTGGCAAGTCTAAGGCCCAGAGATTACAGTCTTTGTACTATTCCCTTTTCTCTGTTCTTTCAAATTCACTGCATTTGTTCCCAGGATGGAGCTTTCCTTTCCGGGTTATGAGAGAGGTTCTCCTTCTTCAAAGAATGGTGTTCCACCATTAATGCTGCCCTCACCCACATCTCCTCCATTTTCTGAACATCTGCACTCACCCCACTTTCCCATTGCCTTAATAGTGATACCTCTAAGAGGACCACAATCTTGTTGTGTTTTGGAGGCTTGCATGCCTCAGTGACCCAGAGTGCTAAATTGGCTGGAGTCAGGGCTTTATGCTTTGGCTCCTGGTAAATAGACCAAAGGGTAGAGGGCAGACTAAGAGTGGTCCACCAGTTCTCCAGGTTCGGGGGTTCAGCCTGACTGATAGTAAACTGAGAGGAAGCTACTGATCATGATGAAAGAAGCCCTGAACTCCAACAGAGATGGAGGAGCTTCACTGCTGTCCTAAAAGCCAGCAGTGTAACAGGCAATAAATAAGTTAACAGTGATAGCATTTCTTTTGTCCTCATCTACCACCCCATGAACCAACATATCATCCTCCGCAACTTCAGCCATCTCCAAAGGGGCCCTACCACCAAACACATCCTTACCTACTGCCTCTCTCCGCTTTCCACAAGGATCACTCCCCCCCGTGATTCCCTAGTTCAGTTGTCCCGCCACACTAATCTCCCTCCCGACACTTATCCCTGTAAGCCGTCAATGTGTCACACCTATCCATTCAGGGCCCTAAACAGTCCTTTCAGTTGACAGAACACTTTGACTGTGAAACTGCTGGAGTTGTCTATTGTGTCCAATGCTCCCAATGTGGTCTCCTCTGCATCGGTGAAATCTGTCATAAATTGGGAGACCGCTTTGTCGAGCACCTCCACACTATCCTCCATAAGCCGGACATGCCAGTGGCCAAACATTTTAAATCCAATTCCCTGTTCTGCCATGATGGTCCATTGCCCCCTCTTGTGCTACAATGAGACCAGGGTAGAGGATCAACTCCTTATATTTAGTATAGGTAGCTTCCAACCTGACGGCATGAATTGATTTTTTCTTTGGGTAAAAAATAAATTACCTCCCCCCCCTTCTTCTAATCCCCACTCCGGCCTCTTACCTCTTCTCACCTGCCTATCAAACCCCCCCCTTCCCTTTATCTTATGGTTCACTCTCCTCTCAGATTCCTTCCTCTCCAGCCCTATACCCTTCCGACCCACCTGGCTTCACCTATCACCTTCTAGCTGTCAACCTTCCCCTCAGCCTACCTTTTTTCTGTCATCTTCCCTCTCCCTTTCCAGTCGTGAAGTAGAGTTTTGGCCTGGAAGTCATCTGTTCCATGGATGGTGGCTGACCTGCTAGTTCCTCCAGCATTTCATGTGAGCCTCTTTGTGAGCAGCTAACCCTGATGCTGCCTATAAGCCTTGCCAGTTTACAAGTGACTGCTAATTTGCAGCCTGCTTCATTGCTGAATAGATATATGTGGAGCACTGCCCCAAGAAAGCAGCATTTACTATCAAGGATGCCCACCTTTCTGACCATGCACTCTTCCCGCTACTATTGATGGGCTGGAGGTACAGAAGCCTTGTCCCTCACCACCAGCTTCAGGAACAGTTATTACCCTACAACCATCAGGTTCCTGAGCTGGCAACAATAACTTAACTCAACTCAACTCTGAACCGATTCTATCACCTACAGACTCACTTTCAAGAATCTTTACAACTCATTTTCTCTGTATAACTTTTCATTTGCACAGTTTGCCTTCTTTTGCACATTGGTTGTTTGTCAGTCTTAACAGGCAGTGTAAAGTCTATTGTATTTCTTTATTTTTCCTGTAACTGCCTGCCAGAGCATGCATCTCAAGGTAGTATATGGTGACATATACGTATAATAAATTTCCTTTGAAGTTTAGAAACTCCTCAGTAAAGTTGAAGGAAATCAGGAAGTCTTTTGAACCTGAATGAAAGATAGTTTATAATAATCCCTTCTTGTGTTGTAGCATAAAATTTTAATGGGTAGGAACTGATAATGTTGAAATGAATAGGGACTTCAGGGTAGGAAGTAATTCAGGAAACAAATGGCACAGATCAGTGTAGCCATGATTAGATTATAACACAGGGAGGTGAGAATCATAAGCTTATTGCAAGTTTAAGTATTATCCATATGTTTTGTGGTAACATAGGAGTTTTATTAAGTGGCTATTGCTATTCTATCTTTCTTGTGGGTAATTGTTTTAACTCTTTATACTTCATGTTATTGAAACTACATGATTGTTTATCCAGGAAATTGCAAACATCAATGAAAGAACAGCAATAATTAACCCCACGAAGAATTCAGGGTCAATCTTCGTCACCCTATTAAAATGATGTGGTTGAAGGAGATAATATGGATATAAGACATGGGAAAAGGAATCAATATACGGGGAGGGTGAGATGTGCAAAGGTTTCTGATGGAACATCGACAATGGGGCGGAGTGGCCTGTTTCTGTGGTGTGTGTTCCATGTAAACTCAAAGGAAGTCTAACCAGTGATAAGGCTCTGGTGTTGGTTAGACCACAGTAAGGTGAGTGTTCAGGAACCAACTTCCAGTGAATTAAGGAAGGTCCCTTCCAGTTCACAGTACAGGCAGTGTAATTAATAAAATGAGGTTAAAGTCAGTGAGAGACAGTGAGACCACATTGCCTGGAGATGTGGTCACATGACAGCACAGCACTTACAGCGCTTTTTCTTGCCTGTACCTGCGACTGGTTCCATCCGAGTGTCCGTCCCTTCGTTCTCCTCTGCTGAGAGGGTCTCAGAAGCCTCGGTTATGGATTTGCCGGCCACCAGTTCCGCAGCGTTGCCATCCGTTGTCGAGACGTCCGTGACAGTCTTCTCTCGCAATGACTTCTCGTCGTCTTCGTCGATCAGCACCAGCTCAGCCTGGATGGTGCCGTCATATCCCAGAAGTTTGTTGGTTTCCTCCTGATCCTCCACGTTCTGATACCCCATGAAGATCATTGTCACTGGGTGTTCGGCGCTGGCCTTGGGAGCTTCCCCAGGAGGGATCGGCTGCACCTCCTTTCCCGCCTGGCCAGCCTTCAGCCGGGCTTCCTTCCCAACCATGTCCTTTCTAAGTCCGCTATCCCCACCACTCCGGCAATCGTCCCGGGAAGTACTGCTTTCCGATGCACATTTACTGACCACATTCGCTCTCCCTGCTTTGTTTATCAGTCGGTCCACTGCTGATGTGGTTAAATGATGAACCCCATTCTCCACCACCGCATCTCCAGAATGTACCTCATATACAACTTTGTTGCCATCGTCGTACACCTTAACCCCTCTCTGGTGAACTCCCTCAGGACCCATGGGAGTTGTGGAGAGAACCTTGGATTCCCCCGTTAGCTTGTCCTTTTCTACGCTGACCTCCATGGCATACATTGCTGTAATATCAAGAACACAAATATTAAAGAAGTAACTAGTCTTGCTTTGACCAGCTGATCAAGATATTAGGATTGGTAGTTAAATGGGCTACTGTAATTTGCCAGTAGCATGGAAGGGTTAGGATTAGGATCTATGGGGTAGCTGACGCGAACATGGGGTGAATAAAATGGGTTAGGGATAGGACTGGTGTAAAAAATTTCTTTATGATTTACATCAACGATTTAGACGAAGGCATTGAGAATAACATCAGCAAGTTTGCTGATGATACTAAGCTGGGTGGCAGGATTACATGCGATGAGGATGTTAGGAGAATTCAGGGTGACTTGGATAGGCTGGGTGAGTGGGCAGATACTTGGCAGATTACGTTTAATGTGAGTAAGTGTGAGGTTATCCACTTTGGGAGTAAGAACAGGAAGGCAGATTATTATCTGAACGGTGTAGAGTTAGGTAAGGGAGAGATACAAAGGGATCTAGGAGTCCTTGTTCACCAGTCACTGAAGGTGAATGAGCAAGTGCAGCAGGCAGTGAAGAAGGCTAATGGAATGTTGGCCTTTATTACAAAGGGAATTGAGTACAAGAACAAGGAAATCCTTTTGCATTTGTACAGGGCCCTGGTGAGATCACACCTGGAGTATTGTGTACAGTTTTGGCCTCCAGGGTTAAGGAAGGACATACTGGCTATAGAGGAAGTGCAGCGTAGATTCACGAGGTTAATCCCTGGGATGTACAGATTGTTTTACGCAGAGAGGTTAGAGAGACTGGGCTTGTACAAGCTGGAATTAAGGAGATTGAGAGGGGATCAGATTGCAACATATAAGATTATTAAGGGATTGGACAAGATAGAGGCAGGAAATATGTTCCAGCTGCTGGGAGAGTCCAGTACCAGAGGGCATGGTTTGAGAATAAGGGGTAGGTCATTTAGGACAGAGTTAAGGAAAAACTTCTTCTCCCAGAGAGTTGTGGGGGTTTGGAATGCACTGCCTCGGAAGGCAGTGGAGGCCAATTCTCTGGATGCTTTCAAGAAGGAGCTAGATAGGTATCTTATGTATAAGGGGAATCAAGGGATATGGGGACAAGGCAGGAACCGGGTATTGATAGTAGATGATCAGCCATGATCTCAGAATGGCAGTGCAGGCTTGAAGGGCCGAATGGTCTACTTCTGCACCTATTGTCTGTTGTCTATAAAATGGGTGCCTGATGTTGGGCATGGACTCAGTTGGCTGGGTGGCCTGTTTCCATGCTCCTTTTCCTTATGACTCTCTTTGGAACAAAGCTTATGCAGATGGGCACGTTTGCTGCTAATGGCCATTGAACATCTGCCAGATTGGAAAAGTGACATTTAAGGATACAATTCATCAATGGACAATGCAGTGCTAAATTGAACTGAACTGAATATTCCTAGACTACTTCAAAGACTCTGTGGTTTAATGTTTCATATTCTGCGTTTTTCACTCGTTTTTTGCCAATTGCATGATCTGTTCTCTTTTTTGTATTTTGCATGTTTGATGCTTTCGCTGAACAGATTCCATGATGTTTCTTTGTTGCCTATGGGAAGATGAATCTCAGAGATTTTTTTGGGTGGCTCAGGGATGAGGAATGTGAGTGTTGGTGTCAGAGCTCTACAGAAGTTGGGCGAGAGAGGATAAAAGGAACAGATTTGGGCAAGGCTGGTCTTTTTGGGCAGCGCAGGTGCAGAAAGTGTCAGTGTCAGAGGCCTAAACCCAGCTGCAAATGAAAGGAAGCTAGGCTCGAGGAGTGGTCATTTTTGGAGTGACCATTGTTTGAGTGTGCCAGTTATAGAGTGGAAAGGCTTTGGCTTAATAGCTTCAAGATGAACAGGCAGAAGCCCAGTAAAGAAGAGTTAAGCTTTTTTTAGTACTGAGTAGTGAGGATGTAAACAGGTTCACAAGTAGATGATGGATGTAACAAAATGTAAGGAAGAACAAGCCAACGATTGGGTAAAAATGCAGACAGGGCAAAGAGTTAAATTGCACCACAGAGGCAAAATTCAAAAGGGTGAAGAATGCAGGACTGAAGGTGCTGTATTTAAATGCACCTAGCATTCAGAATAAGGTGGACGAGCTCATGGCGCAATCAGAGATTGGTCGGTATGACGTTGTGGGCATCACTGAGTCATGGCTATAAGAAGGACATGGTTCGGAGATTAACATCAAAGGATACACTTCCTATTGAAAAGACAGGCAGGAAGGTATAGGGAGTGGTGTGGCTCTGTTGGTAAAAGATGCAATTACATCTTTAGAAAGAGGTGGCATCCCATCAGAGAATGTGGAATCTTTGTGGGTGGAGTTAAGAAATCGCAAGGGTAAAAGACCCATTATGGTAGTCATATATAGGCTTCTAAATAGTAGCCAAGATGTGGGGTTGTGGGAGCTGGAAAAGACATGTAAGAAGAGTAATGACACAATTGCAATGAGGGATTTCAATATGCAAGAGGATTAGGAAAATCGGGTTGGTGTCAGATCGCAAGAGAGGAAATTTATTGAATGCCTATGAGATGGCTTTTTAGAACAGCTTATACTCAGGGAAAACCGATCTTAGATTGGGTGTTGTGTAATAACCCAGATCTTATTAGGGAGCTTAATGTAAAGGAACTCTTAGGAGTCAGTAATCATATTCTGATTGAATTCAAACAGCAATTTGAGAGGGAGAAGTATAATTCACATGTATCTGTATCACAATGGAATTAAAGGAATTACAGAGGCATGAGAGAGGAGCTTGCCCAGTGGATTGGAGGAGGATACTGGCTGGGATGATGGCACAGCAGAGATGGCTGAAGTGTCTGGGAATAGTTCACAAGGTGCAGGATAGATATGTCCCACAGAGGAAGATGTTCTCAAATTGCAGGGGTAAAGGAAGTTAAGGACTGCATAAAAGCCAAGGAAAGAGCATATAAGGTACATAAAAAGCTAAAAGGGAAAATGTGAAATATGAGGGCAAATTAGCCAATAATATAAAGCAGGATACTAAAAGTATTTTCAGTTATATAAAGAGTAAAAAGGAGGTGACAGTTGAAATTGGACCACTGGAAAATTTTGCTGGTTATCTCCTTCTGCTTGTCGGATAATTGCATTTCTTACATTAATGGCTAAAAGATCTATTTTGTTGAATTGGAAAGAGATTACCCCTACCACATTTCATTGGTTTTCTCAAACTATGTTATGTTTAAATTTGGAAAAAATTAGAAGTGTCATATATGATCTTTCTATTAAATTTGAAAAGACTTGGAGGCCATTTATTCAATATTTTCATATGATGTAATTTGACCCTTTTCCAATCCTATTTTTTTTCCGTTTCTGATTATATATATGTAGAGAGGATCGGAGTTGATGACACTGATGATACTTTGTCTTTTCTTAGATATTATAAACAGCCCATGTTTTTTTTTCTTCTTTTTCTTTTTTTAAAGTTAATGGTTAGCTTGTTAGATTAGTTCTTGTTTTTTGGGGTAAATTTTTTTTGTTTTTTTCATAATGTTATACTTACTTTGTTTTTTTGTCTTGTTCATATTATATTCGTATCATGTATGATTTTGGGAGATTTAACTTTATTGTACTTATTGTTTATATATCCTTTTATGTTCATTTTAATTTTGTAATCCCAATAATGATGTATCAATTTTTGTTATCTCATGATGTTGATATTAATAAAAAGATTGAAAAAGAAAGGAAAATTTTGCTGGTGAGGCAGTAATGGGGGACGGAGAAATGGCAGACAAACTTAATGGGTACTTGTAATTTGTCTTCATTGTGGAAGACAGTAGCAGTGAACCAGTGAGAGTCAGGGAGCAGGAATGAGTCCCATTGCTATTACAATGGAAAAAGTGCTAGGTAAACTCAAAGGTCTTAGGCTGGATAAGTCACCAGGGCCAGATGGACTACATCCCAGAGTCCTGAGAGAGGTTGCTGAAGAGATAACAGATGCATTGGTCATGATCTTTCAAGAATCACTTGATTCTGGCATGGTCCTGGAGGACTGGAAGATTGCAAATGTCACTCCACTCTTTAAGAAGGGAGGAAGGCAAAAGCAAGGAAATTATAGGCCAGAGAGCCTGACCTCCGTGGTTGGGAAAGTGTTGGAGTCTATTATTAAGAATATGAGGTTTTGAGGCTCTTGGAGACTAATGATAGAATAAGTTAAAGTTAGCATGGTTTCTGTGAAGGGAAATCTTGCCTGACAAATCTGTTAGAGTTCTTTGAGGAAGAACAAGCAGGGTGGATAAAGGAGAGGCAGTGGCTGTCATTTACTTGGACTTTCAGAAGGTGTTTGACAGGTTGCCACACATAAGGCTGCTTAACAAGATGAAATCATATGGCACTACAGGCATGGATAGTGGAATGGCTAACAGGCAGGAGGCAGCGAATGGGAATAAAGGGAGCCTTTTCTGGTTTGCTGACAGTGACTAGTGGTTTTCATCAGGGGTTAGTATTGGGACTGCTACTTTTCATACTGTTTCTCAGTGACTTAGGTAATGGAATTGATGGCTTTGTGTCAAAGTTTGTGAATGATAACAAGATAGGTGGAGGGTTAGGTAGTGTTGAGGAAGCAATTGCAATTGCAGCAGGACTTAAGACAATTGGAAGAATGGGCAGAAGGAATACAGTGATGGGAAATGTATGATATTGCATTGTGCTAAAAGGAACAATAGTGTAGACTTTTATCTAAACAGGGAGATGGTTCAAACTTCAGAGGTGCAGTGTGACTTAGGAGTCCTCATGCAAGACTCCCAGAAGGTTAATTTACAGGTTGTATCTGTGGTAAAGAAGGCAAATGCAACGTTGGCATTTATTTCAAGGGGAATAGAATATAAAAGCAAGGAGATAATGCTGAGCCTTTATAAGACACTAGTCATGCCGCAGTTGTAGTATTGTTAACAGCTTTGGGTCCCATAGCTCAGAAAGGATGTGTTGTCATTGAAGTGAATTTAGAGGAGGTTCACAAGGATGATTCTGGGAATGAAGGGGTTAACATATGATTTGCTTTTGGCAGCTTTGGGCCTGTACTCACTGGAATTTTGAAGAATGTGGGGTATCTCATTGAAACCTACCGAATGTTGAAAGGACTAGGGGTGGATGTGGAGAGGACGTTTCCAATGGTGGGGTTATCCAGAACTAGAGGTAACAGCTGCAAATTTGAGGGCGACCCCTTAGAACAGAGGTAAGGAGGAATTATTTTAAGCCAGAGACTAATAAATCTGTGGAATATTCTGTCACAGGCTGCGGCGGAGGCCAAGTCCGTGTGTATATTAAGGCGGAAGTTGGTCGTTTGCTGATCGGCCAGGGCATGAAAGGATATGGTGAGCAGGCAGATGTATCGGGTTGAGTGGGATCTGGGATCAGCCTTGATGGAATGACAGGGAATACTCAATGGGCTGAATGGCCTAATCCTGTTCCTATGTCTTATGGAATTCTCCTCCTGTCAGATGTGGGAATTCAGGATACCTGGTGATTTCCCTGATGACTACATATCTGGGAATAGCACTCAACTAACTGACTGGGTCAAAGAGTTGGAGCTGGAGTTGGATTTACTCAGGTCAACTGGGAGGCTGAAGTATTATAGACAATAATTTTGAAGAGGTGGTCACATCCAGAGTACAGGCTTGGGACAGTGGGTGGGTGACCTTCAGGAAAGGTAAAGGAATTAAGAGGCCAGTGCAGGGATCCCTGTGGCTGTTCTCCTTAGCAACAAGTATACCTTTTTGGATACTGCTGTGGGTGGCGGGGGGGGGGGGGGGGGGTGGGGGGGGGGAAACAGGAGCAGCCAGGCTGTTGGCACTGTGCCCAGCTCTGAGGCTCTAGAGAAAAGGATGAAGTCAGAAAGTATGGTAGTTACAGGGGACTCGATAGTTAGGGGGACAGAAAGGAGATTCTGTGGTCGCAAAAGAGACACCAAGATTCTGTGTTGCCTCCCAGGTGCTAGTGTCCATGGTATATTGGAGCAACTGTAGGAAATTCTCAAGGGGTTAGGGAACAGCCAAGGTCGTGCTGCATATTGGCAGCAATGACACAGGCAGTAAAGGGGAAGAGGTCCTACGCAGTGAGTATACAGAGTTAGGAAAGAGGCAGAAGAGAAGGACCTCTCTGGGCTACTCCCTGTGCCACGGGCTAGTGCAGGTAGGGAATGGGGTGATGGCATGGATGAATGAGTGGCTGCAGAGATGGTGCAGGAGGCAGGGCTCCTTTGATCATTGGAACCTTTTCTGGATAAGGGGTGACCTGTACAAGAGGGAGAGGAGGGGAACCAATATCCTGGCTGGGTGGTTTGCCTATGTACTTGGGAGAGTTCAAACTAGTTCTGCAGGGGGCTGGGAACCAGAGCCTCAGGTCATTAAGGGAAGGACTGGGCCAGAAGGTAGATGTAAGGGAAAATACTGAGAGGCAACATTGCAATAACATGTATGATGGATCAGATAGTTTGAAGCGTGCATATTTTAATGGTACAAGTATTATGGGTGATGGGATGAACTTAAAGCATGGATCAGTACATGGAACTATGTTATTGTAACTTGGTTGAGAGCGGGGCAGGAATGGATGATTAATGTACCAGGTTTTTGAAGTTTTAGAAAAGATAGAGGAAGAGGTAAAAGGGTGGGGGAGAATTGCACTACTAATTAGGGACAATATCGTAGCTGCACTCAGGAGATATAACGGAGGGTCAGACACTGAGTCCGTTTGTGTATAACTCAGGGACAGGAAGGGTGCAACACACTGATGGAATTGTACTTCAGACCCTCTAATGGCCACTGGCACATCAAGGAACAGATAAGTAAACAGATTAAGGAAATGTCAAAAATCATAGTGTTGTTGTCATGGGGGATTTCAACTTCCCTAAAACATACTGGGATCTTCTTAGTTTAAGGGGCTTAGATGGGGCAGGTTTTTAAAAAGTGTATCCAAGGTTTCTAAAATCAAGATGCGGATGGTCCAATGAGAGGAGGGGCTGTACAGGATCTGGTGTTGGGTAATGATCCTGGCCAGATGACTGACCTATCAGTACGTGAACAGTTATGGAGTAGAAACCACTCCTTAGCTTTCAGGACAGCTATAGATATGGATAGGTATGGTCCTTGTGGGAGAGTTTTATATTGGAGCAGGGCAAATTATAAGAGCATTAGGCAGGAACTAAGGAGTGTTAGTTGAGAACATCTTTCCTCTGGCACCTTCACATCCGACATGTGGAGGGTGATTAAAGATCAATCACACAGAGTACAGGAAAGGTATGTTCCTATTAGAAGGAAGGATGGGATGAAAAGATAAGCGAACCTTGGATGTCCGGAGAGGTGATGAATTTAGTCAAGAAGAAACTGGAAATGTATGTAAAGCTTCGCAAGCTGGAATCAATTGAACCACGTGAGGAGTATAAAGAAGCCAGAAAAGAACTACAGACAGGGAATTGGGAAAGCCAGGAGGGGCTAGGAAAAGGCATTGGCAAGTTAGATTAAGTTGAATCCCAGGGCATTCTACACATAAATCAAGAGCAAGAGGATAATTAGGGAAAGGATGGGACCACTCAAGGATAAAGGGGAGAACATTTGCTTGGATGCAGAGGATGTGAATGAGGTACTTATTGAGTATTTTGCTTCAGTAATTACCAAGGAAAAGGATATGGAGGACCAGGAGATAAGTGCTGAGTTTATAAATATGTTAGGCTATTTAGACATCAATGAGGAGAAAGTGTTGGCCCTCCTAATGAATATTAAGGTAGATAGGTCCCCAGAGCTTGATGGGATTTACTCCGGGTTATTGAAGGAGGCAAGACACGAGATTGATGGGCCCTTGACCTCTTTAGTTACAGGCGAGGTCCAGGAGGACTGGTGAGACCCTAATGTTGTACTTTTATTTAAGAACGGAACAAGAGAAATCTTGGGAATTATAGCCCGGTGAGTCTCACATTAGATGTAGTGAAATTACTGTAGAAAATCCTTAGGGATAGGATATATGAGCATATGGAAACCCATGGTGTAAGGAGGGAGAGCCAGCATGGCTTTGTGCGTGGTAGGTTATGCCTTACCAACTTTATTGAGTTTCTCTTTGACAAGGTGATGAGAGAGACTGATGAGGCTAGGGCAATGGATGTTGTCTACATGGATTTTAGTAAAGTATTTGACAAAGTGCCTCATTGGAGGCTAATCCAGAGGATTTAGATACATTTGGTCTGCGGCAAATTGGCTGTTTAGATTCAGAACTGGCTTACGCATAGAAGACAGAAGACAGTGGTTAAAGGGACTAATTTGAGCTGGAGGTTTGTATTTAGTGGTGTTCTGTAGGAATTTGTGCTGGGACCTCCACTGTTTGTAATGTCTATAAACAACATGGATGAGAATGTAGATGGGTGTGTACGTTTGCTGATGTTATCAAGATTAGTGGAGTTGTGTATAATGTAGAAGACTGGCAAAGAATATATTGTGATATAGACCAGTTACAGATATAGGCTGAGAAATGGCAGATGGAGTTTATCCCAGATAAATGTGAGGTGTTGCACCTCTGTAGGGAAAATGCAAGGAGACAGTACACTGTTAAAAGCAAGATCCTTAACAGTGTTGTTGAGCAGAGAAATCTTGGAATCCAACTTTATAGCTCCTTGAAAGTGGTGAGGCAGGTTGATAAGGTAGTTAAGAAGGTTTATGGAATGCTTGTTTTTGTTGACTTCAAAGGTCAGGAGATTATATTGTAACTTTATAAAACTATAGTTAGGCTACATCCAGTTCTGGTTGCCCCACTATAGGACAGAGGTTGAGGCTTTGGAGAGGGTGCAGGAGAGGTTTACCAAGGCGCTGCATGGTTTAGAAGGCAAGTGCTATCACAGGAGGCTGGATAAACGTGGACTGTTTTCTCTGGAGAACTGGAGGCTGCGGGGAGATCTGATAGAGGTTTACAAGATTATGAGAAGCATAGACAGAATGGATAAAGAGTATCTTTTTCCCAAGGTTCAAATGTCTAATACCAGAGAGCATGCATTGAAGGTGAGACGGGGCAGGTTCAAAGGGGATGTGAGGGGTAAGTTTTTTACTGAGAATGTCATGAATGCTGGGAATATGCTGCCTGTTATGGCAGCAGAGGGAAGTACATTAGAGGATTTTAAAAGATGTTTGGATAGGCACATGGTTGCAAGAAAGATGGAGGGACATGGACATGGCATAGGGTAGGAGAGATTAGTGTTTGGATGTTTTTGATTTTATTTTAGCTGGTTCACCACAACATGGTGGGCCGAATGGCTTGCTCCTGCGCTGTACTGCTCTATGTTCTATGAGTTGTATACATACTTTGATAATAAATGTACTTTGAATCTTCGAATCTACACAACTAACCACAAATCAGCAAGGTGAGGTTACTTTAAACTATCCCACAAGTGAATGTTAGAAAGGGAAGCAGGCTCAGGGTATTCTGTCCCTCAAACCTGCTCTAGTATTCAATACGATCACTACCATCCTGTGCTCAAGTGAACTACTCTATCCAATTCCCATTTCCTCTAGCACTCTAAAATGTATTAATCACAGCCCAGATATGGAACAGAGGATTCCAAAGAGATTTCTCCTTCCCCTGGTTGGAAATGACTAAGCTTTATTCTGAGACTAAAGGTTCTGCTTAAAGGGTCACCAGTCATTTGGCATTTACTCTGACAATCTTTTACAAAACCTTGCTGGTCACTGCTAAGTTCTAGTGTAAAAAAAGGCCAATCTTCCTCCGGACCTGATAATAGTGAGATACAATGAATAATGATAATTTGGTACTACTGCCTAATGCAACTCAAAACTAGATGATCAAAAAATAATGATCCAACCATCACCTAGGAAATAGTTAAATAATTATTTTTTGTTGCTAATTATATTGCTAATTACATTGGGAGTAGTTTCTCAGTGAACTAAAACACACATTGGAAAATCTTTCGAAAATTTAACCTTTATTGTTCTTGCACACAGAAATTCTCAAATTTAATCACTGAACATAATTGATGGGAGCTTGTACACAAATTTCTCACATTGCAAATCAGATTGGAATTGACTTTGTATAAAGGCTCAGAGTGGATGACAAGTAGCATAGCAGAGAAATAGACTTTACAATAAAATGGACATTATAACACTGACTATATTTCAAATTATACTTTCCTGTAGCAGTATGCCCAAAATTCTGGAGGAACTCAGTCCAAAACATAAACTATTCATTTCCCTCCATGGAGTTGCTTGACCTGCTGAGTTCCTCCATAATTTTGTGTATGTTGCTCAAGATTCTCAACATCTGCAAAATCTCTGTGTCTCCTATAGTAGCAAGGTGTTTTGTATCTTCCTGACTTCCTGAAAAGTGCCCCCGAAGACAAATCTTTTTAATCTTATTAACATAAGTGGCAGATTATTTCATGAAGTTGAAGAGAAAATTTGCAGAAATGATCCCTGGATTCCAATGATAGATATTGACCAGGTAAAGGTAATTTTGACAGTCTGGAAGATATTTGCATTTCACTAACAGTCTTAGGTTGTTTGACAGTAAATAAAGAGCAGTCACCTCAACACAGGAAACTTGGCAGCCAAATATTGTAGTGCATTGCAAACTCCCACAAACTGACTGAGTGGTAAACATTGGCCAGGACACCTGGAATGTTTCCTAGGTCACTTCCAAAAGTGTGCATAGGGATCTCTCTTTACACCTGGGAGACATATAGGGTCTTGGTTTAGTATCTCATCTTACTGGTAGCTCCTCCAACAAGTCAAGGTTTCCCTAGTACTGTCCCTGACAGTCAGCCTAGTTCTTGTGTTTTAGTTAGTGCTTATATTTTGTTGGACAATGGCATAAAATGACTAATAGC
The DNA here is from genome assembly GCF_030144855.1 of Hypanus sabinus. Taxonomy (NCBI): domain Eukaryota; kingdom Metazoa; phylum Chordata; class Chondrichthyes; order Myliobatiformes; family Dasyatidae; genus Hypanus; species Hypanus sabinus. Next base: position 64,715,227 of record NC_082712.1, read on the forward strand.
AAAATGACTATAGCAGTGCAAAGAAAAATACTTATGAAATGTGATTTGCAGATACGAAATCAGGCAGTATACCAAGAAAGGTCTTATTATACATATTTTGTGTTACACCTTGTACACAGCACAGAAACAGGCTGTTCTGCTTTTCTGTCTGGCTCATATTTCTGCACCGCACGACCTTTCTCACACTCTTCCTTTCAGCTCCGAGTAGAATGGATTCCCAATGACAGAATGGAGCCCTACTGAAAGCTGATCACTAGCAAACAGTAAAGCAGACACCACAGACTTCAAAACAAAATATTACTTGTGCATCAGGCGCAGCTAATGAGGTCACTAAAAGGAGCCTGGTGGTGTAGCAGATACTGCTGTTGCCCAACAGTTCCAGAGTGGGTGCCCTGGTTTCCTGCCCAGTCCCAGACATGCTGGGAAGTGTTAACTGGCCACTGTAAATCCCCCTTAGTGCTGGGAAACTGCAAAAGAATTAAAGAAGAGTGGATAGGCACAGGCACGAGGAAAGAAAGGAAATAGGCTGTTGGGGTAGCTTGGCTGGGACCTAGCATGGGTTGAATTTCCTTTCATATATGGCAATAAATAAGGGATATATCTCATTCAGTGAGGTGATCTATTCAGCCATGGTTTTGTTTATTGTTTAGTGAAGTAGGCCCTTTGAGCTGTGCTGCCCAGCAAACCCCCATTTATCCCTAGCCTAATCATAATCAATTTTAAATGACCAATTAACTTACTAATCGGGACGTCTTTGGCCTGTTGGAGGAAACTGCAGCACCTGGAGAAAACCCACGAATTCTATGGGGAGAACCTACAGACTCCTTACGGAGGACACTGGAATCGAACTCTGAACTCCCTCGCCCCTGAACTGTTATAATGTCACACTAACCACTACACCAGCACTTGCTTTGTATAGAAGTGACCCAGATACAGCTACCCACCCTTCAGTTTCCATTACTAACATTTCTTTTACTCTCCAAATGATGTCCTAAGATAATTTACAATTAATAAAGCATGTTATTATGGTCTGGTGACTCTGGGATAAGCATAGAGAATGTCCAGAATAATACCCATGAGTATTAGTGTGATAATTCATTGTCGAAAAATATTGATTTAAAGAAAAATACTGGCCAGAATCTTAGGGTGAACTCCTCCTTTGAAAATGTGGCATGAGATCTTTTACATCCACCTGAGAGCAGGTGAAACATTTGGTTTAACATAGCATCAAAAACAGGGACATTTGCAGCACATTGCTTCAGCACCACAATCATCAAAAGATATTAAGTCATATTCGGACAAATTCTTCATTAGCATTGTTTTAGAACAGCCATTAAAATTGTGATATTGTAGGACCACAGGCCTATACCTAATTAGTCTGGCCAAGAGTGGAGTTGGGAACTGACTAAGTTATGACCTAGATTAATTCAGTCATTGACCCTGCTTTGGGCAATTAAACAGGACTTTCTTCTGAAAGGGACAGTGGGGAGATGTGGTGCACAAGGCTATCAGCTACTGGACATGCTGCTCAGCACTTCCATTCACACACTGATCTCATTGTGGCTGTGGTGTGTAACTAGCAACTAGTGTACATGTTTAGTATAGACAAGAGAAGACAAATCTCCCTCCATACTGGGTAAGGGTGAATCTTAACCTGCCTTCCCTCCCTCTTATGCAGACAAATAGGAAGTTGGAGGGACGATTGACATTAATGATTTTACATTCACCTATCAGATCGGTGATCATTTGGTTAACATAACAGAAGGTAGTTATTTATCTCATTTAGTCAGTAACAGACTTTTAAAGGCAAAATTCAAATTAATCTTATTCCTCTCTCTTTGCAGTCAGTTCTATCATAATTTTCTCTTCAAGAATTCCTACCATGTAGTTTTCTCCCATTCTCATTTCAGGCTGTGTCCTCCCATTCACAACAACTTGCTTTGCAAAAAGTAAAACTTTCCTCATTTCATCACTGATTATTTTCCTCTGGTTGTCAGCCCTCCTGAATCTCAGCAGCCAAATCCTCCAGCATTTTGAACATATATCTTCCTGTGACCTTCTCTGTTCCAAACTGGAGAGTCCTCACAAATCTGATGTCCCACATTCCTGGTACAATGTCTGTCAGACCTCCTCTGCAGTCTAGTCTAAGACCATGACATCTTTCCTCAAAGTCTGGTGTTCAGAACTGAACACGATATTCCAGCTGATGCCTTCTCAACGTCTCATTAAGGTTCAGCACAACTTCCCTGCTTTTGTACCTTACGCCGTTATTACCAATAAAGCCAGGATACCTGGATGCTCCCTTCAAAGCCTTCCCAACTTGTCCTGAGACCTTCAAAGATCTGAATCCGCATACCTTCGGGTCCCAGTGCTTCTAGACCCCCCCCCCCCCCGAAATTTACTACGCAGATTACACAGACCCTCCTCTGCCACTCACCCGCCACCTCCTCTGTGCCGTCTTCCCCCTTCATCGCCTCCTTCCTTTGTGAGCAGAGAGTCGGAAGGTCGGGAGTCCGAGAAAAATCGTAATTCAGTGCATCTGCTGGTGGGGTTGGAGGGTGGGGGGAGTGGTGGGAAAGGAAATGGGAAAACAAAATGACTGGCAGGACGAGATTGCTGCTGATGTAGCAGTCTCCGGGAGTAGTGTATTAAAGCAGAACAATAAAAGGCAGCTACCGCATCAGGCTTTTTTTTCGCACTGAACAGCTGGATCAGAGGGAACAATGAACAGGATCACAGTCCCATGATTGGCGTTAAATAGGGGAGCTGAGGCAGGAAATATCGAGACTCGCCTACGAGCCGCTGAACATTTCATTCAGTCGGTGTTTCCAGGTTTTGAACAGAGCTCGGTGACACTCCCACGTCGCAGCTCCTTGATTTCAGCAACATTTTACAGAGAGGAAAATCCACTGGGGTTCCAGATACAAACTGTACCAATTTCCAAAACACCTGAACTACCACGCAGAGAAAGGAGTGAATCGTCCTGTCACCGCTTCACAAATTGTTCCTCCGTCATTACGTTTATAATGGACGAGATGTAGTGGAAAATCAGTGCACGGGAAGCTCCCACCTCCTGCTCATTCCGACTTATTTTGTTTCCTCACAACATTGGAGACGCCATTGGGCCTGTCAAGCCCAAGCTGGCTTTCTGAGCGATTCCAGTCCCTCATTTATTTCCCTGTAACTTATTCTCTCTCACATGTCCATCGAACTCTGTCGTCTCCACTGTTACCTCTTCCCGGTGGCGCGGGTACATTCTCCCATTCTTAACTTTACCTCCCTCGGTTTCTCCACTAGTGTCACTTCAGAATTTGCATTTTGTTTGTACTACCTCATATTGGACTATGGTATTTCCACCTTGCTGCTGTCTTTTTGTTTGCACTCCCATTTCTATTGATAGTTGTTTTTATAATCACCACGTGCTCGCTTTACTAGGAACAATGAACGCCATTACACCCTGCTGTATAGGAAGGACAATATAAACTCATCTACCCTTACCACACTCATAAAGCAGCCTGTTGACCTACCAACTTGCATGCTTTTGGGATATGGGGAGGGGACAACCGGAGAAGACGGGAAACCCTTTGGTCACTGAGAGAATATGAAAACTCCACCCACCCAGACAGCACCGGAGTTCGGAATGGAATCTGGGTCACTGGTGCTGAGAAACACTTAACTGTGGCCCCACATAGAATGCATGATGGTGATGTAATCCCTTATTTTTGTAAAAATGAGGTTGACTGAGGGATGAATGATGTTTAGGTGGTTGGAAAGAACCTTTCTGCTGTCTTCAAATAGAGTGCTGGGGCAACTAACATGGCCACTCGATAGAACAGAGGAACTGAGGACCAGCACATGTGACAGAGCACCTACTCTCTCTGTACTGCTCCAAAAGGTCAGCCTAGTCTTTTGTGCTCAAGTTTTAGAAGTGGAATTTGAAACATTCGGATAGAGTCAACTCTTTATGTGAGACTATACCCTCCCAGATTCTTCACCCGAGGAATCAACAATAATCGTTCTTGTTCATCCCAGAATCCCACCCATTTCACCACTGCCATTGACTACTGAAGCCAGTCACTGCCAGGCTCTAGGAAAACACAAGGACAATTGCCACATTGCTTCTTTAGTGAGATTGGTTGAGGTTTTAATTATTCTTCTAGGGGTCACATCATTACAAAACCAGTAATGAATCACATTACCATCTTTTTTCCAACTAAGAAGGTCCCTTGAGTGAGAATGAGGTTTTAGATCTTCAGATATACAAGTTATGTTTCCAATTCCCATTTCTGTTCCAACATGTTGGTCCATGACCTCCTCTTGTGCCACAATGAGGCCACCCTCAGAGTGGAAGAGCAACACTTTATATTCTGTCTGGGTAGCGTCCAACTGATGGCATGAACATCGATTGCTTCTACTGGTTAAAAAAAAGAATTCCCTCACTCTCTCCTCTTCTATTCCTCACTCTGACCTCTTGCCTTTTCCCACCTGCCTATCAGTTCCTCCTGGTTCTCCTCCTCCTTCCCTTTTCCCTATGGTCCATTCTCCTCCCCTTTCAGATTCCTTTCTCTCCAGCCATTTATCTGGGTTCACCTATCACCTTTTAATTACCGTCCCTCCCCTTCCTCCACCTCTTTATTCTGGAGTTTCCCCTCTTCCTTTCCAGTCCTGAAGAAGGGTCTTGGCCTGAAAGGTTGACTGTTTATTCATTTTCATAGATGCTGCCTGACCTGCTGAGTTCCTCTGGCATTTTGTGTGTGATCCAACCCTGAAGAATTTCTTATGTTTAAAATTACAACTTTATTTATTTTAGATTCTTTCTTTATCCAGATTTGCAATGCTGAAATCAATTTTCATTCATAAGATTTTGGGAACTATTTCTCTTTTGGTCAGTGATGAATATTTCAAAGATGAAGTCAATTTGGGCACAGCAAGCACACCACCCCCCAAAAATAAACACTTACATTAATCTGCAAGGTGCCAGAACCACAACAAAGGCATGCATTCATACATATCCTTTAAAATAATAAGGTGCCTTATGTGGACATAATTTTACACTGAGTGGATTAGGAGCTGTGAGGTTGGGTAACTGAGATTTGAGAGAAGGTTTTAGGGATCACATTGGAGTGTAAAAGTAGAAAGGTACAAGGAAGGAACTGCGGAGCTTAGGAACTGGGCAACCCTGTAAGAATGGCCACTACTGGTGCTGTGATGAAAACCAGGAGTATGCAAGAAGCTAGTATCAGACTGACATAGACTTCTTGAGAGGTTACACACTCAGGAGAGGTTTCAAAGTTTCAAAGCAAATCTATTATCAGTGTGTGAATACCATATACATCCTTGACATTGTATCAGTGCTGTGGAGGGATGAATACATGGCAAGGTATGAAACCCAGGTGTAATTTTTGAAATTATTTGATTTGTACTAGAAGTCAATACAAACTGGTGAGGGGCCTTCCATCCTTGGAATTAACAAACAATGTTTGACCTCATTTGAACTTTTACATTGGACTTGGCTTTGCTTTGTCAGCTTTCAGAGCACTGAAGGTCCATGAGATGCAGGTTCTACAGGAAAGTACAGGTAATATCCCACATCAATGCCGAGTCAATTGACCAGGAAACGCTATTTAGCAGCTGCCCTGTATACATCTTCTATTGGAGCTGGTGCAGGAAGAAGGGAGAAGTGTTGACACTAGGCCACTAAGGTAATCAGATGAATTTTTGAGGAGGCCTTTGATGTCACTAGATGCATACTGAGACAAGCAACAGCTGTTGCTAAAAGATCACACGTCATGAAAGATGTGATTTGGTCTGCCCAAAATCTTTTGGACTTCCAGTGAAAGGAGATGTCCCAAGCACATCCCAAGGTGTTGAGAGATGCAGCCTCTGCAAAGGCCCTGTATAGGAGGATCGCAGTCTAAGATCATGCTGTCACTGGATATTGAGGTCCTGGTGCCTGTGAAGCTATTTCTCAAATGCTTCATGGATGCAGTAAACGGGAGTGACATTGACACATTTGTCAGGAAATATATTGAACTGACACACAATAAATACAGACACGTACTGAGTATTTATTGTATACATTATGAATAGACTACATCTGTAAAATAAACCAATATGACTCTGAACTCCTAATGCAACAGCACTGCAGAAGCACCACTTCCACAGGGCCTATTGTATCCGAAAAGACAGCTCATCAACTCCCTCTCAAAGGAAATTTCAGATCTATATATAAGTGCTGTGCTCACCAACAGTACTCTATTAATCCATTAACCAGTACAAAGGGTTTGTAGGGAAGAACTAAAAATGGTTAACACAGAAGGATCTAGGGACAGAAATCAGGGTCAGAGTGACTGAATAACCTGGCCACTGGCAATCAAATAATGGGGATACATTTTATTGTAAGAACATACAAAATATGAGCAGGAACGTGCCAAATTTCCTGAAGGCTGCTCTACCTTTGAATAATATTGTTCATTTTCCTTTCTAAGCCTTCATTCTTTGATTCCTTTATCCGATCTATTGACCTATGGCTTCGATGTAGTCAGCCACTGAGACTATTCAGGTGGAGAATTTCATACTCGGAAACCTCTGATTTCCTCAAAATATTAAAAAAAATATGATTGACAGCAACAGGAATAGCACTTTAATCTTGCTGATTTTTGAATTAAAAAAATTAATGCACCATTTGAAGGAGTCAATAAGCTTATGTATTTGACATAGGTTAATCCCTTTTCAAATTTGTGTTGTGCAAGTGTGTTCACAAGTGAAGGCAATATGTACAATTGCAATCCCCATTTATATCACTGACAACCATACAGCACCTGCACACCAAAACATCTTATACTGAATATGAAAAGCTTACTTACCCCCATCAGGTTTGGAGAAGCTCTGTGAAATGAAACAAAGCATTCATTTATTAATATTTTGTAATGGACACAAGGCACAATAATTTAATGCACACACCCTAGCAGCAAGATTAAAATCTACTTTCTGCTGAAATTCCAGCTTTCCATTGCAGTTATTACAAAGCAGAGTGAGATGACTCCTCATACAGACCTAACCAGTTGCGTATCAGTGCATGAGAAGTCACGTGATTGCTTATAATATCATTATGGATTACAAGCACTCTGCAGCAGTCAAACCGTAGCGCAGAAACTGGGTGATTTTTAAGATGATTACAGCGCTGATGGTGGCCTCAATTGATATTTAACACAGATTTGCTAAAAGGAGAGCTTTCAAAGAAATGTCACGCTGCCGGTTTCTCTCCTGCCGAGGAGCTACACAATTAGGTTTTGGTGGGGCCCACTTGGTGAGGACAAAAGGTCAGTCCTGAGCTCCGCGACCATTCTCCATGGAAGTAGTTACTAACAGGATAATTAACTTGGGGGCTGGGATACCGAAGCACAGGCTGTTCTGGTGCAGTGGCACAGACAGTGGCTCGGAGACTGAGAGGAATGCTGTGTTCAGCTGACTATCAGGCATCACCATGGATCTAGTGCTCTTTGAGAGACATTTACACAGACTAAGTAATAAATTCCACCATCCAGGTGCACCTTTGCATGAGCAATCTGACTGATAAGTTTAAAAAAAAATCATGTTGGGATGGTTGAAGACCAACTACTGCTTCTTCAAGAAGCAGTTCAGGACAAGAATACATAATGATAGAACTAGGCTGGTTGAGGCCCATGGAGGAAGCACATCTTTACTCAAAGGCTTGGGAAACCTAGGACTGCTGTCTCACAGCTCCAGGAACTCCAGTTTGATCCTAATCTTGGCTGCTCTCAGTGTGGAGTTTGCATGTTTTGGTTTCCACTGGTTGCTTTGCTTTTCTCCCATATCCCGAAGACCTGTGGGCTGTTGGGTTAATTGTCCCCTGTACATTCCCTCGAGTGAGTAGAGGAATGCCTGGATGCATTTGCTTTTGTTGTTCAGGGGAAACTGATGGAAATGTGGGGAGAATAACACGGGATTGGTGCAGTGCAAATGTGTGCTCCATGGTCAGTTCAGCCTTGATGGGCTGAAGGGCTCTAGTCATGCCACGTGATTCTATAACCTAATGACCAGATCAGACTGTTGGGTCTGGGGACAACCGGGGAATGGACCTGGTTTATTACTGTCATAAATGACAAGATACAGTGAAAACCTTGTCTTGTATACTGTTCATATAGATCAAATCATTATGCTGTGCATGAGGTCAAACAAGATAAAACAGTAACAGAATGCAGAATGAAGTGTAGCAGCTACAGGATAAGTGGAGAGCAGGAGGACAATAACGTGCAAAATCATAATAAGGTAGATCGTGGGGTCACAATTCCGTTTTACTATACTAGGGAATTTCAAGCGAAGATTAATGCATATTTTAAAATTATACTTTATTGCAAGCTATGAACCATGCAAGTGGAAGGAGTTTCTGAGGGTTTAACTTGAGTCATCAGCTGACTTAGTGGCACAACATTTGAGGAGTTGGGTCTGCAAGGGAGGGGCTTCCTTTTTCTTTGTCTCTGCCATGCAATGTAACACACCCATTATGATTACTGTGGTTGGAGATATTTCCATTAGATTAAATAAAATATGTGAAGGGGCCTGTCAAGACAGATTCTTAGTCCCTATTGAAACATCAGCTTCTATTGTGGGAGCATTATCAACACTAAGTCACATGTGATGTTACAGTCTAGATCCCCAAAGAACATTTATGGACCAGATTGGTTTTTACAACAGCCTGGTATAAACCATAAATAGATGCAGGCATAGGTCATTCAATTGTTTGTACTGAGCCTGCTTTTTCATTAGGTATCTTCCATCTCAGTTGTTCAGCTCATCTCTGATAAGTTTCATGGTTGTCAATACTTTTACCTTTCTGATGAGCTCATTAACTGAGTTTACCAAATGGTGAAATTTATATCTCTGTATACTCACTTCAGAGCTCTGAAGAACCAGTACAATAACTTGACAACTACATCAGCAATTCAAAATTGGCTGCAGAAAAGATATTTCCCAAACAACACTTCAGGGGAAAATCTCTCTTCCATGTTAAATAGTTAAAATGTAAGGATGTATTTCAAACATGAATGAAAGTAGAGAAGTTCTCCTGAATACCCTGTACAAGATTTATTCCACTGTAAATACCACTAAATAAAGTCTGTCTGATCATTACCCCTTTGATCTTCCCATGGCTGCCATTGTTTCCCACAGGACAACAGTAAACAGGCAACGAGAAACATTGTACTGTCTGTAAATCATTGGGAGGTGCAGCAGCTGGAAAAAACTCCAAAAATGCAAATAATGACTTTCCTTCCTTTCCAGAAGGATATGCATTTGTTGGTTAATACCGAAGTCTTATCAGGCTTGTGGCCACAATTGTCTGCCTGCAACAATACAAGCTGATACCATTCACTTGGCTGTGTGTCTTGGAGGAGCCTGTACATTTAAGGGGAGGAAAGGAAGGCTAATAAACATAAGTTTTTCTATCACTGTCTTATTTTTTTCCATGGTGCAGCATAATAGCAAAAACAGGCTGGGAATGCACAGTGAGCAGTGAAAACTGCTTTTGACACTGAATAAAATCATTTACATTAAAATATCAGCTCAAAACATTCCTAAAATCAATCATTCATCTCAACCGGTCTCTCCTACCTATTCTGCCATGTAATACTTATCCAAACATCCATTGATCTTTATTCTGAATACAACTAATGCTTTAGCTCTCCAATTAGCTGTTGGAGAAAATCCCAAAGATTCGCCACACTTTAAGTGAAGAAATTTCCTCTCACTTCATTTTAAAATAATTTTTCCTTTATCTTGAGTATGAACCCTGGTTCAAGACTCCTCCAACGAAAACATCCATTCTCTATCTACTCCGTCAGGCCATCTGAGAATTGTGTGCCTTCTAACGAGGTCTCCTTTTATTCTTCTAACTTCAGAGGATACTTAGCCTTTCTTCAGACCAGCTATCCCAGGAGCATTGAATGACATTGACCAAAGATCTCCCCTAATGGCATTGCTTCAGATTACTGAAGGAAAAGCTGTCAGTTTGCATTAAGTCCGAACTATGATCAATTATAAAAGCAGGAATCTTTAATGGTTTTTTGCTGTCTCAATGCATTTTATAGCCAATCATGTTCTTAAATGATCACTGTGGTATTGTGGGGAACATAGAAAACAATTAGCCTCCCACTGTTTTTCACAAACAACAATGAGTTACCTGACTTATAGATTTTGATTGGAAGGTAAATATTGTAAAGGACACCCTCAGAAGCTCCCTGTCCTTCTATTACATTCACCTGAGAGAGCAGAGAGGGACTCAATAAACCATCTCCTCTAAACATCAGCTGGCACTTCCTCATTACTGCAGGGAAATGTCCGCCTAGGTTTCTCTGCTATGATCTCCGGAATGGGACTGTTCTCTGCATCCTTCTGAATCCGAGCTAGGAGTGCTTCCCATCAACCCACAACATTGGCCAATCTCTCCAAAGCAAAGTTCTACAGGAATTAAAATAAAATAAAATAAATGCAGTTAAAAATAATGTCAACTGTTAGAATTCTTGATTGGATAATGGCTATTTTTGGACAGGTAGTGCCAGCTGTGACCTCTTTGCTGGTCATCTTGAGTTTGAGTTCTGTGCCAACACAATGACATTGGGAAGGCAGACATTAGCTGGAGATCAGATGCTGGCTGAAAAATGGCAGTCAAGCAATCATGAGTTGAGCTGAGAGGTGCCCTTGCCAATTGGCACTTCAGCTTTATACCAGCCGCTGTTGACCTATCTAGAGTTCCTCCATTCTGGTGAATGAGGTCACCAGTCTTGAGCTGGAAGGTAAGTGCAGGCTAGTGGTCAAAGGACATTAGGGTGGACTGGAATTTGGGTCTCAGGACAGAACACTGCTTGTTGTGCATACTCATTCAATGAGAAGACACTCAAATGGGGATAGTCATCTGGACAGGCCCACTGCTGTGAAAGTGGGCGGCACCATAGGTTTAAATCATGGTGATCCCATCAGGAAGCATCCAACCAGGCAAAGATCTGATCTGTTCAGTTTCCAATTTGTGTGCAACTGCTTCTCACAAGTAACACTGAGAACACTGCTCCTGCTCAGGAGATGGACCCTTTTCTTTTAAAGGGTCAGTAGAAGGGAGGGCCACGTCACCTTGGGCATGGAGGTCTGTGCTTCAACCATCCAGGTTTATAATCCAAAATGGCTGCCCCCCTCCTCCTCCCCCCCCCCCCACTTCTAGTAAGAGTCACTGCCTTCCTAAGGATACGGTCAAAGGAAATGCTGACTCTGGACGCTTTCATGGATATCTGCCACTGTCCTTATCCATCACTAGAACTTTTTAAAGCTATCTGAACATTTACAATTCCAGGTTCTCCCTAATTTCTAAATTTATCCTTTACTATAGGTGGCATAAAATTTAAGCTCAGAGTTGCTTCCACCTCAGCAGTCAGTGAGTAAAGGGCTCCAGTCTACTTACCTTCTGCAGGTCCTCAATCGATTTCTCTGCTTCCCTTAACTTTTCCCGAATGATTTGCTCCTTGGCAGAAATCTGGGATTCCTCTCTCTCAAGTTGTTCTATTTCCACCTCGAGTCTGCACGGAAAAAAAGCACAGAATTTGTATCTGTCCTTAAAGGCTCTTTTGGCATTATTGTTCCTCACAAAAAGTTGATGGTGCTAACATAAACTGAATATAGAGAGTTTCCTTCAGTGCCCCAATTTAATTTTTGCTTAGTCCTACATTTTATAGGCACTGCATATTCAAATCTGTTTCATTCATAAACTGTAAAATATATACTCTTTTTTTCTTCTTAATCAGTCCTTCAGGGTCAAGGATAATTTGCTTATTCTTTGTTTCATGGGATCTGAGGTAGCTGATGAAGCTAATATAGTTGTTATTAGATTCTGCTTCTGCTAGGATAGGAGGGTGGATGTGCAGATTGTGAGATAGTGTGCTGGATCTGTCACTTGTACCAGGCTTTCTTGGCACCTGTGGTTTCTCAGGACCATCTGATTTTAGAAGCCCACTAGGAAGTTACACTTCTTTATTGAGGCTTTGACGATATTCGTGAATCAGTTGTTCTGTTCCTCCAGGTAATCCTGGTAGAACATCAGTATCATGAGTGGGCAATGTAGGATTCTGACTATGCAAATATTGTTTGCACAACAGAGCTGATTGGATATAATCAAGGACTCAATATTGGGGATGTTGGCCTGCAAAGTGACACTGATGTTAGTTTGCTTATCCTCTTGGTGGATTAGAAGGATTTAAAACTGGTGGTGGCATCTCTTTAGTGCTTAGAATGTTTGCTGTAGGTAGCTCAAATCTAAGAACCTATAAAACAGTTGCTATTGCTTGGGGATTATCTGCTTTGTGTCAAGTTTGGAAACTTAATCTATAAATAGCCATTTTTTCACATGGTTAAAGATTGTTCCAGGGCATTGAAGATAATGCGAGTTTGATTACAGATGTCAACCTTTGAAATAATGTGTCTCCCAAAATATGGGAAATGGTCCCCGATTTCCCAAGATCTCACCGTGAATCTTTAATGTCAGAGGACTTTGTGGTCTAGGGGAGGCATGCTGATAAAGGAGCTCTTCCAGATATTAAGTATGAATTCTTAATGTCTCAAATATTTTTGTTAAGAAGCTGATGATGTTTGGATTCCCACCCTTCAACTGATCACATCTGTGTACTGCATCTTGATGACTGAAATTGTGAGACAGTGATTCAAATATTGAGGCAGTAGAGTTTGAACAGTTTTCAGTTCGTCCTATTGTATACTTATCTCCACTCTAGTGGGGAGCTTATTGAAGGTAACTTGTAGTACTACAGTGAGGAAAATTGAAACATATATTGGAGCAAGATGCAATGGGGTTTGGCTTGACACCTGTCTGCAGTGCGGTTGTGTCCATTGTGAATCCACCTATCATGCCTTGAATGCCATCATGAAGATGGCATAACATGGAAATTAATTTTTTCACTACAAATTCCATATTCCTTCCTGGTTGATAGGGTCAGGAGTTCTGGTGAGGTCAAAAAAGTTCCTGTATTTCCATTGGCATTTCACATGGTGAAGGTCATGCCCACTGTGTCTCTGGACAGAGTGATTTAAGGAGAACTCTTTGGTTATTGAGAGAAGCTTGCAAAGACTTTCTCCATAATAGATAGCTGAAGACCCCTCTGAAGTTACTGCAGTCAGGTCTGTCTCCTTTCTTGAATGTACAAATGTGGGTCATTCCTCACCTATATAAACATGACCACAGATTTCAATTGCATTCTTGCAGGAATCATAAAGGATGTTCATGTTAGTTGATTTGGAGCTACAATCACTAATATTCATGGAATCCAGGGGAAAGTTGGACTGATAAATCCAGTCACGTGCCTATGTTGCTCTGACAATTGTCCCCAGTAGAACGCAGGATTGGCTGAATTTGTTCCTGTCTAGCCAAGAGTTATTTAAGTTCACCTGCATGGCCCATTGCTTGCTCCATTGAGGTGAAGACAATTTTCAGGTGCGTTGTCATGAAGTGGTAGAATGCAGCATCAATAAATTGCGAAGGGATGAAAGATGTCCATTTGGTCAATGTATTTAGTGAGTATACAAGGAACTGCAGGTAACACCTCCATCCCCCACCAGGAAGGCCTCAAAGCAGTCTGTTCTTTTCTGGACACCAGACCTAACCAGTTCCCCTCTACCACCACTCTCCTCTGCCTAGCGGAACTTGACCTCACTCTAAATAATTTCTCCTTTGGCTCCTCCTACTTCCTTCATACAAAAGATGTAGTCATGGGCACTTGCATGGGTCCCAGCTATGCCTCCCTGTTTGTCGGCTATGTGGAACAGTCTATGTTCCAAGCCTACACTGGTGACTGTCCCACACTTTACCTGCGCAACATTGAGCTTCCTGCACCCATGAACTCGTCTACTTCATCCATTTTGCCTCCAAATTCCACCCTGCCCTCAAATCTCCGGAGACAGCTTATCCACTGATGTCTATTATAAACCTATGTACTCTCACAGCTACCTGGACTATACCTCTTCCCACTCTGTTACTTGTAAAAATGTAATTTCCTTCTCTCACTTCCTCCTCCTTCACTTCACCTGCTGTGAGGATGAGGCTTTTCATTCTAGAACAAAGGAGATGTCCTCCATTTTCAAAGAAAGCGGCTTCCTCTCCTCCGCCATCAATGCTGCTTTCAACTACATCTTTTCCATTTCACACATGTCTGCTCTTACGCCATCCTCCCACCACTCTATCAGGGATAGGATTCCTCATCCTCACCTACCACTTAACCAGCCTCTGCATCCAGCAGATAATTCTCTGAAATTTCCACCATCTCCAATGGGATCCCACCACCAAGCACATCTTTCTCTCCCCCCACTTTCTGCTTTCTGCAGGGTTGTTCCCTAAGCAACTCCTTTGTCCATTCATCCTACTCCACTGATCTCCCTCCTGGCACTTATCCTTGCAAGTGGAACAAGTGCTACACCTGCCCCTACACCTCCTCCCTCACTACCATTCAGGGTCCCGAAGAGTCCTTTCAGGTGAGGCAACACTTCATCTGTGAGTGCTTTGGGGTCATATACTGTGTCCATTGCTCCTCGTGTGGCCTCTTGTATAATGGTGAGACCTGATGTAGATTGCCAGACCGCTTCACCGAGCTCCTACACTCCATCCACCTGAAAAAGTGGGAACCCCACTGGCCACCCATTTTCATTCCACTTCCATTCCCATTCTGATATGTCTATCCATGGCCTACTCTACTGTCAAGATGAAGTCACACTCAGGTTGGAGGCATGACACCTTATAACCTGTTTGGGTAGCCTCCAACCTGATGAACATCAATTTCTCAAACTTCCAGTAATGCCCCCCAAGCTTCCACTCTCCTTCACATTTCCCATCCCCTTTTCCCTCTCTCACCTATCTCCTTGCCCACCCATTGCCTCCCTCTGGTGATCCACCCTCTTTTTTGCTTCCATGGTCTTATGTCTCTTTTACCTCCCAGCACTTTACTTCATCCCTTCCACTCCAGGTTTCACTTGTACTCTGGTGCTTCTCTCTCCCCTCTCCTCTCTTTTAAATCTACTCCTCAGCATCTTTTTCTCCAGTCCTGCGGAAGGGTTTCGGCCTGAAATGTTGACTGCACTCTTTACCTGGCCTGCTGAGTTTCTCCAGCATTTTGTGTGTTTTGCTAAGAAACTGCAGATGTTGGAATCTGTTGGAGGTACTTAGCAGGCCAGGCAGCATCTGTGGAAGGAAAGGAACATTCCATGTTTTGGGTTGAGATGTTTCATTATTCATGAAGGGCCTTGACCTGAATAGTAATCACCAATTTTCCTCCATAGATGCTGCCTGACTTGCTGAGTTCCTCCAGCAGCTTGATATTTTGTGCTCAGTGAGAGCTTTTCCGTTTCTGAGCAATGGTCAAAACTGTAAAGGGGATTTCTAGAGTCCACCATGGCTAAACATGTCACTACACACAGAAAACAGCAAATCCCCAGCTAAAACAAACTTTCTCAATCCCCAGCTAAAACAAGCATTCCCAAAGTATGAAAAAAACCTTTTGCTACCATGCACCGAATGCATCACTGGCAGGGCCCAAGTTTGTTGTCCTTTATTTGTCAATGAACTGGGAGGCCTACTTCACTACATCAGTGGGTAGTTAAAGAGTTAATCACTCTGCCGTAGGCCAGGAGTCAAACATAGGCCAGACTGAGTCAGGACAAAAGATTTCTTCCCTGAGGTATACTGGTGAGCCAGATGGCTTTTTGTAACAATCCTGTTGTTTTATGGTGACCATTATTGATTTCAGTTTTTTTTTGAAATGTGTACATTCATTTAATTAACTTAATTTAATTTCTCAAGTTGCTGTGATGGGACTTGGAGTCACAGCTGCAGTTTTTGTGGTAAGGTAAATGCGACTTTTAAACTGTGACATTGATAACGTAAAACTCAGCATCAAATTGGATGCAGGTTTGACACTGCGGAGATCTGAAATATGCTACAGTGTCTGTTTTAGCAGAACTAATTTGATCTAAGCAGGATAACATAGAAGGACTAAACTTCCAAATCTTGTGCCAAGAATTATTTAGGGACAACGGAATAGATTATAAATCCTGCAGGAATTTGTGCATATGCCTGATGAAGACTGTTTTTGGCTCAGCTGTGATACCTATTCATGGAATCAAAAGAGTTTTGGATTATTTTATCCAGAGATACAGCTTGGAACATACCATCAGCAACCCCAGAACTAACCCTAGCCTAATCACGGGACAGTTTACAATCCCCAATTAACCTACTAACCAGTACATCTTTTGACTGTGGGAGGAAACTGGAACACCCGGAAAAAACGCATGCATTCCATGGGGAGGACATACAATCTCCTGACAGAGGACGCTGGAATTGAACTCCTAACTCCAACACCCTGAGCTGTAATAGCATCGCGCTAACCACCTCACTACCACGGTGCCCGACTTGGAATTCCACCATCACTTTAGAAGGATAAGTACATGGACAATTGTCTGTCAGTTAAACAGGTCAATGAAAAGTCTGAATCAGTTGTCTATGTGCTATGAACTGCATCATGCCAAGTGGCTGACCACTTGTCAAGAATCCTAGACAATCTCTCAGGGATTGAAGGTGACTTGCTTTATCTCTGGTTTTGAGGATTCTGTGTTGGCTAATGAAGCCAAAGTGGTTCTTTACAGATGGGACAGGAGATGGCTGATGGGTGGTACTCATGCACCCTATGTACACCTTGAGCAGATATGGGAGAGAGTTTCCCAGGAGTCAGTGAGGGGAATGTTGCATTTTTTTTATTAAAAAAAAACCTTATTTCCTTTGAAGCATTCCAATGCCTTCTGAGATCATGAGACTTTATTAGGCACGGGAAGGCCTCATTTGGAGCATTGTGAGCAATTTGGGGCCCCTTATCTTAGAAAGGTTGTATTGAAGCTGGAGAGGGTTCAAAGGAGGTTCATAAATATTATTCCAGGTTTGAATGGCTTGTCATATGAAGAGCATTTGATAGCTTTGGGCCTGTATTCACTGGAATTCAGAGGAATGATGGGTGACTTCATTGAAACCTATCGAATAATGAAAGGCCTTGACAGAGTGGATGTGGAGAAGATGTTTCCTGTGGTGGGAGAGTCTAGAGGGGCGCCAACTTAGAATGGAGATGACGAGGAATTTCTTTAGCCAGAGAGTGGTGAATCTGTGGAATTCTTTGCTACAGACAACATATATATATAAGGCAGAGGTTGACAGACTCTTGGTTAGTTAGGGCATGAAGGGATATGGGAAGAAGGCAGGAGATTGGGGATGAGAGGAAAAATGGTTACGCCATGATGAAATGGCAGAGCAGATTCAATGGGCCAAATGGTCTAATTCTGCTCCAGTGACGTGGAAATAAATTATTCACACAAAATGCTGGAAGAACTCAGCAGGTCAGGGAGCATCTATGGAAAGGAGTGTACAGTTGACATTTTGGGACAAAGCCCTTCTTCAGGACTGAAAAGGAAGGGGGAAGATGCCTGAATAAAATGTTAGGGGGAGGGGAAAGAAGTTAGCTGAAAGGTGATAGGTTAACTCAGGTGGGTGGGAAAAGAAAGACTCTGATAGGAGAGGAGAGTGGACAGTGGGAGAAACAGAAGGAGGAGAAGGAGGAAATAAGGTATAACTTGTTTATCATGACATAGCAAATTACTAGAGATGCTGTAAATCTGAAGATCAGAACATTCTGCGGGTACTAAACCTGAATTGCCAACATGTGTTTCTGAGTGCAGATAGCGAGAGGGTACATAAAAAAATTCACAAGGACGTTGCTTGACTTGAAGGCTTGAGTTATGAAGAGAGGTGGCTGAGTAAGCTGTAATCATTTTCCCTGGAGTGAAGGAGTCTGAGGGGTGACCTTTTAGCAGCATATATAATCATGAGGACATAGAGAAGATGGATGGTCACAGCCTTTTTCCTGGGGTAGCAAAGTCCACAACTAAAGGACCAAGGATTAAGATGAGACAGGAATGATATAATTGGGACCTAAAGGGCAAGCTTTTCATACAGAATGAGCTGACAGAAGAAATGGTTTGATGAATAGGAAAGGTTTATGGGGATGTGGGCTACAAACAGGAATGGGACTAGATTAGGCAGGAATGGATGAATTGGGCCAGTTTCTGTGCTGCATTCTATATCTCAATGACTCGGTAACATGTCTGATTTTCTTCTGTAGAGTAGTTGCAGTGCAGTCGAAATCATTTGGAAGTTATTGCCAGAACTTGAAGTGGCACACATAGGCCTAGAACAATTGATCAGAGAGCAGGTTCCTTAAGGTTGTTATAGCTGCGGGTGGTGATGGGAATAAGCTCCCACTTCTAGCCTCTGGCAACCAAGTCCAGCTCCTGTCCTTTACATGTGGTGTAGCTTCTAAGCCTGGTCGACCGTTTCTACTGACAGGCGAAAGGGCAAAGGCAGGTCACTGCGCCTTAAAACCAGTCACTTCAGGCAGATGGGACTCATCAGCTGCAGTTGGCGGCTCATGTTGGAGAAGGAGAACTCTGATCTCAAACCTCCACTGCCTTGTGGTGGTGCCCACTCGTGAGGACGGCTTCAGGAATCAACCGTGAGCAAATATCCGGAATTGGAGCCTCTAAGGAATGTTGAGTTCAATGCTGGATGGCAGCTTCTGAGGCACTGCTGGTGCCAAACTGCATCGGTCTCTGCCGTTCCTCTGGATTCATTGGCTGTATGGAGAGGGGGAGCCTGATACATAGGCAACAGCTTTCTCTCCATATCGTACTGCCCTAGTCTGCATATCACGTAGACAGCTGGGACTCAACATCAATGGTCAACCGAGCAATATAGGGATCAATAATTTAATCGTAATATGTATAACAAGAGACAGATATGTTGTGACAATAACTATTACCCCTTGTTTAGGAAAGATTCATTTGACAGGGACATTATCAAAGAAAACCTTACACTTAATTACGCAATGAAATGTTGGGAGGGATGAACACGTTTGATAAAAAGGGATAGGTTCCAGAGTGTGTCTTAAAGGAGGGAATAATTGAGGAGGGCTTTACAGAGGGAAATCTGGGGTTTGGGAGCTTAGACCCTGGCAGTTGAAGGCATGGATTGCAATGGTAAAGTGATTCAGTTTGGGGATGTTCAGAAGATAATAAATAGAGGAATTTAGGAATCGCTGGGCTTTGCAGGACTTGGGGACATTGTAAGGAAAGGAAAGGGGATTGTGGAGTGCCAAACTACATCAACAAGCACAGGGGTGGTGGAAAACAGGATTGGTGCGAGTCAGGGCATGGGTAAAAGTTTGGATAATATTATGTTTAAGAAGGATGCACAGAGGAAGGGTATCAGAAGTGCATTGGAACAGTCCAGTCAAGCAGCATCAAGGTATGGAGAAGGGTCTCTGCAGCAGATGAGGTGAGGCAGTGGCAGAGTAGGACATAACTGAGATTCATATTTAGTGGTGTTGCAGATCTGTGTTTAGAAGCACATCTTGGGATTAAATATGATTTCAAGATTGAAAACTGTCTGGTTTTGCTTCAGATCAGGTGATGGGGAAGGGATGAGGTTTGTTTGCTCTCAATTGCTCATTGCATAAAGCCTTTTGAGTGAAACCAGAGCAGCAAATTTCTGAGTTTGATCTCTCATCTGCACTGAACAGTAAGTTGTTGCAAGAAATTTCTTTATTAAGGATGTGACAATTAGCCACTGATCATTTGCAGATGTTCCTTAGCGGCAAGTCCCTAATTAAAGAGAAAAAGAACATAAGGGGTTCAGCTGTCCCTGCTGAAATCTCTGGAATTCCCTCTCCAAACCTCTCTGCCTTTCCTTTTTAGGCTCTGCTTAAAACCCTTGAAAGCTACTTTTTGACCAAAAATATGATGAGTTATTGTATTGCTTCATTCTTTGGTTTGAGGCACTCTGTTGGTCAGATGTTTCATCCTAGCTCACTAAGTACAGTTGGTAAACGCAAGCAAGTATGCAAGGCAGGGCAGTATGATATGGAGAGCAAGCTGTTGGCATGCAGCAGATTCCCCCTCTTCACGCAGCTGATAAATTCAAAGGAACGGCAGAGACTGATTCAGCTTGTCACCAGCGGCCTCGCGTGAGTTACCAGTCAGTATTGAACTCAATGTATTACTGCCTTAGGACTCCAGTTCTGGGGTTTCCTTGGAGTCGTCCTCATGAGTGAGTATAGCCACAAGGCAGCAGTGGTTTGAGATCAGTGTTTTCCTTTTCCTAGATGAGTTGCCAGCTGTGGCTGATGAACCCTATTTGCCCAAAGCGACTGGGTTTTAAAATGCCAGTAACCCGCCTTTGTCCCTTCTCCTCTCAGTAGAAGTGGTTCTGATGGACTTAGAAGCTAAGCCCCATGTGAAAGCCAGGAGTTGGTCGTGATGGTCAGAGGTTATATGAGACACATGCCATTGGGAGCATTTAATAGGTAGTGGGAGCTTTTCCCTTCTACACTTCCAGCTATGACAACCTTAAGGAACCATTCTTTGGTCTAATGCTGCTCTGTCTCTGCTAACCTTGCTCAATGATGCCTTGGAGGCATTTACAATGTCGGAGGTGGTAGGTAGGAACCGATTTTGAAGCTTCATCGTGAAGCATCAGGAGCTGAGTGGCTGACATACTTGAAACACATTGTCCAGCTTCGGTGGATTTCCCAAGAAAATACAAGTCAGCACTCTTAAGTGACGACTATAGGGACAATGATAGAGTATCTCAGATATTTATTTGTTGGGCATCATGTTATGTTAAAGCAGTAAAGGATTAGGGAACATTTATCATATACCTCAGTACTTCTATTTACCTTTATGGGGGTGAAACCTGATAGGTACCAGTAACAGATCAAACCGTTCACAACTTTTATCTTTGAGATGGGATTCTGAGGTTATATTTATTGCCAGAGAGCAATCTGTGGACTTTTCCAGCATTCATTTGAGAGATCACTCCAATCAGGAAACTGCTAAACTTAAGGTTGTTCTAACTTCATCCCCACCTCTCTCTGAAATTTCCTGCCATTGTTTAGATTCCTTTCGATGGGCAGATCCCACAGCAAGAAAGACTTCCGTTATTATTTGCACTGTTTAATATGCGTGATAACATCAAGGTATTTGGCTCGTACAATATGAATCCTAAGTCAACATTTCATTGAATCCTAACTCAACCACCCACTGTCCTGCTTGCTTTTGAACTGAATGGTTGAAGTGGCTTCCCAACATCCTCATAATATGATCACTTCCTTCCACAAATGTTCAGAAATCCCACACTCCTGTAAAATTTTAAGTTAATTCCTATACTCCAGAACTATCCACACATTTACTTTAGAACTTAAAGTACAAGTTCTACAACCTTTAGTCATATGAACTCTTGCAAGTTTTCATTTTTGTTGAAAATATGGAGATGGAGTGTAACAAGAATGTTTATTCTACACAAGAGATTCTGTAGCTGCTGGAAATCCAGAGTAACACATACAAAATGCTGCAGGAATTCAGCAGGTCAGGTAGTATCTGTGGAAATGAATAAGCTGAGACCTGATGAGGGGTCTTGGCCTCAAACGTCGATTGTTAACTCACTCCCTTAGATGCAGTGTGACCTGCTGAGTTCCTCCATGCTGTTGTGCGGTTATTCTATGTTCTGTTTTCAAGAAATTGTGCAGATTTAGTTATTGAATCTGCCAATCATCCCATTGGTTCAGTTCCTGACAAATCCATCAAGAAAGATAGGTTTGAATATACATGGTGCTTTTCAGGACATCTCAGAGTGTTTTACAGTCCATGATGTACATCATGAAGTGCCACTGTTGTAATGGTAGATGACTTGCAATAGCACATTCCAACAAACAGCAACGTAATAATGACCAGGTAATCTGTGTTGCAGTCATAGCGTGTGGGTGATAACTATGATTTAGAAAACTTTGGTCTTCATCAAAATTGTGTCATGTCCTTCATATTCAACCAAAACTGAAGCTCCATGTGAAGTCCCAGAACAAAAGAGAGTGCCTTTGACAGTATGGCATTCCCTCAGTGATATGGCGGGTTAGGGGGTGGGTGCATAAAATTTCAAGTGGAATACAAACTCACAACTTTGAGCTGCAGGCAAGAGTGCTTCCTACTGAATTATAGCTTGGCACAGATGGGAAGATGGTGGGCAGTGTAAGTGTTGCACTGGTGGATCTACACAAGCAATCTCTGAGTGACCATACTGCAAATATGTTATTATAAATTATATTCGCTGTCCAAGGTCTCGGGGCTTTTGGCCAAGCTCAGCTCTCTAAAACAGCAGCTGACACTTCCAGCGGCCAAAGAGATGCTTCTAAGTAAGTTAAACTTCCAAGCAAAGTTCTCAGACTTACTCAGTTCTTACTGAGTCTCCTGTCATAAACAAGTGAACAACTGGGTCACCTGGCCTGACGATGTAACTGAAACATATCACATGCATGTGAAGTCACCAAGTAGTTAAAAAAGCAGTGTAAATATCAGAGAGAAGTCAGACTTGTTAGGAATAGTCAAGGAATGACAGGGTGGCTAGGATCCGTTCCTCTGCCTTTTATTTCCATGACCGATGACTCACGTATCTGTATCTCATTGGCTTATCTTTTTTGACTTATAGGAACTGTGTCTGTATTTTGGAAATCTTCTGTGTTTTAGAAAGTGTTTGTAATTTGGAAATAACTTGTAAGATAGAAACTTTGTGAGTTTTAAATGTGCTTAAAGAATTTCATCTAAATTTAAACATATATCACTAAAAGTAAATGAACCGTGTTTAAACTACTTTGTTGGGTAGAAGAATCTTGGTAAGCGGGGTGGGTGGGGGGGTATGGAGGACACGCACTGCTCAAATAGAGGGTATTGGCATTTAAACTCTCTGTGGAGAATAAACAGGGAGGTGATCTAACCTTTGAAGATTAGATCAATAGCCTTAGGTGGCTATTGTATAATTTCTCTTTAGTAAGGGTACCTGTAGCTATCTACAGTCAATAAGGTTTAAGATTACACAAGTGAATCTGCAGATGCTGGAAATAAATAAAAACACAAAATGCTGGCAGAACTCAGCAGGTCAGACAGCATCTATGGGATGGGAGGAGGTAGTGATGACGTTTTGGGCCGAAACCCTTCCGTCGTCACTGCCTCCTCCTATAGATGCTGTCTGGCCTGCTGAGTTCTGCCAGCACTTTGTGTTTTTATAGGGTTTAAGATCTTCATTTAAGTTTGGAATTTTGTGGACAGCAAATTCAATATCATCACATTATTAGTTTTCTGTTTGGGCCCCATTCCCTACCTGCTTCCATTGTGCGGCAGGGAGGTGTTCTGACCTTACTGAATAATCTAGTGACAACTCAATGCCAGGTCTTTGTGAAGGAATTTCCTAAACAGATCAGTTCCCCCAACTATCGCAGGGCTTTTTGCTGTTGTACACTTTATTTGGAAGCTGGAGGAGCACTGTCAGCGCATTGATGGTCTTGGATAATGTGGGATCTCATCCAGAACCCAATGCTTCCTGCTGATTTTCCCTGAAGTTATGGCAATGTGGAAGGGCTTTGGTTTTTAGGATTTAATATCTTGATGCCAAATATTAAAAATGAGTGTTGAATGGGAAATAAATTATTTCCTTGAAGTTTAAGGCTTGTTTTTTTTGTGAAATGTTCAAACATCTAACAATGATTTATATTTCTATAGTACCATTCACATACATGAGATGTCCAAAAATACTCGTGCATCTCCAATTGATATACTGGCGAAAATCAAGGCATGCAGCATCCAAGTTATTGTCAGCAAGCTCCACGATAGTATAATGATTAGCACCTGATTACCTATTTCACTAAGGTTAAGGCAGAAGTAAATTTCAAGGAAGGACTCTCCCTATTTCCCACAAAACAGCACCATGGTGCATTTTATGTCATAATGACGTCGAATTAAATAGCACAAAATCAGCCCCTTGAGCCAAACATTTTCACATCAACCACTTGCCTCCTTATGGTCCATATCCTTCTTGTTTATCCATGTACCTGTTTAAATGCCCTTCAGTAGTTGTGTGGGAGAATAAGGAGGCTCTGGATTAACGCTACCCAGCAAGTGGCAATCCCATCAACACTGGGTTCCCTCAGTATTGAACCAGTGGTATCATGTTAGATTTTTTTTTAATACTCGGAACTCCAAAGTGAGACTTCAACCCACGTACGCTACTTCAATATTCTTTCCTCTCTTTTTGCCTATTTATTAAATTTAATTTTTAAAGATATTTTTCTCATTGTAATTCACAGTTTTTAAAAATTATAATCTATTGCAATGTACTGCTGCCGCAATACAGCACATTTCATGACATATGCCAGTGATGTTAAACCTGGTTCTTATTCTGGACCCTGAGCCCTTCGATTCAAAGATGACAGCTATATGCATTGTGTCACTGCCAGTAACAATGTGATCTTTGGAGCTACAGCCAAAGCATTTCATCTGAATAAAGGCAATGCTTTGTACTTCCATTATACATATTTATCCTAGTAACACATAACAACATCAGAAACATATTTATAATTATGTTGTCCCCGTTGCAGAGTGAAAATTCTCCCCACCCATTGAGGGTGACTCCAAGCTAACATTCCAATGGTGCCAGGAAGTACAACAGTTCCTCGTTTTAGCTTCGGAAAGCAGCCAAAAGGGAATTTGGGATAGTTCCAAACCTTCTCAGTGTGAGACCAATGATAGCAGCAGATATTAAGTCAAGCAGAAGGAAAGATATTATTTCCTTTGTAAAATGGAGAGCTAATAAATGAAATATTAGAATTTAAAATGAATAATGTCAGTTATCAAACAGGCAGCTTTTCTTCGTCATGGATGTGTATATATAGACAGATGAAGGATTTCCTTGAAAGGATCTGGAGCCTGTCCTTGATAAATCATGGAAATAAAGTCCTTATCATTGACTCTCTTGCATGTATATCATTGTTCATCGAGGATACTCGGTGCGTTGACAATTGCTGTAAATGCTTAAATTTCCAGCTTAATTACCAGCCCAAAACGCTGCCCATATCAACACATGAAAGAAAATCTGAAACAGCAGAGAATAATTTCATGGAGGTTTGAAGCAGCAGTTCTTGCTGAATCCTCCTTTTATAGACCTTCCTCTGCATGCCTCAAACAGATCATTTAGACATCCATGATTCATTGAAACAATTACTTTTATCAAGCAATGTGCAGTGCTGTATCTTAATAAAAAGAGCTGATCAAATAGAAAATGAGTCTGACCTTATTTACAATTCCTGCTAGGGATATATCACCTGCTTTAAATTATTTGAGCTGTATTTCCAGACCCCTTCACTATACAATATAACTGAAACCAGTGCTGACATCTTACCTCCTGCCATTCTCTTCAGAGCCTTTCTTCCAACTAGCTGCTTTTTTTCCTCATTCAAAATAAAGCCTGGTGCAAACCAGGAGAGAAATTCATATCCCACACAAATCTCGTCCACTCTTTTCTGCTTTGTTACACTCCTAAGGAATCTGTTCAGGGTCAGCGAAGGCAGAGAAAGTGCATTAAATTCTCCTGTTACCCAGGTGTCAGAGCTGGGCTCAGCTGGAACCCGGCTCCAATCTGAGTGCGATCCTTGCTCTGTTCAGAGAATTACATGGCCGCTGCAGATGGAAGCTCTCTGATTCAAAGGGGCCTCCATCCGCTGCTCTGGACGCTAATTCATTAGCAAGGTGCGAGATTGTAACTAAACGTTTATAAGTGTCACTTATTGACCCTGAGAGTAATTGAGTAATTTTTATTTATTAATTCATTCCAGACAAGTGGCGTCACTGGCTAGTGTAACATTTATTTTCTTCTGTCATTGCCCTGTAGGGGCCAGGTTCAGCTGAGTGGCACAACTAGCATAACCACTCTCTCACAATGCTGAGTCCTGATCTCCAGTGCTGTCTGTATGGAGTCTGCACCCTCTCTCTGTGACTACGTGGGTTTCCCCTGGGGTGCTCCAGTTTCTCCCCACAACCTAATGATGAGCAGGTTGGTCAGGTAATTGGCTGTTGTAAATTTTCCTAAGAATGCAGGTGAGTTGGAAAATCCGGTGATGGGGGGAGGGAGGAGGAGATGAGAACGTAGTATTAGTGTAAACAGGTACTTGATTGCCAGCATGGATTGAGTGGGCTGAAGGGCCTATCTGCATGTTGTATCTCTCTGAGTCTAATTTAAAGGATATTATGAGTCAGGAGCTGTGTATAGACAAGCCTCAGTAAGGAGAGTAAAGTTCCCTCTTTCTCTGAAGAGAAACAAGATGAGGTCTTTATAACAATACAGTAATTTTGTGGTCATCCTTAATAATTTGTCTTTTTAATTTCAGATTTAATTAGAAGTTTATAAAATTATGAGAGGCATGGAAAGGGTAGACAGTCAGAATCTTTTCTCCACAATAGAACTGTCAAATACCAAAGGACATGCATTTAAAGTGAGAGGGGAAAAGTTTAATGGAAATTGCTGTGCTTTGTACCTTCAAAACATTAAACTAATTCAAGGGAAGACACGGGAGTCTGACATGCGGGTGTAACTTTGGGTTTACTTTAGGCGAGGCACACATGTATCACATGGAAGCGTGTGATGACATATACAATCCATGTATTTATACATATAACCTGTAATGAATTATTTAAACAAATGGGAATCCTTAATCAAACAATATATATACAAGATCACTCAAACATTACTTAAAAGTTAAATACACAACAGAATGTGTTGGGCAAGGGTTTTATACAGAGAGCGGTGACAGGATACCAGGAGCAGACAGAGTTGTGACATTTAGGACTCTTTTAAATAAAGGCACAAATATGTAGGGAATGAAATGATATGGAAAGGAATCAGGAATGGGGAAAGTGATTCAGCTTAATTTGGCATTGTGTCTGGTTCAGAGGGCCTAATCCTGTGTTCTTCCAATCTAAGTTCTGTGTACATATAAATGGCACAGGCTTGGTCATCTTGGATGAGCTGTATTGAAGTGCCTGTTTCCATGCTCCGTGACTCTATAATTACTTGAATTTTGCTTTCCTAGTGTCATTCAGACTAATGGAGAATCATGTCTTCTCAACAGCAACACAGGCTTCTGGCTTTGTCCTGTATTCAGTAACCAATGCGCAGTGTTACTCTAGCTCCTGTGTACAATATGCCTATGATGAAAGCTTTAAGGCAGAGGTTATTGGGCAGCCTTGTCTTGTTGTGGAACCAGGTCCCTCTCTGGGGAGCAAAGAACAAGGTCAATACTAACACTTCCAAAGGCACATCAACATTTAGTAGATGTACTCTCAATCCTTGTTATCCACGCACATACCGTCTGCTGACCCACAGGCTTGCAAGATGGAGTCAGGAACACAGGGAACGTGAATGTTGGTAGAATTGCCGTGAGAGTGGGATCCGGAACGTGAACTGGGTGAGTTGATGGAGCTGGAACCAGGATGTAGAACAGTTGTGCAACAGGAAGTGTCATTAGTGTCAGGACTGGGAACACCATGATTCGGGGAAGTTCAAAGTAAATGTATTATCAAAGTACATGTATGTTACTATATACCTCCCTGAGATTCATTTTCCTGTGGGCACTCACAGTAAAAACAAAGGAACACAATAGAATGGAAAAAATGCACAAAACAAGACGAACAAATGACCAATGTGCAAAAAGCAACAAGCTGTGCAAATAGAAAAATAGAAATAAAAAATGAACAATAAATATTGAGAATATGAATGCGGGTGCCTGCAAACTGTAACTATAAAGTTGAAACTTATATAGAAATTGTTATATTCATGAAGGGGCCGGTCACTGGATGTCAATGCAATTCTAGTGCCATTGCCAGCTGTATCTGTGTTTGTTGGTCATCTAAACGTCTCTGTCCTTCCACCTCATAGATCATGACTTAAGTATTGTCGTTTTTGGATGCAACATTCACCGGAGGGTATAATTCATTCTGATCCTCTCACAGTAGTTGAGAGGGAGTATTGCACTGGGGAAGCTGTTGTCTTTCAGAAGAGATTTTAAACCCAGGTCTGATCTGCTGTCTGATGTGGAAATAAAGATCTCAATGCAACTTTCTGTAGATGCATTGTAGAGAGCAATCTACATCAAAGCCTGGTATGGAGCCTCCAATCAGAGGGTTGAAAGAGGCTGCAGAGGGTTGTAGATTCAGCCAGTTCCATTATAGACACTACAGACCTCCTCATCATCGAGGACTTCTTCATGAGGTGGCATCCATCACTAAGACCCTCATCCTTTGGGACCTTCCTCTTCTTATTACTAGCATCAGTTTGGAAGTAAAGTACCTGAAAGCCCACACTCATTCCCTCTGCTGTCAGATTTCTGAATGGTCCATGAACCCACGAACACTACCTTAATTCTTATTTATTCTGTAATTTGTAGTAAGTTTCATGTTTTTGTACTGTATTGTTTCCAAAAAGCAGCATATATTACTTCATGTAAAACAGTGATAACAAATAGGATTCTGATTCAGATTCATAATGTTAGTTTGTGGGAGAGTTAAATCTAGTCTCTTGCTCAATATTTGTACCTCAAACAACAACTGTCATGATAGATTAGTGACATTGTGCTGTTCTAGATCTGTGGAATTGCAGAGTTGTACAAGATGGACATAGATCTTTTGGTTCAATTCATCCATGCCAATCAAGATGCAACCTAAACTAGTCTCATTAGCCTTCATTTGGTCTATTGGCCATAAACCTTACCCATCCATGTACTCGTCCAAGTATCTTTTAGATGTTGCAATTGTGACCTCCCTCAAGTACTTCCTTTAGCAGCTCTTTCCAAGTACCTCTTCAATCAGATGTCTACAGACAACCATCTGAACAAAGAGGTTGCTCTTCAGGTCCCTTTTAAATTATAGAAAGCTCCAACAAATAATGGGACAATGACCACCTAATCTCTGACTGAGAAGTATAGAGTACTCAAGGGAATGGACCCAACCTTTTTTAGAATAGATCCATGGTAAAGATATTGAACACTTCACCTAAGTTATGAAGTGGGTCACCACACATCAAAGATGAAGTTACTCAATTATCTTGGTATTCTGGAGAAATAACAATTAAGCAATTGTTCCTGTGAATGATTAATTTTCTGGAGGAAAATATCCTTTCCATCTGAACGGCATGAGATGGCTCATTGCAGCATGGTGCCCCAAGTTGTTCAATATTATTTAGTGATTGATATTTGGATATGTTAATCTTCTTCTCAGACATTGCAGAGCCTGCAAAAGGTCTAGAGACTGTATTTTAAGTGCCAATAGCTCTTAAAGAATAATGTTCACACCCAATACTTCAGGAATCAAAGAAACAAAATAGTCTTTTGCTTACATATAGCTTTCACCCTCAGTACTTTATAGCCAATGTGTTGTCGGCTATAATGGAACAATATATCGTCACAGGGCAAACTCTCACAAATGGCAATGACCTGATGACCTATTTTTAAGTGTTGGCCATTGAGAGATAGATGTAGTCCGAAGATCCCATGCTTTTTTTTGAAATAGTTGACAAGAAATATTTTGTCATCTGCCTAAGAGAGACCAGATGTACAAAAGGCAGCAGTGATGACAACTTAGAAAGGCAAGAGTAATTCAAATAACTACACATTACAACAATGATATACAGAAGAGCATCTCTGAATACACAGCACATCAAACCTTGAAGTGGATGGGGCTCAGCAACAGAAGATCATGAACATACTCTCTGTGGTCATTTTGTTAAGTACAGGAAGTACCTAATAAAGTGGTCACTGAGTGTCTGTACCTATTTCTTCCATTGAAAATTGTTTTTGGACATACATCCATCACCCTTTTAGGCAGTCCATGCCAGTATACATTAGCCAGTTGCATAATTTTATTTCCCCACTTCATCTTTATTTGTTTTGGCAATTGTGTCATCTTTGTAAAGAATGTCACCAAGTTCCAAACTCCATTATTTTTGAGAACTGTAGGCTGTTAAAATTGTTTTTTTTTCTTTTATGTAATTGCCTTTCAGCTCTGTATTATTTTCTTTGAAGACAAAAGTCTGCAAATGGAATGCAATAAAATATATTTCATTTCACCCCTCCGATCTTGCTTCTCCTTTCCATACCAAAGGCACTTACTCAGTTTCCAACAATTAATCCAAATGTTAAATTACTCAGGTACCTGGAGCATGTCTATTCACTACTAAATGGCTAGACTGGGACCCCAAGTGGCAGGATTAAGCTGTGCAGTTTTGTACAAGTATTCTGCATTACTTCTGCAGCACCTTCCACAAGCGGGCTGTAAACGTGGGGAACACAGCAGCCAGATGACCAGAGAACAGAAGATGGCTTTGCTTGTTTATGCTAAAGTTGTCATGAATTGCACCCCACTTCACAAAGTTGTTTCAATGGAGCTGAGTTGCAAGGCGGTATGCAACTGACCACGTTTAACCATTTCAGACTCATCACAAGCAAACAGGAAAAAAGTCTACATACCCAATCTGTTTTGATGATGTTGACAAAGATGTTGCCCAGAAATATTGTGTTCTGTAGTGTGGGATTACTACATGACTAGATAGTACAACTGTATACAGTATATTACTATTTTCAAAATGGAAAGGAGTTAGAAGCTGTAGCATAACAAATGGAGTTAGCTGTCCATATAGTGTTCAGGAATCTTTTGGACACAGACATCTATATAATAAAATGGAACAAAGGCTATATCTCATGGGAGGGGAATAGCCTGGAACAGTGGGGGTAAGAAGTGATGCTTTGTTTGGGAGGTGCCATGGTCTCTGCTGCTTTCATTGTTGTTCTCCTTCATTTCTGAGCACTGCTTCATGGCAGACACGATGGTCTTGAAAGGTACAGAATACTGTACAAAGCGAACTTTCCAAGTGAGGGCATCATCCGACATCTTAAGTGTCCCTAAACCGAGTGACTTGCGAGGTCATTTCAGAGAACCTTGAAAAGTCAGCTAACATTTAGATCCAAATGCCATCAATGAATTTCCATAAATTAATACACAAAATAAGCATCTTAATTTTTTGACTCCATATAAAAGCATGATTTTTTTTGATGTTTACAGAACTTCTTTACAAGGTTCTCAGTCTTGACCTTTTGAAAGTCACTGATAAGAGCCACATTATCTGCAAAAGCAAGGGTGGAGCAATAAAAGTTGCCCATTGCCAAATAAAAACTGGCACTCATTCCTAGAAAAAAGGAAAAAGAAAAAAAGTCGAGATCAGGATATCCTGCTTCACCCTTCTCGGGATAGGGATGGGTCCAGTTTGCAATAAAAATTGATGAGCTGGAAAACAGTCCAAAATGAGGATAACAAAATGGTTGCCAGCCCCCATATGGCCCAATGCTTTAAAAGCAAGGTTATGGCGACAGAGTCAGAGGTCTTAATGAGATTTATAAAAACTACATCCGATTGGCCCTATACTTAAATTGTTTAAAGTTTCCCTCCAAGAAAATATCTTAGCTAGATTTTTAGTATCTAGGTTGTGACAAGTCCTGAAATAAATCTGGATCTTGATCCTAAAATATTGTTTAGGGAAACAGCACTCTGTAGGGTTGGATTGCTATATAAACATACGGTACTATATAACAATGTCAACCTTGTTCCGAAATGAATACAAAGCTAATTAATATTCAATATTTTATATACGACACAATGGACACCATGACAATTCTAAATGCATTAACCTACCTTTTACAACCATTATTCAAAACTAAAACAGAATTACATTAAATGTAAATCGAAAAGTAAAAACTGCAGGTGTTGGAAATCTGAAATAAGAAAGAAAAATGCTGGAAATCAGCAGGCCGGGCAGGGAGTAGCAGGAATAACATTTCAGAACAGTATTGATGTAAGGTCATTGCCCTGAAAGATTCTGTTTCTTTTGGAAACATTACCTGAACTTCTGAGTGTTTTCAGCACCTCTAAAGTCATTTGCCCTATGAGCCAGTCAAATATTCTAGGCCATCCTCATTCTCAATAATATGTTCTTCTCTCCTATTAATATACTATATACCATTTACTCTGAAACAATTGAAAATTGTTTTTGTGTGGAGTAGGCTTGATGTAAATGACATCGGATAGTGCAGGTTTTATCACCGAATTTTGCTTACATAATACTTTTAAAATAGTAAACTACCCAAGACCCTTCCTTTGAGGATTATCCAATGGCTGTTAACATGAGTAGATATTAGGTCAAGTGGCCAAAATAAAGAGGTTTTACGGAGTGTTTTAAAAGGGGAGCAGCTTGAGGGTGCGAGAGAAGCTTGACAGAATTAAGCATTGTAAGTTTTTTTTAAACTCTCCTGATCACCTTCCTTAATTTTTTGCTATTGAATTCATTATTTAATGCTCTTCCTTTAAATTAGAATTGTCCTTGATTATGTCAATGCAATGTTGAGCTGGGAAGTACAGCTCCTTCTTATTTCTTTTATGTCTATTACTTTAACTATTGTGGTCTTTCTTTACCTTGATGCATACCACATCGGTCCAGCTGGTGTTACGTGTAAATATAAGCAGCAGTCCAAACAGTTCAAGGAACTTCACTGCAAATGTGTAAGTTGCAGCCATTTTGAAATCAGCAAGTTCACACAAATATCAATGTGAAAAAGGCGGATGATTTGTTTCATTTTTATACATTGTGACTGAAGCCTGATTTTGTCTTTGGCCTGGGCACGGGTTAGAACACCACTGCTCTTCTTAGGATCTTTTACTTTCACCCATAGACTTGATGAGTGTGTAGAAAGCAAGACAGCACAGGTATAAGGTTAAGAAGAGACCTGAGGTGGAATTTTTCCATACAGACATTGGTTGGAATATGTTGCCTGAGGAGGTGGTGGAGGAAGGTATTGGTTATGTTCTGTTATGCCACTGGTGTTTAGGGCAACAATGAAGGTCCTCCATCTCTGTCTGTTCTTGGCCATCTTCTCTATTGTGCCCCAGGTGTAGTTCAGGGTAATCATTTCCACCTCTGTGATACGGTGCCAAGTTTTCTTTGGTCTCCCATGTTTCCTCCACCCTTCATGGGTGCAATGATACGCTGTCTTGATGATGGAGTTAGCCTCTCTTCCCATCACATGCCTAATCCATCTCCAATGTTACCTCATGATGATTGCAGCATATCCTCTTGGTAACACTGAAGGATTAGGCTATAGCCGGTGATCTTTCTTGGCCAGAAAATATGAAGGATCATCCAGAGGTTCATTGTATGGAATGATGACAACTTGACAAGGTCATTCTCTGTCAGGTATACCCACAACACTTAAGGAGCTGCTAGACAAGCTGTTCAAGGTGTAGAAGGTTACAGACAGAACGAAGGAAAATGGGACTAGTGTAGATAAGTACAATGGTCAGCATGGACTTGGTGGACAGAGTGGCCTGTTCCTGTGCTGTATGGTTCTATAATTCGATTTTATAATAAATTACATTTTTCTTTAGACTTCACAGTCTAGAATTTATATTCAAAGCTCCAGAATAGACACAAACCATAAGCTCTGACAGGAAGAGTTTCTACCAATTAAGCCTGAATGCTGAAGTTTCAATGCTGAAGTATAATAGAACATAGCAAATAATTCTGTTTCTTTATATGTTCATTTCAAAATATTAAATAGGGATTTTAATTTAAAATGATTAACACGGAATAGAAATTGAATTAACTAGTTGCTTGCCATTGAAGGAAATGGAGTTTTCCCAAGAGTGAATTCCACTGTCCAGATTTGCTTGTCTTCTCTTTAGATCTGTCTTCATGCCTGCCCCACAGATAGAGATGGCAATTATCTGTGGTTGTAGTAAGGTTTCTAGAACTTAAATGAGAGAAATTGTCTAAACGAATTTTACTTACCTCCTGCCTTTTGGTTTCAATGTCTTCAACTCAACCAACTTTACAAATGGTGACGGCAAGTGATGGTTGATAATCCCAAACACATTTGGCAAACATAATTTGCTCCTTCAAAGACTCATCTTCAGGGTATGAACATGAAAAGCCTATGAGAAAGTACTTCCATTTGAGCACATGGAAGTTCAAAGTTGTATTAATTTGCCAAGACCTAGGAAACCTAGGTATTATTCCTGAGCAGGAATAATAGATGCAAGGATCTTGGTTCATTAACTGAGGGACTCTTCATATCTGGGAGAAGACCAAGTTTACCATTCAAAACCTTAAGAACATATCTGATCCCTTTAGATAAGCAGGGAGTGTTTGTTCAAATTATGAGAGTCTGAAAACTGTCTTCATGAAAGCAAGTTATTTGTGTTGGACGGACAAAAGATTCTGATGCAACCTTATGCAATGTTGTTATGGAATAGCAGGAAACCCACTGAATATCATTCACGCAAAAACTTGTTTCTCCTGGCAAGAAATTTAGAGCTCACTGGCATCATGGACTGAGTTCCTTCAGGTCAATGTCTTTGGGAAGTGAAAAAAAAAATTGCAAAAAAGTTCCAATGGATTGACTCCACCAAAGCTCTTTACTTTCTGGCCAGGATTTTTTTTTTAGCTCTTTTTAAAAAATGTTCTCATCTATCAGAAGTGACCTTTTTAGGTCAAGCTGATTTACGGATCAACCACAAGAAGTAGAATATGATTTAGGGAGCACTTCAGTGTCAAATACTCCACAGCACTTTGGAAAAGGTCTCAAGCGAGTGTGGAAAGAGACGGCAAATCTTTAATGGGTGAGACCTATTTGTAGGAAGGTGAGAATAGGAAGAGGCTCCCTGTCAGTAAAACCATGTCCTATCTATGACCAATGTTCCCTCTAATTTTTACTAGTCTGTGTGTGCAAAAATCTTATGTTGTGCAAAGTTTTTTCCTGTGACAAAAGTATGGGCACACTGAATGCACACATGGCACATTTTACAAAATATTTGACATAGAACTGCACAGAATAACACAAAATAACATATATATTTAAGTCATTCAGTTATTTTTCCTCTCTCCTGTCTTTGGCATTTACCCATTCTTTGTAAACTCTATCTAGATCAGTGATTCCCAACCTTTTTTTGGCCATGCCCCACCTAATCACCTCTAAAATCCTGATGCCCCCTGTGGTGATATATAATGCTT
Organism: Hypanus sabinus; assembly: GCF_030144855.1. NCBI lineage: Eukaryota > Metazoa > Chordata > Chondrichthyes > Myliobatiformes > Dasyatidae > Hypanus > Hypanus sabinus. Next base: position 64,750,310 of record NC_082712.1, read on the forward strand.
ATTATTCAAAAAGTGAACTCCTATTCACCTGGAGGAAGCCTAAAAGACCATTAACTTGGTTTAAACAAGCTTCCAAAGAACATGGTATTCATGAAAGAGAAAAATAAAAGAACCAAAGGACTGTTAAAGTTCTGAGGAAGAAATTACTAAGAAATTGTAAAAAAAAGAACATTAAGTGATATTAAAATAATAATAATAATAAATAAATAAAACAATGCCGATTCGTTTCTACAGCATACAAAGACAGATACACCGTTTAAAAGAGATGACGCAATGTACACATCTTCACACCACCAAGAACCGAAAGCTACTGCAAAAAGCAGCATTGGCGCGACCTCGTACGAGTTTCTTACGTGTTTGGACTTGTCCATTCGCTCCTTCCTACATCAGTCAATTCATTAATTTAATTATGAAAGCCATTTGATGGTTGTAATGATGGTGATACACTACATATACAGTACATACGCAATTACACATGTACATACACACAAGTATTTTTATGTATGCATACTGTATATACACATATGTATTAACTCGCACACACACTCATACTCACACAGACTTACTAGAAAAAATTCACTGTTAATAACTCATTCTCGAATTGCCCCCCTTAAAAATCAAATTACCCCCTGTGGGGTGTACGCCCCACGTGGGGAACCACTGATCAAGATTAATAGAACTTCCATCAAATTGATAGCTTTTGTTTCTTATTAACATATCCAAATGACATTCACCTAAACAGTTTCTCAGATTGTTTTTGAGTTGATTCGTTAGGCTAAAACCTCACTCACATTCCATACTAGATGCAAGAAAGGTTCCCCCAATGTCCATCAACTGTGCAAGGTCGCAAAACTGTTCATTTTGAAGTACAAATGCCACCATTTGAGCAAAATTTGAAATCAATTTGGATTTAATTTTTTCTTGCATGGAAGATTTGAAATCATTAAACTGTGTAACTAGATTTTTGGCTAGGAAATCATGATATTTTAGACATAAAGCATTAACTTGTTCATCATTAAATGTGAAGTCACAATCAGCAATTGCGGAGAAATCAAAAGCTGACCATTCTTGTACCTCATCTTCAGGAAACCTTTCTTCTAAATGAACACAAAGACTATTTCTAAAAGTCAACAGCGAACTTGTATCTACTGTGATGTTTTCTTCACGTTGTTGGCTTAGCGAAACTTTAACTTTGTCACTCCACGAAACATTATCTCCCAGATACGGTTTTCTTATCTTGTTAATTTTGCCTCGTGCAAAATGAAGTGAATCAATCGGTGTCAGGCCACTCTTTTGCAAAATCTTGCACAGTGTAGCCAGTTCATCAAAGACATCACTTAAAACCTGTAAAGCTACTTTGTATGTGAAGTTTATCAATTTCTTGTGACAGTATTTAGCCAGTGTCATTTGACTGATCTTCTTCAAAGTACGTGATCAGTACCTCATAATTTTTTATTATCGCCTGCAATGCAAAGTGTCTAGATAACCATCTGACTTCGTTGAGTGGTCTGAAAGCAACTGCTTCATTTTCAGGGGCCTCTGCAATTTCTTTAAATTTGCATCTTTTAATTGCAGATCGAGAAAACATTGTATAGATTGTTCTCATCAAAGTTTCAATGTCTCTGATTAACTTGACTTCTTTCCATGCATCTGCTAACCAGTCAACAGAAAGATTTAGCTAAAAGATTATTTTCAATAAGTGTAATTACTACATTATTTTAACCTTTTGTGCACTGGTTGAAAAACGTGTGTATGCGTGTACACGCACACAGCTTAGAGGGAACATAGTCTATGACTTAACTTAACCTTCTCATGGCCTCTCATGTTACACTAGCTTTATTCCTCTAGACTCAAGGAAATTGATTCTACTATCAAGTTCACATTTAAAATTAATGATTGGCCCAGTTTAAACTATCTGTAAAGTGTTTCCAATTTCTACCATCGAGTATAGCAGGAGCTAAATTCACTCCTGAAAGGACTAGCCATAATCTGTAGACTCTTCTCCTTGGCCCTCAACTCATTGCCCAACAGAAATATGTCTGTTTCCATCCAATCTTGAGTCTTCTCAGTACTTTAAAAGTCTTGAATTGCAGTATAGTTATATCTGGTTTATACAGTTCCCCTGTAATGTACCCCCAGAGTCCAGGTATCATTCTGGTAAACATATCTGACAGGTGTGGTGCCCACAGTGTTCCAGGCAAGGTCTAAAAGGGATTTCAACACCTTCTCCATAATGTCTATCCTGAGAAGGGAGGGTGAGCAGCCAGAAATTGTGGTACATATTGGTACCAATGACATCAGAAAAAAAGGGAGGAGGTCCTGAGAAAAGAATACAAGGAGATTGGAAGGAAGCTGAGAAGCAGGAGCTCAAAGGTAGTAACCTTGGGATTACTGCCTGTGCTACACGACAGTGAGGATAGGAATAGAAAGAGGTGGCAGATAAATGCTGGCTGAAGAACTGGGGGCAGGGATTAACCATTTCTGGATAATTGGGAGCTCTTCTGGGGCAGGTGTGACCTGTACAAAAGGGAGGGTTTACACTTGAATCTGAGGGGGACCAATACTCTTGCAGGCTGATTTACTAGAGCTGTCGGGAGTGGTTTATACTAATATGGCAGGGGGATGGGTGCCAGGATGACAGAGCTGAGGATGAGTCAACAGGTTTACAAGTAGATGATGGGTGTAACATGAATGTAAGGAAGGACAAGTCAATGATTGGGTACAAATGCTGACAGAGCAAAGAGTTAAATTGTACCACAGAAGCAAAATTCAAAAGAGCGAAGAATGCAGGATTGATGGTGCTGTATTTAAATGCACGCAGCATTCGGAATAAGGTGGACAAACTCGCGGCATAATTAGAGATTAATCGGTATGACTTTGTGGGCTTCAGTGAGTTGTGGCTGAAAGAAAGCCATAGTTGGGACCTTAACATCAAAGGATATACTTTGTATCACAAGGCCAGGCAGAAGGCATAAGCAGTGGTGTGGCTCCGTTGGTGTGAGATAGAATTTCATCTTTAGAGAGAAGTGACATAGGGTCAGAGAATGTTGAATCTTTGTGGAAGGAGTTAAGAGATTTTAAGGGTTAAAAAACCTTTATGGGAATCATTTATAGGCCTCCAAATAGTAGCCAAGATGTGGGGTTGAGATTGGAAAGGGAGCTTGAAAAGCATGTAAGAAGAGTAATGACACAATTGTAATGGGAGACTTCAATACGCAAGAGGATTGGGAAAATCAGGTTGTTATTGGATCGCAAGAGAGGGAATTTATTGAATGCCTATGAGATGGCTTTTTAGAACAGCTTGTACTCAGGGAAAACCAATCTTAGATTGGGTGTTGTGTAATAACCCAGATCTTATTAGGAAGCTTAACATAAAGGAACACCTAGGAGACAGTGATAATAATATGATTTTGAGAGGGAGAATTATAACTCACATGTATTAGTATTGCAATAGAATAAAAGGAATTATACAGAAATGAGAGAGGAGCTTGCCCAGATGGATTGGAGTAGGATACTGGCAGGGATGACGGCAGAGCAGAGATGGCTGAAATTTCTGGGAATAGTTCACAAGGTGCAGGATATATATGTTTCACAGAAGAAGTTGTTCTCAAATGGCAGGGGCAGGCATCCATGGCTGACAAAGAAAAAAGCCAAGGAGAGGGAATATAGGGTAGCAAAAGTGAGTTGGAAGTTGGATGATTGGGAAGCTTTTAAAATCCAACAAAAGGCAACTAAAAAAGCTGTAAGAAGGAGAAGATGAAATATGAGAGAAGGATAGCCAATAATATAAAGCAGCATACCAAAAGTTTTTTCAGTTATATAAAGAGTAAAAGGGAGGTGAGAGTTGATATTAGACCACTGGAAAATGATGATGCTGGTGAGGTAGTAATGGAGAACAAAGAAATGGCAGATCAACTTAATGGATACTTTGCATCTGTCTTCACTGTGGAATACCCTAACAGTGTGCAAGAGGTCCATGAGTGTCAGGGAGCAAGAGTGAGTGCCATTGCAATTACAAAGCCAGTTAGCCTAACCAGTTAGCCAACTGGTTGAGAAAATTTGGAGTCTATTATTATGGCTGAGGTTTTGAGGTACTTGGAGACTAATGATAAAATAAGTCAAAGTCAACATGGGTTCTGTAAAGGGAAATCTTGCCTGACAAATCTGTTAGAGTTCTTTGAGGAGGTAACAAACAGGGTGGACAAAGGAAAGGCAGTGGATGTTATTTACTTGGAATTTCAGAAGGTGTTTGATAAGGTGCCACACTTAAGACTGCTTAACAAGATAAAATCCTATGGTGTTACAGGAAAGATACTGGCATGGATAGAGGAATGGCTGACAGGCAGGAGGCAGCAAGTGGGAATAAAATGGACCTTTTGTGGTTGGCTGCCAGTGACTAGTGGAGTTCCACAGGAGTCAGTATTGGGACTGCTTGCTGCTTTTCAGATTGTTTGTTAATGATTTGTATAATGGAATTGATTGGTGTGTGGCAAAGTTTGCAGATGATAGAAGATAGGTGGAGTGGTAGGTAGTGCTGAGGAAGCAATTGAAATTCCAGCAGGACTTAGACAATTGGAAGAATGGGCTGATATGATGGGAAACGTGATAATGCATTTTGGTATAAGAAACAATAGTGCAGTCTGTTATCTAAATGGGGAGAAGGTTCAGACATCAGCGGTGCACTGGGACTTAGGAGTCCTCATGGAAGAATCCCAGAAGGTTAATGTACAGGTTGAGTCTGTGATAAAGAAGGCAAATGCAACATTGGCATTTATTTCAAGGGGGATAGAATATAAAAGCAAGGAGATATTGCTGAGTCTGTATAAGACACTAGTCAGACTACACTTGGAGTATTGTTAACAGTTTTGGGCCCCATATCTCAAGGATGTGTTGTCATTGCAGAAAGTCCAGAGGAAGTTCACAAGGATGATTTTGGGAATGAAGGGGTTAACATATGAGGAGCCTTTGGCAGCTTTGGGCCTCTACTCACTGGAATTTGGAAGATTGCGTGAGGATCTCATTGAAACATATTGTATGTTGGAAGGACCAGATGGTGTGGATGAGGAGAGGATATTTCCTATGGTGGGTTATCCAGAAATATAGGGCATAGTCTCAAAATTGGGGAGGGGGGGTTGACCCTTTAGAACAGAGGTAAAAAATAATTGTTTCAGCCAGAGAGTACTGAATCTGTGGAGTTCTCTGCCACAGACTGCAGAGGAAGACAAGTCCATGAGTTTATTTGAGCTGGGTATTGATCATTTCCTGATCGGTCAGGGCATCAAAGGATATGGCAAATAGGCAGGTGTATGGGGTTGAGTGGGATTTGGGATCATACAAGATGGAATGGTGGAGCAGACTTGTTGGGCTGAATGGCCCAATTCCACTCCTATGTCTTATGATCTATCCCCTCCTTCTTCATCACTCCAGATATAAAGGTCTACACTTCATTTTTATATTTAATAATATTCTTTTAACAGTTATTGATCTACACTGTACTCAGACTCCCAGATCTCTGTTTCCAGCTTTTCACCACAAATAAAGTTTCTTTATTGGCCCAACTAGATGACCCAATATAGACTTGGTTTTCAGCAATCTTTCTAGAGCTGTGAGAAATCAGCCTCTTTCTCTTTGTGCAGAAGACTCTAAGTCAATTTGAATATAGTCAGAGGCTTTCAGTATAATTGGTACTCCCTTGGTTTTAATAGATCAAAAATAATTGGAATGGTAATATTAATAAAGTCAGCTCTAATTGGGTGGTCCATCACTCCAATAATTCCACAGTTCTCATGGATGGCCACCAAAGTTTTTTAATTGACTTCTGCAAGTTGTTCCAAACATTACTCAACTTTTCAACTTCACCCCTAGTCTCAACGCTCATTTCATCTCTCGTCCACACCCCCTTCCCAACCAATTGCCTCATCTTGTGATTTTCACCCTCACCCACCCTCAGCTTTTTGCCCAGACCCTTAAGCACTTGCTTTCAGTCTTCAACCCCATTCCTTTTCTCAGATCCCCATACAAGCAGAAGAGATCTTTGCTACTCCACTGCATTTGACCCAGCTGAATTCTTAGATACCAAGAGATCTGAATCAAAATGTGAGTTCATAGTGTGATTAGCCGATGGCAGTGCTCCATGCTCAATTGTCTTATTTCTAAGTTAGAAGAGTGAGGTCAGAAACCTAGGCTAACACCTCCCAGTGCACCACCGAGGGAATGCTGATCTTCTGGAGGTGTCCTTTTCAGAACAGACATCAATCTAAGACAGGGGTTCCCAAACCTTTTTTATGCCATAGACCAATCCTATTAAGCAAGGACCCCTGATTGGGGACCCCTGATCCAAGACAATCTTTTCTCTTAACTGAACCCAGAAATACTCTTGATTCTTCTTTTATTGATAATGGAGTCACACCTAGCACGCTAACCGGCATTATTCTTCATATCACTCACACAAAGTTCCTGAATTTTTCATACTGCTCTTCATGGGAGGTTACTGTGTTCAATGGCAAGGGTGTTTAAGGCAATTGGAAACCACAGAAATCATTCACACTCAGAGCACACATAAATCTTAGAAAAGTGCAGAATGCTGCTCATATATAAATATGTAATTCAATTTAGGTGAGTCCTTAACCAAGCCAGCACAAATGTTGCCAGATGGGCCTTCACATTCATCCAGAAGAACAGTCTGAGGAGAAAGGATCACGGAATGTTTAGTAATTTACAGCTGAATGTTCTTTGCTTTTCAACAACTGCTTTCTTCTGACTTTTTTCCCTCAGTTGATCATCCTGTTGGCTGGCAATCATAGAAGTGTTCCTGCCTGTAGAAAAGCTAGGTCAAGGAGACTCTTGTGTTGTGCTGGCAGATTCGGGTGTGCAAAGGATGTGCAGATAATCCATGTGAAGGCAACAATTATGCATCAGAATCAAAGTCAGATTTATTATCAATGACATATGAAGTGATATTTGTTGTTTTGTGGCAGCAGTACAGTACAAGACAAACAAATGACTTTAAATTACAAGAAAATAATGAATAGAGCAAAGGGTTAGCCATGGTTCATGGATCATTCAGAATTTTTATGCCTGCGGGGAAGAGGCTGTTCCTAAAAAGTTGAGTGTGGGTCTTCAGGCTCCCATACCTCCTCCTTGATGGTGGCAATGAGAAGGGGCATGACCTGGATGGTGAGGGTTTTTAATGATGGATTCCATCTCCTTGATACCCTTGATGGTGTGGAGGGTTATGTCCATGATGAATCTACAACCCGTGGCAGCCCCTTTTGATCCTGCACATTGGAGCCTCCTTACCAGACAGTAATGCAGTGAATTACAATGCGCTCTAACATACTTTGTACATCTGTAGAAATTTGCTAGATCTTTGATGACATGGCAAATCTTATAATACTCCTAATGAAGTATAGCCACAGATGTACCTTCTTTGTGATACCTTGAAAGTGTTGGTCCTAGGATAGATCCTTCAAGATGTTAGCACCCATGAACTTGAAGCTGCTCACTGCTGACCCTTTACTGAGGACTGGTGTGTGTTCTCCTGACTTCCCCTTCCTGAAGTTCACCTTGGTTTTCTGATGATGAGTGCACTGAACTGAGCTAAAGCACAACTGTAAATCTTGATCACCAACTCTACCTGGACCACAACAGTCCTTCTGAAGATGGTGAGTGGGAGGGACTTCCAGGAGTTAGACTCAATGATGATGAAGGACTTGGGATCTATTTCCACATCAGATCAATGAGTAGGTGGCAGTGCTTCCATTATTTCCACTCCTCCTGTTTGTTTGTAAGCTTGTGTGACTGGTTCACTGAGGAAGATTCCCTGAATGAAAACACCTCACTGATACTTTGTGTAAAGGACATGGGGTGTCAGGATATGGTAGCACAACATGCTTCCTTGGGAGTAGATCGTCCACCACTGGTCCCCACTTGGCACTCAGCCCTCATTCGTGGTTCCTAGCAGCTGTTAGCTGGTGACTGTGTCCACTTCGACAAACAGGCTAAACCAGGCGAGGGTAATCGATGAGCCTTAACCCTTGGTGAGTTTTGGGCTTGTCTACCCAAGCTAGTGAAGACTGGACCTGGCAAACTTCATGGAGGTAGCCAGTAGTTTGGCTCACCGGGCAGGTTGGTGGACCCAGCAAGGAGCTGTGACCAGGCACTCAGGATGGTATGGTCATCCACTACATCTAACTCCATCTCCAGCTATCTTGACTCCGTCTTGCCACTGGAGACAGATGGTCTCAGATGGGTAGTTGAGGTTGACGCTGCACAACTCTTCCTCACTTTAAACTAAATCTTTGCACAAGCCACTCTTGTTGTCTATACTTTCCATCCCAAACAAACCTAAGCCCTGTAATGACAGGATGCGACAACCGGCAGATACAGGTACACTTGCAGCCGTAGCCACAGACCTGCACACTGGCGACTCAGGCATTTGGGTTGTTATCCACTGACACTTGTGGCTTTTGGCAGCCACCTGAGTGACTGAGTTTTTACAGGAGTATACTGCTCACCTCCAGGGTATGAGGAAGGGGCTAGAAAAAGTGCCCTAAACATTACTTGCTCCATTCTGTCCCTGGCCAGTTTACCGCAGCTGGTGGGGCCCTATCTGGGCCCTAGCTGGTGATGGCTGAAATACAGTACATCAAAGAGAAAACTGAAGACCTTTTCTCTCACCCTCAGTGTGTGGAATGTGTATACACTGTTGGAGAGAGTTGATGCTGACGCACCTCAGAGGAGAACTGCTCTAATAGGGAGCAAATTATACATCAACTTCGTGACCCTGAGTGAGATCCACCTTGCAGGACAGGGAGATCTTTTGTGAAAGGGGCACAGGATACAAGTTGTTTTGGAGTGGCAGAGGAAGTCAAGACTGATGAGGCTGGGGAATAGATTTGCAGTGATGTTTGCTGGACCTCCATATGGTGTGAATAACAAGATCTGGACAATGACCATAACCTGTCACATAGTAGGAAGCAGGTCACCATTGCCAGTGCTTATACCCGAACCATGACCAACTCAGATGATGTCAAGGACAAGTTTTACAAAGAACTACACTCAGTTATTGCCACTGTTCCCAAAGTGGATCTCATCATCCTTGATGACATCAGCGTAAGAGTAGGTTCTGACAAAACGTCCTGGGATGGGGTCCTTGGGAAATATGGCACCGGCTGCTGCAACAGCAACAGTCTTTGTTACTTCAAACGTGTGTTGAACATGAATTGTTGAGCACCAATTCTGTCTTCTGTCTTCCCACCTGGAACAGAGTTTGTGGATGCATCTTTGCTCTAAGCACCGGCATCTAATTGACTACGTCATTATCAGGACGAGAGACAGGCAGGATTTAAATGTGACAAAATCTATGTGCAGTGTTGAATGCTGGACAGAACACTGTCTCATCGTTTCTAAACTGAACATCCATATTTGGTCCCAGTGATGCCCTCAAGGAAAGAAAACCCCAAGATGGCTGAACGTTTCCAAGCTGAAAAGAGCAACATTAAGCAATCTTTTGTTGACACCATGGAAGACCGCTTTAAACTCCAATACTCTGGCCAATCAGAATGTCAAAATTGCTTGGTCAATCCTTCAAGAGCTGCTCTACAACACTGCTACAGAGATTCTGGGGTTTGCTTCCAGAATGCACAAGGACAGGTTTGATGAAACTGTGTTGACATCAAACAACTGCTGATGAGAAACCTCATCTCCACAAAGCTTTCCTCACTCAAAGAAGGATGCCTTCAAACAAGGATACTCCAGATGCAGGATTCCAGGCTGAGTAACAAAACTGATGAGATCCAGGTGTATGCAGATAGGATGACTTAAAAGCTTCTACTGTGGCACCAAAATAAGTCTATGGCCCCACATCATCAAGATCATCCCCCTCTCCTTCAAGCTGATGGGAACATGGACAAAAATAAAATGCTTCATAGGTGGGCTGAGTACTCTAACAGTGTTCTCAATCATCCTTTGACTCTAAATGACAAAACTGTCGATTCCCTGACCCAGGTACCTGTAGCAGCAAGAGATGATTCCACAGGAACTTAAAGACAGACCTATCATCTGCCTGTACCATCATCCACCTGTATAAGTGAAAGGGAAACTGACAGTTCTGTGACAACTTTTGGGGAAAATCCTTGCTTTCTGTGATGGGAAAAATCTTTGCCAGGCTTCTTCTCAACTGCCTCACATCACACCACGATTCGGGACTCCTACCAGAGAGGATTCCAGAAGGAGTGTTAGACAATTGACATGATGTTTGCTGCAAGGTAACTGCAACAGAAATGTCAGGAGCAAAACGATGACCTGCTCTCTTGCTATGCTGATGTGACAAAGGTCTTTGACACTGTTAGCAGAGGTGATCTATGGAAGATCATGGAAGTACGAGCGACCGAGGAAATTTATCACAAGGGTGCAGTGATTCTTTGATGTCTTTTGAAAGTTAGAGTGCAGGAGAATGGTGAGATATCTGAGCCCTTCCCCATCTCAAAAGGGGTCAAACAGCGCACCAATGCTGTTCAGTATGGGGTTTTCTGTCAAGTTGATGTAGGCACTGGCAGCAGATTCTGCACTGATGAGAAAGTATTCAACCTCTGGAAACTCCAAGCAAAAACTAAGGTTATTACAGACAGGCACCATCAGAGACTTCCTTTCTGCTGATAACTATGCCCTCGATGCTGATTCAAAAGGTGACATGCAGTGCTGTGTCACCGAGTTTTCTGATGCCTGTCCCAACTTTGGGTGCCCCATCCACACCGAGAAGTCTGAAGTAATGCATCTGCCTTTTCCTGGGAAATGATACGTTGAGCCAAATATCATGATCAATGGTCAAAGATTCAACCCAGTGAACAGCTTCGTGTATCTTGGCAGCTCACTGTCCCAGTGCAGCCTGGGACAAACAAGTGCAGCCTTCAGCAGACTTTATACTGACATCTGGAACAGAAGAGGAATAAATCTACAGATGAAGCTAAAGGTGTATAGTAGTGCTGTAGAACTTCCTACTCTGCTTTATGCCTGTGAAACATAGACAGTACCAACAGCATGCCAAGAAACAGCCATTTACACACAGTCAGCCTCAGAAAGGTCCTCAATATTAAGTGGCAAGACAGAATCCCTGATACGGAGGTACTTATCAAGCCAGGCCTGCCCAGAGTCTACACTATTCTGGTGCAGTCCCAGTTCTGCTGGGCAGGCCATGTAGCTCATATGCCAGACCATCGGTTGAATGAAAGACTGCTTTAGGTCAAACGACAGAAAGGAAAGCGTTCTTGTGGAGGCCAAAAGAAATGCCATAAAAACACTCTGAAAACTTCACTAACAGCCTTTGGCTTCAAGCCAGACATCATCAAGGATCAGGCTGAGTGGTGCTCCTCCCTCCACAAGAGTACAGTGACACATGAGATAGAAAGGGAAATCGCAGCAGAGAGACATAGGATGGCCTGGAAAGCCTGAGCCAGTGTCCTCCAACCCAATGTGGCTGCCGTCTTTTGTCCATGCCGCCAAAGAACTTTTTGAGTATGGACTGGCCTCTCCAGCCGTCTGCATACCCAGAGACCAGTCCAACTCCTACAAATCACAGACATTGGACAAATGAACAAAGTAACACAAAATCTTAGCAAAATGTCATCCAAAAAGCTCAGAATTCTTATTGCTATAATAGTGGGAACAAGTGGCAAATGTGTGACATTTTCACTCCTTGGGACCTATGGTCCAAGCCCACTCAAAGTGGGAAAGGAGAGTTCAGGATTGTACCGAGAATCTTGAGACCATGTACCGGAAAAGCACTGTGGTTCTCGGTGACAGTGGAAGGAGAACACCAACTCACAAATTACCCATCCTCTCAGTCACCTCCTGCTCCACCTTTGAAGAGTCTCAAAGAACTGTCTAAGGAGTCACTGGGTCAAAACTGCTTTGTGTAACACTATTTTCCATGAGGTTTGAATTTTATATGAAAGTATAATATTGAAATGAGTGACTACATTTGAATAAGCTTCTGCAATGATGGAGAATTACTGCCTAAATGTGCCAAATTTCAATCAGTGAAATTTAAGGATAAGTGAATGGCTGATCGCAGAAATCATTTAAAGTTAACAAAAGAAGTTGTCAAATGCTGGACAATATATGGGGATCAAGAAACATTCAAGAATCAAGAGTAATGATTCAGGTCTGTTACCTTCTATTGATCATAAAGTCAGAGCCAAAGCAAGTTCTAAGGTCAGACAGCAAAAGGGGAGGAGAGTAAGGAATGGAAGAATGAAGTAAGGAGAAGCCTGTGGAAATAAAGAAATAAAGAAGGAGTTGAGTGAGGTGTCAACCTGAAATTAATTTGGTATTGCAAGCCATATTATTCCTCAACAGAAAGCCTGAGTAATGTGCCTGCAATGATTGGATGCTAAAAGTCAAAACAGGAGAACTGGCTATTCAGAGAAATGTTCCTTTGCCATGAAGACTATTCAGCAATTTTCTTTTTGTACCTGGTTAAGGCCAACATTTATTGTCCATTCTTAAATGTTCTGATGGGAAAAGGATTTAGTGCTTTTCTGGCAGATGTGATAAATAAACTCTTCCTGGGTTTCCAGCCAGATACAGGTATCAATTTTAACTAACATTTCGATGACAAACTCGTCACCTTCATCAGGGACCCTTTTCTCGGGTGTTTTTCTGTCACTCATTCTTTGGGGCTTTCTTCTGTTTTGTGGATGTATGCAAAGAGTAAGAACTTCTCTTATACATTCTCTGGTAACAAATGGAACCACTGAACCACTGATGGTGCTCCCACTGAGCTGTTGAGGTTTGAGTTCCGGTGTACAGGATCATTGATTCTGAGTGATTGTATTTCTGAATCAGGATGGTTTGTGACTAAGAGGGGACCCTGAAGGTGATAGTGTGCTGACAATTAATGACTGTTGGACGAAGCAGGCTATATCAACCATACATTTTGCATTTTGCATTAGTGAGGTCACCTTTGGAAAAATTGAAAATTTTGGACTTTGCGGTGGAGGCCAATTTTCCACTGGAATAATGCCAGATTTATGTTGTGGGAAAGCTGTCCAGGAGACTCCCCTTTGTCTTCTATCCCGTTATTAAACCTCTTTAGGGATTTCTATCAGGTAATAGTAGGAAGTTGATATGACAAAGGATGGGATTTTCAATTAATGTTGAGAAAGATTAGATCTAGCTTACCGCCCTGATTTAAGGAACAAAGATTCTGGGGGCAGCTCAGAGAAGATTTACTAGTTCTCTGAATGTGTGGGTTGCCACATGAGGAAAAGGTTGACAGGCTAGGCTGTATCCCTTGGAGTTTAGAAGAATGAGTGGGGAAAGTATTGACATAGTTAAATCCCAAGGGGTCCAGACAGGATGATCTTTCCTCTTGTCAGAAAATTTGGAGCTAAGGAGTCAATATTTAAAAGTACTTGGCTGCTTGTTTTAGTCAGGAAGATCTCAGAGGATTGGGATTGTTTGGAATTTCCTTTCTCTAAAGGCTGTGGAAGTAGAATTTTTAAATATTTTTGAGGTGGAGGTAGACATGAAGAGCCAAGTGGTCTACACCTACTCTTAATATGCATGTTCATTATAGGTTCAGCAGCAATGCTGGGCTCAGATTCAGTCAGTTAACTCTTGTCTTGGGGTTAAAAGTTTATGGTTCAAATTACCTCAGCACAAGAAGCTGGCCAGGCATTCCAATTTAGCACTGATAAAGTGAGTGCCACCTGCCCTCTCAGTTGCACTTTAAAGGTACTATTGTGCTGCTCCAAATGAGAGCAGGAGTGTCATCTCCCATGTCGTAGAGTGCTTATTCCTCAGGCAACAGCATGAAAACAGACTATTGGATCATTATCATATTTCCTGGGTGCAGGAGCTTGGTATTTTGTGATTGGCTGCCATGTTATCTACAATGTAACAAGACCACATTTCAAAAGTAGTTAATTGGCTATAAATCACTCTGAAGCCATGAAAGTGCTTATATAAATGCATGCCAAAATGCTGGGATGGTGAAGGTGCATTGCAGGTGAGGAGGAATTTCCTGTACCTGTAAAGACCAAGGTTGTCATCTCACCTTCTTGTCCTTCTGCCAAAGCAGCTGGTATTTCCTTGCCTGGCTCACTTCCTTCCCAGGGATGGGGTTAGTGGGAGAGGGCAGTCTTAGCAAGCAGTTCCCAATGAACCCCTTTAGACCATTAAAGCAAGTGGCTAATACTTTGTTTTAGTTCTAACTTGCCACTACTCCTGGGGCTTGTAAGGGTTAAATTACAACAGAATTTGGAGTACGCAGATCAAGGTTTTTAAAATTTCCACAAACTTGCATGTTCTCTCTACACTCTGGATTCCCAAACCAGTAGATTTAATTTTAATAGGGAAGATCAGATCGGTAATTTATGAGGAAAGGAACATCTGGGATTAACAAACAATCTGCTGAAGGAATTCAATGGGTTTAGTAGAATCACTTGGGAATGTTAGATAGGTGTAAAACTAGAAAAGGGGAAAGGAAAATGGAAGATAATGGAAGATAATAGTGGAAACAGAGGAAATCATTGTGTGATTAAGACCGATTAAAAGGAAGGAAAATTCAACACACAGAATTATAGATAGATAGGAGGTGCTTGAGGATGAAATGTAAATATAATTAAGACAATTTGAGGATATACTACGGTAGGCAACAAAGGGAGTGTAAAGAGGTTGGATCCCAAGAGTCACGGGGAGAATGAAAGAAAACAAAAACAGTTAATGATTTTTGTCAAAAAAGATCTTAAGTAACTGGAGACAGAACAGATTGTATTGCCCTTTAACTTGGTCCTCTAGTCAAAGGGGTTAAGACCAATCATTAACCGTGGTGTCACTTTCTCACATGATTTCCCATTTCTTTGATTTTACTAATATCCCAAACTTCACTGACCTCTGTTTTGAATCTAATTAATGACAGATTCAAGATTTGTGAGTATGTGTCTCTGCGTCACAGTCCAAAATGGCTGACCTGGTATCCGAGGACCCTGCTTCTAGACTCCCCAGGCAGCTGAAATAGTCTGTCAATACTTACCCTGTTAAGCCTTTAAGAATTTATCATTTTAAGTGAGATCACCTCATTCTTCTGAGCTCAAGGGAAAATAGGCCGAGTCTGTTCAATCTATCTTCATAAGACAATTCTTCATGTCAGAGATAGGTCCAGTGAACCTTTGTTGCACTCTCTCTAAGGCAGGAATTTAATCTAATCGAGAAATCCATTCATGCAGCACTGCTTTTTTCAGCATTAAGAATTTGAAAAATCATTTTCCAATGGGAAGTACAATAACAGTCACTTTCAAGCCTTTTCATGACACTCCGTGCAGTCACTCAGTCTTGCGAACCTGAAGCAACTTCTGTCTGAGGTCAGCCCTTGTTTTCTCTCTCTCATGCAATCTTTGTGGATGGAGAATAAGTTGTTTCTCTTCTATTTCTCTCAGTTCTGAGGTAAATGGTGAGACTAGTGTGGGACAGCAGGTTCTACAGTAGGTGGGACACAAGGTAGTTGACTCATTTTGGAAAGTGATGCATGCCTTCAGCCATATATTCTAGGCTTTTAATTCTCCTGTTGCATGGCTTTGACTTCCTTTATACCTTCCTGAATGTTCCTCCTCAAATCTGAGAGGCTGTGGGCCAGGGACTTCCAAACATTCAACGCCGGTCAAAGTTGAGTTTGTTGTAATATGCACAGGTATATGTATGTATAGGTGCAATGAAAAACTTAGTTGTAGCAATATCACAGGAATATAGTACCAGAGACATCATGAGAAAAGAGCATGACCTGGGAAGTGGGGATCTCTGATGATGGATGCTGCTTTTTTATTACAGCTTTTATGTAGATGTGCTGAAAGGTGGGACGGCTTTACCCCTGATGTACTGTGCCGAATGCATTACATTTTGCAGGATTTTCCATTCAAAGGCACTGGTGTTCCCATACCAGGCTGTGATGCAGCCGGTCCATACACTCTCCACTAGACATCTATCTGTTTGTTACAGTTATTGATGTCATGCTGAGTCTCCGCAAACTCCTGAGGGCGAAGAGGCTCTGCTGTGCTTTCTTCACAATTCCACTTATGTGCCGGGTCCAGTACAGGTCCTCTGAAATAGTAATACTCATGAATTTAAAGTTGCTAACCTTCCCCACTTCTGATCCTCTGATAAGTACTGGATCATGGAGCTCTGATATCCCTCTCCTGTCATCGATTATTAGTTCCTAGGTCTTGCTGACATTGAGTGAGAGGTTGTTGTTATGATACCACTCTGCCAGATTTTCAATCTCCCTCCTATATGCTGATTCATCACCATCTATGAATTAGGTTTACAAAATGATGAGGGGTATAGACAGAGTAAATGCGAGTAGGCTTTCCACTTAGATTAGGAGAGATAAATACGAGAGGACATGGCTTTAGGGTGAAAGAGGAAAGTTTTAAGGGGAACATTAGGGGGAACTTCACTCAGAGAGTGGTGAAAGTGTGGAACGAGCTGCCATCTGATGTGGTAAATGCGGGCTCACACTTAAGTTCTAAGAATAAATTAGATAGATACATGGATGGGAGAGGTCCAGAGGGTTATGGACTGGGTGCAGGTCAATGGGACTGGTGGAATAAAGTTTCTGTACAGACTAGAAGGGCCGAAGGGCCTGTTTTCTGTGCTGTAGTGTTCTATGGTTCTGTGGTTCTATGATCTGGCCCATTATAGCAGTTTCATCAGCAACCTTGAATATGACATTGAAGCTGTGCTTTACCACGCAGTTATAGGTGTAAAGTGAGTAGAGCAGGGGGCTAAGCACACAGCCTGTGCTGATAGAAATTGTAGAGGAGATGTTATTGCCAATCCGAACTGACTGGGATCTACAAGTGAGGAAATCCAGAATCCAATTGAACAAGGAGGTATTGAGGCCAAGGTCTTGGAGCTTATTAATTAGTTTTGATAAGTTTGATGAGTTAATTATATAAGCGTATGCAAGAAAGAACACAATTCTAGCAAAAAAAATCAATTGTAATTCAAAATGGTCAAGTGGCCATAATGTTGCTATACTGAGACGGTGATTAGGGTTGTACAGATTGGTTCAAGAGCCAAATGGCTGCAGGGAAGTAGCTTCTTGATTCTAGTAGAGTGAAGATTCAGGCTTCTGTTCCTCCAGCCTGATGGTAGCAGCAAGAAGATGTCACGGCCTGGACGGCAGAGCCCTTTGATGAAGTTGTCTTCTTGAGGCAGCTTCTTGAAAAGATGGTGGAAAGGGACACGCCAGTGATGTATTGGGTCGAGTCCACTACTACTCTCTGCAGCTTCTTGCATTCCTGTGCAGTACCAGGCCATAATGCAACCAGTAATCTGTAGAACTTTATTAGTGTTCATTGACATGCCGGACCTCCGTAATTGTCTAAGAAAGTAAAGGCATTGGTGTGTTTTCTTTGGGAGTTGGTAGGGATGTTGCACTTGTTTAAGTCTACCTGAGATTCTCTTGTGTTCATTGTAGAACAGAGTGTTTGCTTTGGAAGTCTGGTGCTGGGCATACGAATGGCGCCAACAGAGTGTCATTGGAGTCTCTGTGTTGAGGATGTTGGACTGAGAGGGGAACACAGGTGCTGGTTCAATTCTGCCAGCAAAACTCTGTAGAGGCACAACTGGTAGCACCATGCCAATGCTTTGAGGTATCTGCTGTGTGTAGTCTGCATCTTGAAACCATACAGGAAGTTGGGGATCATTGTTACCCAGTAGGCTTTGGACTGTATACTACATTTGAAGTCTTGATCTTCAAATAGGCTTTCCTTCTGCTTTTGCCATTGTCTTCTCCCTCATCTGTCCTGCAGCCTCATATCACAAGGGGAGTTATGACTCATATTAAATATATCTTCTACAGTTATATAAAGCTTTGTTTAATCTGGAATAATGTGCACAGGTTTGATCTTCCTACTTAAGGAAAGATGTACTTGTGATACAGTGCAGTGGACGCTCACTGGATTGATCCCTGGAATGAGGAATTGTTGAGGAGATATTAAACTGGATTTCAGTGAAATAGACGAACTTGCTTGGGGTTGGACAAAGTAGATGTGGAGTTGATATTTCCTCTGGCTGGGTATATAGAACCAGGTTTCACATTCTCACAAGAAGGATCAACAATTCAGGACAGATAAGAAAAGCATTTTTACCAAGAGTGATTCTTTGGAATTGTCCTCACAAAGTGGCAGATATCAATCAATTTTTAGATATTAATTTAACCAAGAGACAAATGAAGGAAAGTGGCGCTGAATGTAAAAATCAGTTGAGCTCTTGGTGATGGTGGTGAAGACAGATTGGGATGAATGGACACCTCCAGCTTCCATTCCTATGTAGTTAAGTATTCTTAATCCTCCACAACTGTCTTACCCAGTTCCACTCCGATTCTCTCCATTGGCCTATCAATTCCCTTCCCTGATCCTCGGCTTACACTATTCTTCTGACCGTCTACCAAACACCAAGTTCCATTGCCTCGGCCTGGACATAGGAAAATCTCTACCTGGCTCCCGGATTTGGAGAAGCAGTGACAGCAGCGTACTTCACACTTACATGTAATACTCTCTAACCCAGAGAACCTTCTGTCGAACTCTTCTACACCCTCTCCAAAGCCTCCATATTTTCCCTCTAACACAATGGCCATAGCTGTTCTCAAGTCTGCAAAGCAGCACACACAAAATGCTGGAGGAACTCAGCAGCCCAGGCAGCAGCTATGGAAAAGAGTAAACAGCTGAGGTTTCGGGCTGAGACCCTTCATCCGGACCTGCAAATAATTCTGCAAATAGGTCTTAATCAAAGTCATTAGCTTGAATGCAGATGACTGATTAACTTCACTGTCATTCTCATCTGGTGACCCACTGTTGGAAGTGCCTATGGTAATCTTATGCAGAAATTTTATTATAAAATTATTTTGCTGGAGAAATCATTCTGCTAATATTGGGAAACATCATCGAATTTTTATCATGAATCCCTTTTGCTGAGATTTGTAAAGCTGCTTATCATCAGTCTCTGTATTGTTGTCCACTGTTTAAATAGAGTCTGAAACTGTTTGCAGTAGATTCAGTAGGGTGTTGGCTGGAGTACATTGTTTAAGTAGCCTCTGTTTCTTGTCAGATTAGCTGCCTGCTAGAAGTCCTGTCATCCCTGTGATATAGGGTGCTAATACACAGTCAGGTCTTTGCAAAGGAGCCTAGAAATTCTGACAGGCATATTGTGCATGAAACCAACTTGCCTACCAGCTTTCCCCTTTAACATCAGCTCACAAATGGTACAGGCTTCTTTAAACTTATAAAATATCACTCCAGTCATTTCACTGGAAAGTGCCTTTTACTACTTCCATTAACCAATCCTCCAAATTAATTTAGCTTCTAAAGATCAGAATTTGACCTTTGCTTAAGATGTCATTCTATCTTTAATGGGCATAGGTCTGTTGTAACGATGGTCTGTCCAATCTATAATGCACAACAATTGTTTTTTGATGTGGATCAATGTCACAGACATTTTTTGACCCAGAAAGCAGAATTCTCAAGTCTCAAGAGCCAACCTGACAGAGGCAAAACATTCCAGAGACCAAAGTAATTTCTCTTCCTGTACAATACATGTTACTCCCACGCCAGACATAACACTTAAAAACTTAATGTATATCCAAGCATAATATTTTCTTCAATTAGCCATGTTTCGCTGTACAGATTACTGAACAGTGGTAGTCTGATGCTTATCTTCTTAGTACATGAGAAAAATTTGATCATTATGTTATGATTTAAAGTCAGTGGTGACTATTTTTAATGTCAATTAGAGGAATAGGTGCTATTCTTTCAGGGATTGAAATAAATGTGATTTTGTTTGGAAATGTGGCTTCCTTGGCTTGAATTCTGGAGGAAGACCAGGAAGCAGTGATATCAACTTTGAAAGGCTGACCACAAATGACTAGTGATGAGACCCATCCCATAATTTTGCAGCCCATAGATTGGTAATTCTGTCCATCTAGTTCATGCTAATGTTTATAAAGTCTCATTTGTCACATCTCAACTGCTCCTTTTTCTGGTTTACTCTCCAATTACCCCGTTCTGAATATCACATTTGAAGATTCATTTATATATCTCCTATATCACCAATCTGATTTTTTTGGATGCAGTTCTTTAATCTAATTTATATCCTACTCAACTGGAAATTTATCTGTGGTTTATTAAAACATATTTCAGAAAAATAAGCATTAGTCTCTTCAATCCACCCCAAAAGGTAAAAGCATTCAGGAGTACGTTCTTGTATGGTTCCTATGATCTTCCTTGCAAGTACCACTCTCCTCTTTAAGAAGGGAGGGAGGCAAATGATAAGAACTATTAGGACAGTTAGCCTGACATCAGTGGTTGGCAAGATGTTAGAGTCCATTATTAAGGATGAGGTTTTGAGGTACTTGGAAGCATATGATAAAATTGGCCCAAGCCAGCTTGGCTTCCTTACGGGAAAATTTTGCCTGAAAATTTGTTGGAATTCTTTAAGGAATATGACAGTTAGGATAAACAAAGGAGAGTTAGTGGGTGTTGTTTATTCGGATATTCTGGAGGCCAGTGATAATGTGCTTCACATGAGGCTGCTTAACAGGATAAGAGCCTATGTTATTACAGGAAAGATTTTAGTATGGACAGAAGACTGGCTGACTGGCAGAAGGCAAAGAGTAGGAATAAAAGGGGCCTCTTTTGTGGATATCTGCTGGTGCCTAATGGTGTTCCACAGAGTCAGAGGTGCTCTGCTACTTTTCACATTGTATGTCAATGATCTGGCTGGTGGAATTAATGGCTATGTGGCTAATTTTGCAGATGATTCAAATATAAGTAGAGGGGCAAGTAGTGTTGTGGAAGCAGGGAGTCTGCAGAAGAATTTGAAAAGTTTAGAGAAAAGGCAAAGAGTGGCAGATGGAATACAATGCCCGGAAGTGTATGTCATGCCATTTGGAAGAAGGAATGAAGGTATAGACTATTTTCTAAATGGAGAGCAAATTCAGATATTGAAGTTGCAAAGGGATTTGGAGAATAGGGTTGAGAAGGAAAATAAATTAGCCATGATCAAATGGTGGATCGGACTTAGTAGGCCATATAGCCTAATTTTGCTCCTATGTCTTATGGTCTTATGTTCTTCTGATGATAAGGAAACTATTCACAGAACATCAGTTATGGCCTAACTTAAAATCATGGTCTACATTTTAAAATTATTTCTTTACAGAAAGTGGTGGATGCAGTAGTCCATCATATTCAAATGCATCCTCACCACTCAGCACATTTACAAGGAGGGCTACCTTAAAAAAGTAGCAACGATCATAAAGGATTCCCACCATCTAGTCATGCTTTCTTCTTGTCTTTACCACCATGCAAGAGGTACAGGATCCTGTGTCCCTCACCACCATGTTCAGAAACAGCTATTACCCAACAGTCATCAGGCTCCTGAACTATTTTGGATAACTTCACCCAACTCAGCTGTGAATAGATTCCACAACCCACAGCCTCACTTTTAAGGACTCTACAATTCACATTTCTCAGTATTACTGTTTTTTTAAAATTTGCACAGTTTGTCTTCTCTTGCACTGTTTGTTAGTCAGTCTTTGTTTATTTATAGTTTTTAAAATTTTATTGCACTTATTTATTTTCCTGTAAATTCCTACAAGAGTTTGAAACTTGGGATAATATACAGTGACAAATAAGTACTTTGATAATAAATTTACTTTGACTTTGAGAAGTGATGTCCTTCATTTGTTAATGACCTTTTTTGACATAATTTTACACAGAGATCTATTTGACAAAAACAGATTGGGTAGTGTCATGAATTCAATATTTCAGCAATATTTGAGTAATCTTGCATATACATTGTTTGATTAACCATTCTTGTCTGTTTAAATAATTCATTATGGGTTATATGCTTAAATACGTAAATTGCACACATCATCACACTACCATGTGATACATGCACACCTCGCTTAAAATAAACACAAAGTTAGACCCACATTCCCAGACTCCAGGGTTGATGTCTTGAAGTTACAAAACATAATATTGGCAATGAGGAATTTTAAAAACAAACCCAAGACAGCTACTGACCCGTTGAAGCGCAGTGAGATGTCTGAACTAAAATAAAATGCAGCAACAACAGATCTTTCAGGTACAAAATGCAGCATAACACTTGTTCTTTGGAAGGGAAGACACAATCAAGTATTAAAAATAATACACACAAAATGGATGGTTGGGTTGGAGCAGTCAAACTTTGAGGTAAACTGTATGCCTTTAAATTCAATACACAGCAAAATTGGTACTTGTTTCTCATTGGCTATTTCATTTGCTTCAAAATATTGTTGAATTAGCTTAGTATGCATATTCCAGTTTTCTCTTTGGAATCAAACATGCTAATCTTTCTGATGTAGCCAGACATTTCTGCTCCTTTTTTAATCACCTGGTACTCACTCTTTATGAACCCATGATGTCTTTGTTTTATACCTTTTTTTAAATACTTCCCTGAACACCCAAACCCTCCCCTCTCCTCAGAGACCACAAACCCTCTTCCCCCTTCTGACCCCAGCTCTCATCCGTGCCGGGTCTTCACAATTTCCTCTGACCTTCCCTTCTCTGAGGCTGAATGTTGCTTCCTCAGTAAAGGCCTCCCCCAATCCCGTTGAGCCCACACCTCAGTGAGTTCCGTGCCCACCAAGACTCCGAGCTCTTCTTCCACTGCCTCCATCTCTCTGCCTACTTCTTTGGCAAGTACTCTCCAGCCTGCACCGATGACCCCTTCTCCCATCTCCAACCCTCCTCCTCTTCCTTGACACCCTGCTCTGGATCATTGTTAACTGCTGACAGGATATCAACCATTTGACTTCACCACTCCTCTCTCCAATTCTAACTTCACTCCGTCTGAGGCACTGCTCTCCACTCTCTCCACACAAATGCCAAGCTTTCTATCAAAACCATAGATAAGAGAGATGTTGTAGTAGTCTGGAAACTCTCAGACACCTTCTCTCGCTTACCCCTTGAGCAGGACTTTACTAAGGAACACCAGGTCATCGTCACCCACACCATCACTAACCTTATTAACTCTGGGAATCTCCTATCCACTGTCACCAACTTCATAGTTCCCTTACCCTGCTTCTGAGCATTGTCTGTTCGGTAATAGCCTTAATGATATATTCAGAGATCATTTAGTTTGTGGAATCATTGAGAAAGCATTCAAAAACTGCTTCTAACTGAAGCACAACTTATACTTAAAAGAATAGTTGAAATTGCTGTTTCAGTGGAAACCACAGACCGAGGCAACATTGTGTTGCAGTCAGGAATGAAAGCGAGTGTGAACAAAACCTCAAAGTCTAAACAGAAACTAACAAATAGTGTTAGTGTTGTGGCAGTGGCTCACATACACCAGATTAATGCAGGTTTAAAGGTAAATCTTTCAGAAAATGAATCAAAGTAGAACACATACAAAGAGCATGTCAGGCAGGCAAAAACCAAATGGATAGCACAGAGAAAAGAAAAAGATACCAAGTTAAGTTGAACTTTCAAAAAGAGCACTAATCTGCATATTGTTGATAAAAAATCTGAATAAGCCACATTGAGCTTGTATGTGGTTAAAACAGGAGAACAAACATTGTGGGGACATGATTGGCTGAGACAATTTCAATTTGATTAGTGATCCATCCAGCATTTGAATGCCACATCCTCTACATGAAACCATCTGAAAGTGAATTAAGAAAGTTACTGGATGATGCCAT
The DNA here is from genome assembly GCF_030144855.1 of Hypanus sabinus. Lineage (NCBI taxonomy): Eukaryota > Metazoa > Chordata > Chondrichthyes > Myliobatiformes > Dasyatidae > Hypanus > Hypanus sabinus. The sequence continues at coordinate 64,774,050 of NC_082712.1, forward strand.
ACCTGTCCCCATGCTGTACATCATGAACTATTACCCAACAGAGGTCAAACAGGCGTTGCTGGCAACCTCTGTGCTTCTGGTTGGAAAGCATATTGGCCCAAGGAAGAACTATGTTTCTCAGAGGGATCGAGAACATGATGAAAGCAATGATCCAACTACAAAAGTTTTTGTAGGCAACAGATCTGAGAAAGCTTCCAATATGTTAATCAGGCAGTTACTTGCGAAATGTGGCTTGGTTTTAAGCTGGAAGAGAGTCCAAGGAGCTTCAGGAAAGCTGCAAACATTCGGCTTTTGTGAGTATAAAGAACCAGAATCTACTCTGCATGCTTTAAGAATATTGCATGAACTTCAAGTGGGAGACAACAAACTGCTTGTAAAGGTAGATACAAAGACCAAAGCCCAGTTGGACAAATGGAAGGCCAAAAAAAAGAAATCAATGCAGATACAAAAATGGATGATTCATCAGATGATGTTGTGGATGAGGAAACCAAGAGGAGAGATCAGATCATAAAGGGAGCAACAGAAGGATTAATAAGATAATACTCCAGTGAATTAAATCCACCTTTCCAAGATCAAGATGCACAAATGAAAAGAAGAAAAGGTAAGGAGAAAGGTGTTTGGAGCTGTCATAACACCTGTTGCTGTCTCAGAGCCAACTCCTATAGCCACCAAAGAGGAGGTCCCAGAACCTGAGATTGTTTTCATTGTCACAATCCTCACCTGCCAAGCAAAGTGATCCCCCCTGTCACGATAGACGTTATCTCACAAGAGAAAAAAATCCTTCACAGCAATTAAATCTTTAGGCCTGAATGGGACAATTTAGTATTTCCTGTGGAGTTCCTCCAAATTGCTATGTGTAGCTCCACATTCCTGCATCTGCAGTCTTTTATGTCTCCATTAGTTGATCTGTGTTTAGCTAAATTATGTCATATATTATGCAAAGAGCCCACGATGGTGTGGTCAAAAGGCAGTAAGTATTCACAATACAAATACAAACAGAAACTTACATTCAGCCCTGTTTCATGTTTAGTTTTCTAATTTTCCATTTTAGCTGACTGTGGCTGTCATTTACTGCCACCCCTAATTGCTCCTGAAAAAAATTTAATGAAAGGACAAAATAGATAAAATGACTTTACAGGGGGTATTTTAGAGTCAATCATATTGAAATGAAATGGAAGAGCATGGTTGATATTTTGATGGAATACTTTGAGAGGTGACAAAGTGTAAAGGTCGGTATGAAAACTAAGATATTTTGAAGGTCTTGATGAAGTAAATTTCAACTTTAAATCCTTGTGATGTGTACATAGATCAGTGATAATTTTAGTATCTATGATCCTCAATGTCTGAAATAGATGCTTCGATCAACTTAATTAATGATTAATATCCACTCCTAGAATGCAACCCTCCATTAGGGAATTTGCTTTTCTCCCCTGTCTCCAGGCAAAGACATTAACTCTTAACTGAAAGATTAGAATGATAATAAAATAAAAATCTCAATATATAGGATATTATTGAATTCACCCTTTTGGTGCTTACTGTGAGTAGTGTGTCAACGTCAACCATCTGGTTTGCAGTCTTCATGGTATGTAATTCCCAAAATGCTGGCACATTGCCATGAAAAAAACACATGTTTTTCTTCAAGCACCTCTACTAATTACAGTTACATCAAATTTACAATGGAAAGAGGCTATTCAGCCCATCTGACTCATGCCAAAGTTATATTCACCCACATCACTCCCAATCCCTCTTTTGTGTCATGCTGGCTTTCCTTTGTATGTATCAATGCCATTTGCCACAAATTCTCCATATGGTATAGAGATCCACATTCCACTCACTCTCTGCAATGATGTTTCTCATAAATTTCCCTTTGGGTGAATTGATTTTATATTAATGGGTCTTTGCTTTGGAGAAACTATTAACATAAATTTTAATGTCCAAACAGCAAGGAAATAAAGCTTGCGCTGACATTCCATGTTAGTACTGATTGGAGACAGTGTTCAGGTCATTTTATAAGTCTGCACGTTGTAAATTTCAGCTCTACATGTCAAACTTTGGAACAGGGCTGCTTTCGTTCTGAGGAGTCTGAAAACATGATTCAGGTCAACAAGGTTGCTCAGAAATTAAGCTTACAAGAGAACCTGCTTTTTCTACAGCAATTCAAATGTGTTGGAGCTCTGATTAAGTTAATAACCATTGATTGAAACTCGGTGCCTCTTTAATGTGTGCACATGCTGTACCTTGGGTGAACCTATGCTCAATCTTACTGACATTTGGAGGCGGTATTGAGGAAATATTTTGCAGCTTTGTGAAGAAAACTTAGTACTCAGTGGACATAGTGGTAGGGAAAGAAGAAAACAGAAACATACAAATCCTATGAAATTCCATAATTCCTTTTGAATGTAAAGACTTCTAAAATGAAGATCTGCATCTTTGAAATCCTGCAGATTTAAAAATAATAGAAATATCTGCAGAAGTTAAGTGACTTTTGAGAATGAGAGTACAAGACTTACACACACCAGCCACTTTTTTTTTAGATACCTCCTGTACCTAATAAAGTAGCCGCAGAGTGTATGTCAATGGACGCCTGCTTCTGTAGCTTATCTACTTGAAGGTTCGCTGTGCTGTTTATTCAGTGATCATCTTCTGGGCACCACTGTTGTAACATGTGTTTATTCGAGTGTTGCCTTCCTGTCAGATTGAACTAATCTGGCTATTCTGCTCTGATCTCTCTAACCAACAAGGCGATTTTACTCCATTTTTCCATTTTTGTTTTCTGCATCATTTTCTGTACAGTCCAGAGACTGTTGTGCATGAAAATCCCAGGAGATTAACAGCTTCTGAGATACTCAAACCACCCTGTCTGGCACCAACAGTCTTTCCACCGTCAAAGTCACTTAGATCACATTTCTTCCCCTTTCTGTTGTTTGGTGTGAGCAACAACTGAACCTCTTGACCACATCTGAATGTTTTACTGCATTGCATTGCTGCCACATGATTGGCTGATTGTACATTTGCATGAGTGAGTAGGTGCACAGGTGTACCTAATAAAGTGGTCACTGAGTGTATTTAGTCCCTTCACATTATAGTAATGCCATTCTTGCCATTTTTACAATACAAGAGATTCGGCAGTCAATGAAGAATAGCAAAATCCCAAGTTCGATAATGATCAAATAATCTCAATTGACAATGTTGGTTTTGGAATTAATATTGTCTTGTGTTGCTGTTACTTGAAAACAAACCAAAACAGCCAAGAGACTAAGCCAGGGTAATCGACACTGTATGACATGTTTCTAAATAATGAATTTCCAAATCGAAAGGTACATTTGATCCTCTATATTGAAATCAGCAAAGACAAATGATCAAACAAAACTAGCGATTTAACAGTCTAACTAATGGTCTGATAGTAAAATTAATGATACTAAGCAGTAGTATAGCATAATTAGCCAATCTAACTGTTCTAATTAGTGATCTAGTTAGTGAAGTTAGCAATCCAATTAGTGGAATAATGAAGTTAGTGATACAATCAAGCAATATAATGGTGTTGTATTTGGTGAAGTATTGAAGTTAGCATTTCAGTTAGTGGTTGAACTAAATTATGAGTCAATCCCGGAGGCTCATCCCCTTTTCACTAGACTAAACTAAACCAAATAACTAACTAAAATGAAGTGTAAATATGTAACTTTACTCATTTTCTTCTAACACATCCCAACCCATGTGACAGATCACCATAATAAACCTGCCACAAAATGCAATGCAGTCTAGAAAATAGACATGTGGCTCCTACAGATAGGGCACCAGGAAAATCTTCCTGATCTTGTTCAGAATAGTTCCTTGGGATCATTTACGGTGAAGAGTGTAGCAGCTTATCCAAAAGGTGAACCCTCCACGAACGTGGTATTTTCAGACCTGTGCAGCACACGCAAAATTCTGGAGGAATTCAGCAGTCCTGATGAAGGGTCTCAGCCCAGAACGTCGACTGCTTACTCTCTCCCTGGCCTGCTGAACTCCTCCAGCACTTTGTGTATTTTGCTTGGATTTCCAGTGTCTGCAGATTTTCTCTTGTTTACAGACCTGTAACAAAATTGAACTCACAACTTCCTGACTCAGAGACATTATTCTGACCACTGAGCCACAGTAAATTCAGATCACAATTCAGATCAGACAAAGGTCTTACAAACTAAATGTCCTTTCATTTCTATGGCTTTGCAATATCTGGTAGATTAACCTTTGGGTTAATTCATTACTTTATCAGAATGACTCCCATCATTATTTAATCATTTATACAATGTTTCAGTGAATAATGTTTCCCTGGCTATAATATGTAACATATAGGTTCCAACACTATGATTTTTACAATCGTTCCAATTGTTGCACTAAAACCGAATTTCAGTTGGGTGTTAGAGCAATTCTAGTACACCTTGATGAACAAGAAGCGGGCTAATATGCACCTAAATTCCAGCAACTATCACTGAGATAGTTAATCTACTTACCTGTTTGGATAACCCAACTTCAGGAAATGAAACTGAATAAAAACCTGCAGATGGTGGAAATCTGAAATAAAAACAGAAAATGCTGGGGTTGCTCAGGAAGTCAGGCAATGTCCATAGAAAGGGGAAAGCGTAAGACAAAGGGCCATTGTTCTGGAGCATTAACTCTGCTTTTCTTTCTGCAGGTGCCGAATATTTCCAGCTTTTCTGATTTTATTCCAGATCTACCCTCAGAAATAATTATTGGTGAAAGAGCATTCATTATTTCAGTAGTGTGCCTAAGATAATTGTTGAGGTTGGATTAATGCATGATTTGAAATTCAGCCTACCAAACAAGCTAGAAGCAATTCTAGAGAGTGGTCTCAAGTTTCAAGAGCAGGATTTGAATCTCCAAATTTTTTGACTCAGAAGTGAAAACATTATGTATCTAATGCTGATGCAGAGAGCATTGAAAGTTTGGGCAAAGTCATGGATCTATTGTCAAAGGGAAATAAATTGGAATTGAGGAGAAACACCCAGTTGCTCTGTCAGCTTTAGGTTACACTTCTTAAATCAGGAAGGTAAAAATCTAAATCAAAGTAGACACCATATATACCACACTTTACCAACCATAATTGAAATGCCACTAAAATTCTCAAATGCAGATTAGAATTGATTGTAAGTTTGAAGCTCTCTACAGATGGTGAGGTAGGGAGGGATGGGATGTAGGAAAACTAATTCTACCCAGCTGGAACCCTGAAGCAACACATGAAGGAGCTGGAGGAACTGAATAGGTCAGGCAGCATCTATGGAGGAAAATGAACAGTCAGCGTTTTGGCTTGAGCCACTTCATCAGAACATTTGATCATTTGATTGTATAATGAAAGCTCTGACAATACTGTAACTTAGTTTAAAGATGTGCAAAGTGTTGCATTCGGACTTGTACCAAGTTTTATTCATCCCTGACTTCTGAAGTTGTTGACCTATTCTGACTCCATAGTCTAGTGACTTCTTGAACTTAAAATTATTGTCCTTATGCTCAAATCTTGCATTGGGCTGGTCTATCAGCATTCCTGGAGACAACTTTGACCTCACATGTAAAGATTCTCTACAGAAGCTTTTGAGGCTATGTCTTCAGCTGCTAAAATCTGGACTTCCTTTCTTAAAGTCCATCCCCCTTTCTCTTTTTTTAAAGAAACTCTTAAACATCACCCTTTCACGAAGCCTTTGGGCCGCAACCTAAGATCTTCTCATGCGGCACTGTGACCATACTGATCTGAAACTCCTTAGGTACGTTTCTACACAGAAGGCACCGTGCATTAACAAACATAGATGTTGTTGGTGGCACGTGTTTAGGATGGCTCCTCTGCCTTGTTGATAGTTTTAAATAAAACATGCTCCAGAACAAAATCCAATTCCAAGCTCGACATTTTGCACTGGTTGTCTTGCCCATTTGAATGGTCAAAGCGTAAAATTCAAGGTGAGTTTATTGTCTCATTGGATACTTCTTTTGAATGACACCAGGAATAGAATATTCAGAAACAAAGGGTGATGATGCGTGGCTATACATAATTCAAAATTTAATTCACTTAGGCTCCTCAGTAAATAGGTTAGAAGCTTCATTCTTCTCCCTGGCCCAATAGATTGAATTAATATGTGAAACAGCTGTTGATCTGAATGAGTTTAATGCTTTTACTGAATGCTAATTCCCACTTTTACAGATAAATGGATCAGTCTTTTTCAGTAAATTATCTTTCAAGATTTTTTTTACCCTATTTCAATGGAGTTTGGTTGTACAGTGACAATGTAATTGGATAAGTAATTCAGAGGCCTGGTTAATTGCTGAGAGGAATGAATGTATAGTTTCCCTACATTGAAAGAGACATAATTAAACTGTATAATATTGCAGCTCATGGTTCTGCTGCCTCATAGTTCCAGTAATCTAGGATCAATCCTGATTCCCATTGCAGTCTGTGTGGAGTTTTAATGTTCTTCCATCAACCGTGTGGATTTCTTTCATGTGCACCAGTTTCCACCCACTGTGAATTACCAAGTGAGTGGTAGAACCTGGAGGGAGTTGTTGGGAATGTGGGGGCAATAAAGTGGAATGTGTGTAAATTGGTCCTTGGGGATTGCATGGATTAAGTGGGGCAATGGGCCCATTCCGAGCTGCATGATGTAAAGCCGATAGCTGTGTAAGTTCAGGACTCTGATTGTTCCAGGGATTGCTAATTATTTTCTGGTGCCACAAGCAATATGTTGGAATGCCGGAAGAACTCAGTGGGTTGGGCAGCAAATGAAAGGAATTGTTGATGTTTTGGGTTGAAACCGTGCAAAGAGACTCTAGAGCTGGAATCCACCACCCAACTCCCACCAATTACCAGAAAAGGAAGGAATGACTACAATCAGTGGCAAAGGATTATATATCACCAATATATGTACAAACATCAAATGGTGGAAAAGCTTAGCAGGTCGGGTCGCATCTGTGGGAAGAGATACAAAGCTAATATTTCAGGCAAAGGATCCTTTTACGTGATGCTTGTCACCATCCTTGCACTGCTGCAGGCCAAATTGCTTGCTGCACTCCCTTAGGACTAGTCTATGTCTCACTCACTTCCTTCCAGCTACCTCCAGGTGCATGGCTATCAGCCTGCTTCAGACCAGACAGGGGTTTGGGACTGTGCATCCTCTACTGGTACCACAAACTGGGAACAATGGAGCTGGTGAGACAGAGTGGAGGCAGGGAACAAGAGTGAGATGGGCTGGAGTGTCAGAGTGCTGGATGGGTGGGTCACCACCACAAATGCTACCAATGTAGCCACTGGAACAGCACAGAAGGTGGCTATTTGGACCATCTGATCCATTCTGACCAGAAGTCAACCTTAGGTTAATTCTATTTCCCAGCATAGCCCTCTATGCTATGACTCTACCAGCTACTCTTTAAATGTGGTCAGACTGACTGCCCCGGCAATTGCGTTTCTAGACTCTGATCATTCTCCTTCTCAGTCCCCTTTCTACCACTTTGAGTTGCCGGGCACAGTGCTGGAGATATGTGATACAATCTCCTTTATGCCTTTATACTGTAGATTGACACTTGTGCCATAGCAATGTAGTCTATTGGTTATTTAGGTTCCTTTAGTAGTACCCATACAGCTGACTTGATAACCTGGGCATCAGCAGTAGCTTTTACTTTACTCTGAATAAGCAGGCTTTTCTTTCTCAATCGTTGGGAGCTTTGGGAATTAAAATGCTTTTTCTCTCTGTATTCTCTGGCCTCACAAATCTAAACATCTGATTAGAAAATGTAGTCACTCTCAATCCAGCAGCCAGCATCGAAAGCCCAGATACTGTTAATGCGAAGTCGTACTCAAAGTCAGATTACAGTGTTTGGGTTAGCAGGCACTGACCTTTGATGATCTAAATGCTAACGTTCAAATCTTGGACCATGTGCTATAAACCATGAAAATCCTGGTCTTATTGACTGGTGTACTTTGAAGGCTGAATTTCAGCTGGATCCACTTTTGGACTAGAAGCAGAATCCACTCTCTCTGAGATTCTCCATCATTTACTCTGGGGATTCAATTCATTCAATTCACTAATTACATTTATTTCAATGTTTGATGCAATGTTTGAATTGTTTTGTTTTAATTTAATATGTTAAATTATTTATGCTAGAAACATTAAAAAAATTCTTAAAGTCAGAAGCAACCTTCATTGCAAAGGAAGTTTCAGAATATTCTGTTTCCACAAGCTTTCGGGAAGTGTTCACAGTCTCACAGTCCTCACAGTTCAAGACTCACAGTCCTCAGAAAGGCTTCTCTTCTCTGCTTTACTTAATGATAAATGGAGTCTCTATGTCCAGATTTCCCTGCAAGAGAGACCAGCCATATCCACCCTGTACAGATCTAAAATGTTACAATTGTCCCCTAAACTTCAGTGGATTCAAACCTAAAATGTTCAACTTCAGAAGACAGCCTGCCCATTCTAGAAATATCTTAGAACCGCTTCCAATAAATTCAGGTTCTTCCTTAAATATGGAGAATAATACTGTATGCTGTACCAAACATGTAGACTCTGCAAGTCCCAAGAAGTTTCTTAAGGGAAGAGAATTGGTCCAGAGCATTAGCGAGAGAATCCCAGGATATAAACTTTAAGGAAGTTTAAGGAACCTGTATAAAGCTGAGGCATTAATACATGAAATGCTTATTCTAGTGAGTTTTGGTTTATCTTTGGAAAGACAGTCAAGGGACATAGAGCTGTGTTACATAAAGATCAGTCTTGTTCTAATTGAAACTTTGAACTGGTTCAAAGGGTCCTCTTGTTCCCATTATGTAGTTTACTTTTCAAGGTAGAAAAATACTCAACACCATTGTGCAAGATGAATACAATTCTGTCAATCAGGCTCCTGTGAAAGAATGAAGTGATTGATGAGATAATGCTTCAGCCACAACATACCCCTGGATTAGATTAAAGGTGACTTGAACAAAATATAAAAGGAAAGAGAGATTTTCTATTTGAATCTGGCCATCAGGTATTGAGTGGAACACATCAAGGCTTGCATTATCCTGTCCATGGATTTTTCTGGGTGAATTAACTAAAGTTGCTAACATTGCAAGGTCCTTTCTGTCAGATTTATTTAATAATTTGATCTGCATGGACACCATGCAAGACAAGCTTCTCACTACTTCTCAGTTCATGTAACAATAATAAACCAATTCTAATAGAAATAACAACAGATTTTTGTGTATCTTGGCACTAAACTTCTGGCACCCTTCCCACTTAAATGATGTCAGCAGTGGGACAACACCCAAAATTTATCTTCAGTGAGATTTTCAACCATATTGTTCTGAATCAACACGTGTGCTATTCACTTACAGTGGAGCCACTTTTTGCCACCTCACAGTATGTTAGTGCTTCATAGTAGTGTCACCTCTTGCTCTGTCAGGCAGAGAAATGCCAAATTATCTGTCAAACAAATCTCAATAGACTGACCCGAAGTGAGATCCCAGTCATCCCCTGAAGCACTTCCCATCCTAGAAATATCTTAGAATTGCTTTCAAGGAGACTGCTCTCAAAATTAAATGTTCAGAAATACCTGAAGAAATATTGTTGGATGTAGTTTTATGTTCATTAGATTATAAGTAGTTATTAATATCTGACAAAAAAGATGCCTTTAAAGCCTTATTAACTCTGGCTATCTTTTACCTACACATCTCGCTGCAGCAATATCCACTTTTCCTTACTTGCATCCATCCAGACTCACAGCTGCTTTCTTTCATACCTGTCCTCTTCCTCAGCTGTCTTCACTAACACCTCTTTATTCACCCCTATCCTCACTCACACCAGTCTTCGCTCTCACCCGTCTTTGTTCACATTTGTCCTTCCTCAAACTTGTCCTCACTCTCACCTGCTCACCTTCATACTTGCCCTCATTCTCACCTCTTTGCTCACATGTGTGTTCACTTACACCTATCCCAAATCTCACTTAACCTTGCTGATACCTGTTCTCACTCATACCTGCTTTCTCCTCACTCAAACCTGTCCTTGTTCACACCTGTAATGCCAAAAAGCCACAAGTATAAGTTCCTTCAAATAGGACCACTGATTTCAATGTGAAAGTTGAGTTCACTGTCACTCTCAGGTATCTAGACTTAGGTCCAATCCCTGCCACTTACAACACTTTGCAGGTCACTGCTTTGTTGAACAAGAATTTCCATCCATGTTCAACCAGAAATTCACTTTATTCCTGAGAATATTGAATAATGAGGGGATATTTGATAGAATTATACAAAATTATGAGGAGTATTGATAGGGTAAATGATAGGCTTTTTCCAATGAGATTGGGTGAGACAGAACTGAAGGTCATGGGTTATTGGTGAAAGATAAAATGTTTAAAGGAAACCCAAAGGGGAACTTCTTCACTCAGAAGTTGGTGAGATTGTGGATGAGCTGCTAATGGAAGTGGTGGAAGTGGCAGTTCAATGTAACACTTGAGAGAAATTTGATAGGTACATCGATGAGAGGTGTGTGGATGGGACTAAGCAGATTCAGCATGGACTAGATAGGCCAAGGGGCCTGTTTCTGTTCTGCAGTGTTCTTGAGTGTAGAGTAGATGACTAATTTTGGTTTTATCCTGAGATCCTAACTTTCATGAAAGCCAGACTACAACCAAACTGACCCACTGTATGTGACACGAAGAAACTGCTAAGGAAGTACGATATAACATGCACACTTATGGACCAGACAACATCCGGACTGCAGTATTGTACACCTGTGTTTCGGAATTGTACATCATCAGCAAAGCTGTTCCAATACAGTTGCAACATTGCCATCTAACCAACAAATTGAGAAGTAGCTTTGGCATGTCCCATCTGCAGAACACAGGAGAATTACAACTGTCAAGCAACACTTAGTCAGCAATCCACTCTCTGGTGCCCAGTTTGGATTTCACTGAACCCTTAGAATACAGAACATAGAACATAGAAATCTATAACACATTACAGGCCCTTCAGCCCACAATGTTGTGCTGACCATGCAACCTCCTCTAGAAATGCCTAGAATTTCCCAAGCGCATAGCTCTCTACTTTTTCCAAGCTCCATGTACCTATCTAAGAGGCTCTTAAAAGACCCTTTTGTATCCGCTTCCACCACCACTGCCGGCAGTGCATTCAAAAAGTACGATCCTGTTAGAAAAACAAGTGGCATCAATCCCATATGCCACTCTCTGTGTGAAAAACTTACCCCTGACATCCCCTTGGTACCTAAAATCTTAAAATTGTTCCCCCTCATGCTAGCCATTTCAGCCCTGGGAAAAAGCCTCTGGCTATCCACATGATCAATGCCTCTCATCATCTTACACACCTCTATCAGGTCACCTCTCATCCTCCGTCACTCCAAAAGGCCGAGTTCACTCAACCTGTTCTCATAAGATACACCCTGCAATCCAGGCAACATCTTTGTAAATCTCCTCTGCAGACCCTGTAGTATCCACATCCTTCCTGTAGTTAGGTGGCCAGAATTGAACACAGTACTCCAAGTGGGGTCTGACCAAGGTCTTGTATAGCTGCAACATTACCCCACAGCCCTTGAACTCAATCCCATGGTTGATGAATGCCAACACACCATACACCTTCTTAACAACACTGTCATAACCTTTCTGAAAAGATGGACCGAACAGGTGTTTACATGGTTGAGGGGAGATTAGCTGCTCTTGACTACAAGGCTCCATTTGATTGAGTGTAAAACTGAAGTCAATGGATATCACAGGAAAACCCTTCATATTTGGAGGAACGTTGCAGTAAGGAAAATAGTTGTGCTTGTTTGAAGTCAAACGTCCTATTCCAGGATATCGTGGCAGGCGTTACACAGGATGGTGTCCTTAATGCAATCGGCTACAGCAGCTTCATCAATGACCTTGGTTTCATTATAGTGTCAGATTATACAACGTTCACAAATGATTCTACATATTCAACACCATTCACAGTAAAGGAAGCATTCCACGCAAGCGTATAGAAAGAACTAGACAACATTCAGCATGAGTTGACAAATGGCAAGTGACATTCACACCAGAAAAGTGCCACACAATATTATCTCGAGCAAGAGAGAATTTATCAGCTCACTGTGAATATCAGCCATGAACCATGGACCAACTTTGATATTCAAGGACAAATTCTGCACCTTAAACACCTTGGGTCACCAGTGATCAGAAAGTCAACTGACCCAGTCATATAAATTCTATAGCAAAGGATCTTGTGCAGAGTGACTAACCTCCCGACCACCAAATCCTTAAATCCTCTCAGTTCATTCCATCATCTACAAGGCAGACTTTAGGAATATGAAGAAATTTTCTCCACTTGCCTGAATCAATGCAATCCATTAATTCACATAAACTCTGCACCCATGTAGGATAAGGCAGCTCACTTAATTTTTACTTCTTCACCACTGTGAACATAGTGTGAAATATTAAAAAAATCTAATGAATTTGCTTATCTCGGCTAAGCTGGTAGAATCTCCCATGCCTGTGACATCAAACACCAAGACAGAAATGGTAGCAGTGTGCACGAAAGTACCACTACCTTAGATTTCAGTGCAAGTCAGACACCATCTCTACTTGGAAATACAGTAAATTGCTGGGTGAAACTCCTCCCACAGCACTGTGGGAGTCCCCTTACCAGAAGGACTGTAGTTTTCAAGAAGGCAGCTCGCCCCCATCTCAAACATAATGAGAGTGATGGGCAATAAATGTTGGCCTTGTAATGATAACATTCCCCTAATAACAAATTAAAGAAGTCATAAACTGTGCTGTTCTCAATTTATTTTTCAGGAGATAGGTTTTGTTGCAAGGTCAGCGTGCCCAGTTATTGAGCACGGGGGCTGTAACTGGTCAGACACAGTTTAAAAAAAAAGAACGCATGCATAGTGGCACTTTACACTTGCTGCCAATATCCGCATGTGTGGGCTGAATGAATCTGGAGAAAAGACGTCACCAAATGATAACCTCCCTCAGGAGCACCAGTAACAGGAGAAGGCAGCCAAGGGCAAGGTGATGTAAGAGCAAATAAAGCCTTTGCCTGAGATTGGCAGCACAATTTACGAGATTTAGTTTTGAATGATCACAGCAGGTTTCAAGGGGGCCATGGCTCAGGTGAGGAATCTAGCAGTATTAATTTTACAGCCACAGTGAATCACCTTACAATCACTAACACATGGCAGTCTAACTCACCTTAGAACTTAAGGACTTTGTCATCACACATTCTATGACCCAAGGAATAGAAGGGTATAAGACCTAAAGCAGGAAACCCGCAGTGGCGTATCTAAGGCATGGCAGGTATGGCTTGTGCCCTGGGCGCCACTTGAAGGGGGCGCCACTGAGCAGTTTCTATTAAAGTCAGACAAGCCATCTTCGGATGGTGAATAAAGAATTTTCTTCAGATGTATGATCTGTCTTTGATTATCATGGGTGAGAAGCACTAGGATGGCCTTATTTCAGAGCATTGTGTAAGAAGACCATGAAACGTTTCTTCACGAAGAAGAAGGAAAGTGGAGCTGAAAGACAGAAGAGACGAAAGTTGGAGGTGGAGGAAGCCAAGAAGTCGAGCAAGTACTTCATGCCTTCTTTGAAAAGCCCGGAACAAGTAGTTTGACACGTTCCGTGGAGTCGCCTGCACCTGCTACAAGTTCGTTAGAATCCGAAGGTGGATCAAGTACAAATGTGTCACAAGCCAAGGAGGAAGTCAAGTCAGATAAATCCGAGTATGACGAGATTAAGAGCGAGGCTGCCACAGAGAACGTGGACATGACAGGAGGGGAAGAATTTGGTGGTGGTGATGTTGAGTTTATTGATGAGATTTTACCTGACAAGATTGAACCTGACGACACTGAACCTAGTGAACTGGATGGTGTCAAAGAGCCTCGAACTGTCATACCAGAAGTGATTGAACAGCATGACATTGAACTTCTGAAGTTTGACAAGGATACTGCAAAAGTAATTCTGCCTGATGCGTTGAGAACAGAAATAATAAAGCAGGGTTCGAAGTATTTCCAGAACAGTGAGGGGTCTTTCATACCAACAAATAACCACTCAATGAACAAAACTTGGTTCAAAAGGAGGGAAATGGTCGTGGTGAGGAAGTGACTCGCTCATGGCTGGTCTATTCCCCTTCTAAAAGGTCTGCATTTTGTATCTGTTGTCTTCTCTATTCCCGGTCAGACCATCAATCCTCATTGGAGCAGGAAAGTGGATTCAACCAGTGGAAAACACCTGAAAGGATTAGTGTTCATGAAAATGCCAAAAATTATCAGGAATGCTTCACACAGTGGAAAGAAATTTAGTTGGAAACAGAGGAGTTATTGACGCAGTATTTCAGTCACAGATTGAGAAGGAAAAGCAGAAGTGGCGTGACATCTTGAAGAGAATCCTTTACTGCATAAAATTCTTTGAGACTCAGAACCTGGCTTTGCGAGGACACAGGGAGTCACTTTAGCTAGACGATGACTCTAATGTGGGAAATTTCCTTGGTTTACTGAAACTACTGGCCATCTTTGACCCTGTCATAAAAGAACATCTCACTCATTTGGGAAGTCATCCTGGACCTATGTCTTATCTTTCACTGGGTGTCCAGAAAGAATTCATCCACATGATGGCATTCACTGTTTGCCAGGGTTTACTGAGAAGCATTTGTAATGCTAAGTACTATGGTCTCATGTTCAACTCGTCTCTTGATCAGGCACACTGTGAGCAGATGTCAGAAGTAGTGAGGTACGTGGAAGTTGATTTTGAGAGGAAAACAGTCCATGTTAGAGAGTCCTTCCTTGGTTTTATCCAGATAAGCCAGAAGGATGCTGGGAGCTTGGTTGAAGACATCTTGAAACAGCTAGAAAAGGACAAATGGAGCTACAAGATTGTCGGTCACAGTGCTATGACAATGCTGCTGTGATGGTTGGGCACAGAAGTAGTGTTCATCAAAGAATAAGTGAGAAAAACAACCTGGCAGTGTTTGTGAATTGCGACAATTACTCACTCAGCTTGGTGGGTGTACATGCAGCCAAGCAGGATACAATGATGATCATGTTTTTTGGAACCATTGAAGCTCTCTATGTATTTTTCTCTTGTTCAACACAGAGCAGGGAAAACCTCGAAAACGCTGTGCCTGTCGTTGTTAAGTTAGAGTCCGAAACCAGGTGGAGTGCAAGGACAGAAGCAGTGAAGCCCGTCAACAAATACCTTGAGGAGATACTTCAAGTTCTCCAGGACATGATAGACAGGAAAATGAGACCAGTGAAACAAGAAGTGACGCAAGGCAGCTGTACAACTGCATGTTGAGTTATAATTTTCTGATTTTTCTAGGATTTTGGAACCAAGTATTCATTCGCGTTGACCGTATTCAAAAGAGGCTGTAGGATCCTAGCATGAACTTTCACAATGCTGCCCTGCATTTGAAAGCCCTCTGAGATCATTTTTATGATGAAAGAGAAGTGTTGGTCAGTGAGTCACTCGAAGAAGGAGTCGGTCTCTGTCAAGAAAGGAATATTGAAGTTGAAAGATGTCAGAGACGAAAGAAACGAATGGCTAATGAGAACTCGAGAGACACTGGGTTAACAGCAAAGGAGGAAATGGAAAGAGTCATGAAAGGAACACTCGACCATCTTCACAGAGAAATGGACGAAAGGTTCGCACGCTTACACAACACTGACTACAAGTTTGGGTTCCTTCTTGATGTTGAGGGACTGTGTTACGGCACCAATGGTAATGACCTAAAGAAGAAGTGTGAAAATTTGGGCGAATTGTACAGCTCTGATGTTGATGGACAGCAGCTATATGAAGAAATTTTGATTGCAGAATGTTGCTATCAAGGCGGGTCAACATGAAAATATCAAGACCTGAAGAGCTTCTTGAATTTATTGTTCAGTATGGAGATGAGAGCATCTTCCCCAATCTTCACATTGTTATTCATTTAATGCTAACCATCTCAGTTTCCATCACCAGCTGTGAGAGATTATTCAGCAAGTTAAAACTAATACTTTCATATTTGAGAGCCTCCATGGGTCAAGGCAGACTCTGTGATCTAGTTCTGCGGAGTGGAGAAAGAGAAGAAAATGAAAAAACTAACTTTGATCACATCATAGACCAATTCGCATCAGTGAAAGCAAGGAAGGCGCAGTTATAATTTTCATGTCGTGCCATAATTAGTTAATCAAAAGATTAACGAGCTTGACTTGTATTTTTGACCTGATATTATGGTAAAGTTATCTAAATGATGGGTGTCAGATGTTTGGATAGGGGCGTAATTTCAGTGCTTGCCATAGGCGCTATTTTCCTTAGATACGCCCCTGGAAACCCATTAAAGCCTTGGCATTGAAATCTGCTGTGAATGACTTGGATCTGCTGGGCTGGATGTAGTAACTAGTCAAAGGCTTTTGGAATTTGTCAGAGTAAGTAAATTTAGAGATAATTTTTCAAATGATTCTGCACGGTTCCAGGAACATGGGACTAAAGTGGAGAAATGGGTTTGTATTACAAGTCAGAACCTTATGTGAGTTCTGCAACAGTTTTAAGAGCCAGTAGCTGTGCAAGTTGTGTGACTAAATTATCAATTAAAAGAAAATTGCAGCTTTACATCCATAACCCTGTGTGTTTTAGGAAATCTTTGCATTTAGAAACATCAAAACATAGAAAATCTACAGCATAGTACAGGCCCTTCGGCCCACAAAGTTGTGCCGAACATGTCCCTACCTTAGAAATTACTAGGCTTACCCATAGCCTCTATTTTACTAAGCTCTACGTACCTATCTAAAAGCCTCTTAAAAAACCCCATCGTATCTGCCTCCACCACCATTGCTGACAGCCCATTCCACGCACTCACCACTCTCTGAGTAAAATAGTTACCCATGACATCTCCTCTATACCTACGCCCCAGCACCTTAAACCTGTCTCCTCTTGTGGCAACCATTTCAGCCCTGGGAAAAAGCCTCTGACTATCCACATGATCAATGCCTCTCATCATCTTGTACACCTCTATCAGGTCACCTCTCATCCTCCTTTGCTCCAAGGAGAAAAGGCCGAGTTCACTCAACCTATTCTCATAAGGCATGCTCCCCAATCCAGGCAACATCCTTGTAAATCTCCTCTGCACCCTTTCTATGGTTTCCACATCCTTCCTGTAGTGAGGCAACCAGAACTGAGCACAGTACTCCATGAGGGGTCTGACCAGGGTCCTATATAGCTGCTACATTACCTCTCGGCTCCTAAATTCAATTTCATGATTGATGAAGGCCAATACACCGTATGCCTTCTTAACCACAGAGTCAACCTGCGCAGCTGCTTTGAGCGTCCTATAGACTCAGACCCCAAGATCCCTCTGATCCTCCACACTGCCAAGAGTCTTACCATTAATACTATATTCTGCTATCATATTAGACCTACCAAAATGAACCACCTCACACTTACCTGTGTTGAGTTCCATCTGTCACTTCTCAGCCCAGTTTTGCATCCTATCAATGTCTCGCTGTAACCTCTGTCAGCCCTCCACACTATCCACAACACCTCCAACCTTTGTGTCATCAGCAAACTTACGTTTCCAATTAACTACTTTTCCTATAGGTCCTGATAAAAACTTACTGGATGATATTTTAAATTAAAAACCTTTTGTTAATGGTTCTATTACCGGTATCTATAACTTGTTGATTGATTCTAGACAAGACTTTTTAGATAAAATAAAAAAAGCTTGGGAGGATGACCTAAATTGTCAGATTTCTGATGAAAGATGGAATAAAATTATTAAATGGGTTAATAAATCATCCTTCTGTGCTCGTCATTCTCTCCTACAATTTAAAGTGGTTCATAGAACTTATATTTCTAAACAGAAGCTGTCCAGTTTTTATCTGCACATTTCTCCACTTTGTAATAAATACAACTCTGCTGATGCCTCTTTAATTCATATGTTTTGGTTTTGCCCTAAAATTGAAAAGTTTTGGCGGGAAGTATTCCATACCTTCTCACAACTTTTTAGGGTCAAATTTGACCCAAATCCCCTTACTGCCTTGTTTGGTATTATTGTAAATGAAGATATAACTTTAAATACTCCTAACCTACAGGTTTTAGTTTTTACTCTCTTTGAGCAAGAAGAGCAATCTTGCTTAAATGGAAGGAGTCTACTCCTCCTACACATCTTCAATGGCTATGTGATATTATGTCTTATTTAAATTTAGAAAAAATCCGCTGCTCAGTCTTAAATTCGAAACAATCTTTTTACGATATCTGGGGACTTTTCCTAAATTACTTTTCCAATTTTTGAAGTTTAAGAGTGCACAGACTTTTATGTATATTTTTATCTTCTCCTTAAGCGAATATGTTTTTTTTCTAATTATCCATTATCATCCATCAGCTTTTTTGTTTGGTAGTTGGTAGGGGGTTGACTTTTTTTATATAAAAAATTTCTTTTATGATGTATAACCTATCTTTAAATTTTTGATTACAGAGTGGTATACCTTTATGTGATATGCTATAACATTTTCATCAATTTTATTACAACATATGAATGTACACAATTTATGTTGAGATATATCTATGTGTTGCACTCTGTAAATCTTGTTTTTTCTTCTGAATAAAAATATTGTAAAAAGAAAGCAAACTTACTAACCCATCCCTCCACTTCCTCATCCAGGTCATTTATAAAAATCACGAAGAGTAAGGGTCCCAGTATAGATCCCTGAGGCACACCACTGGTGACCGACCTCCATGCAGAATATGACCCGTCTACAACCACTCATTGCCATCTGGGGGCAAGCCAGTTCTGGATCACTAAGTAATGTCCCTTTGGATCCCAGTCCTCCTTACTTTCTCAGTAAGCTTTGCATGAGGTACTTTATTAAATGCCTTGCTGAAATCCATTTACACTACATGTACTGCTCTTCCTTCATCAATGTATTTAGTATTGGAGTATAAAAGTTGCATTGTTTGCTGTGTAACTAAAATTATGTAGTCAGCTTTGAGTTTGCCATTTGCTATGCATGTATCCAATTTAGTAGGAGAATGAAATCTTAAGAATGTAGAAGATAATGGTGTGTTAATGAGAAGCTAGCTAAGAGATGTAGATTAGAACATGATTAAGTCAATGGGTAGAAACAATAGTGGTGGATGTACTTGTGATATGCAACTGTAGACCGATTGGATATGCTAATGCAACTAAACCAGGAGATTGCTATAAAAAATGCTATGTACAAGGATCGGTGGGCAATCGGCCACTAGCTCAATGACTGTCTCAGCTTTGATTTGCAAATTAAAGTTTAACCCTTCTTGAAGAATCTTCTGCGTCTCCTGGTCGTTTGTGGGGCACGAGAAACCACAACAAAATTGGCGACTGCGGCAGGACCAGAAAGAGACCCTTGGAAAGGAAACAACAGATTGGGGATGCTTCCCAGTCCTCTAGGGACCCCCACAAGGCTAACAGAATTAAGGGTGCCCCCAAACAAAAGATAAGCGCTTTTTGCGACAATTTGGACTAAGAATTCTGTTGGTTTTGGGGAGGTCTTGGAGTCTCAGAAGTGTGGAACCATTGCAGAAGGGTCTCTCCGGTCCAAAGAATCTGGCAGAATTGGGGGTTAACAGGAGGCTCAGAGGATTGATCAAGAACACTGCAGTGAGGTTAAGTACAAATAAGCTAATAAGAAGTTAAGTGAAGAAAAATTCTGTGGTGTTGGTAAGTCCCTGTGGATACCACTTCATATGAAACAGAGGTCTGAACGGGCAGGGAAAGGAAAATAGGGAAAATCCTCGTGGATACCGCCTTAAGAGATAATGGTCTGAATAGACGAGGCGCATAGAGAAAATCCCTGTGGATACCGCTTCGTATGAAACGAAGGTCTGAACGGGCAGGGAAAGGGAAAATAAAGAAAATCCTCGTGGATACCGCCTTAAGAGTTAAAGGTCTGAATAGATGAGGTGCAAAGAGAAAGTTCTGTGGATACCGCTCTGAGTAGAGGTCTGTACGGGCTGAACAGAATAGGAAACAAGGACAGTCCAATATATAGTTTAAAGCGCTGGTAGAAAGACGATAGACTAGGCATAGAACTAGAGTAAATAATATTATCCTGTAAACGAACTGTGAATCTCTGAAATACCTTAAAAAGAGAGAATAACATGACAGGTAAAGGAACGGCATTAGAAATTGTGAGCAAAAAAATCCCGGTAAATAAATATGAGATCACAAAAACTTCAGAAAAATGGGAAAAGAGAACCAAAAACCTGGTCACACAATGGCCAACAGAAGGAACGTTTGATGTAAGCTTGTGCGAAGAAATGGAGGCACTAATTAAAAATTACAAACCAAAAGATAAATCTAAGAAAAGAGGGCAAAAAAGAGAACGAGAAATGGAAGTGCTAAAACCCTTCAGAACGGAAGGAGAAAGGCTGAGGAGGACAGGTAGAATACTGATTACAAACGAGGAAGATACTCAGGTGCTGGAGAAACAGCCTGTTGGAGAGAGAGGAAGGTACGGTGAGAAGCTGGCTTCGGCTCCGTACCCGGATGTGAAAGAAACAGTAAAGCCCCCTCCCTATAATGAGGAAGGAACCCCTAAGCAGTGCCCCCTGCTGACGGGGACAGTAAACGTGCAGGGAGAAGTACAAGTTTGGGATAATGAGGAGGAAAAAAGACAATACGAGAAGGAAAAAGTGGCGATTTAGAAGGAGATACAAGCAGAAAGGATAAAGGTGGAACCAGCAAAGAGAGAAATGAAAGAAGAGATTGAACGGATGAAATACTTGAGAGAGGAAAAGGAATATGAAGAGTATCGGTTATACCATAGAAATAAACAGACTAGAAAAGAAAGTGGCTCATCAGGGCAGGAAGAGATGAGGCATTCAAGAGGAAGTGGAAAAAAGATAGGAGATGAGAGTCTTGGAGAAACACAAGAGAGAAGGGAATCAAGCACGAGTAAGGATCATGAGGAGTCCCTGCCACAGGGGTACAGACATAGACAGGAAGAAAGAGAAGGTGACTCATTGGAGGAGCAAGAGTTAAGTGGAGAGAGAGAGGATGCGAGAATTTGTGGGGAAGAGATAGGAGGCAGAAGCCTAGAAGAGCAGAAGGAGGTGGTAGGGAAGCGACTTGCGGAAGTAGAGAGAGAGCTAGATAAGTTACTGAGAGGGGATTGCCAGAGGAGATGCAAAAAATACTCCAGGGGCCAACCAAGTATTGTAGCAAGACAGAAAGGAAGGACTCCACAGGGAGACCGAGGGAAGAAGAGGACCCCAGAGAAATTTGTGTGGGAGGCAATAAAGACATACCCTGAGACAGATGGGGAGTCAGGCGAGGAGGAGAGCCAGGGCAGGTGGGAAGGAGGAGGAAGAATGATGCCGTTGTTAGTTAAAGGATCAGGACAAAGTGCAGTACATCCCTTGGGGAATCCCAGGACCTAGAAGGGCTGAAAAACACACTGCCCAATCTACATGAAGGAGCAGGGAAATGGATTAGAGCCTTTGAAGAAGAAGCGGCGGGACGATTATTGGCTATGGGAGATTTGAAGGCACTGTTGATAAGGTTGATGGGAACCTCCAAATTTAATGAACTAATGGAAATGGCTGGCATAGTAAACTCGAACGACCCAAGAACTGATGGAGACGGGTTTGACAGAGTGAGGCAGAGGGTATGGCAGGCCCTCAGAAAGCTTTATCCACCTAAAGTGGACCCCAGAGCCTTAAAGGGGGATCCACTGGGAGACACTGAAAACCCAGCAGCCTACGTAGAAAACTAGTTAAAAAGGTGGAGACTGGAGACTGAGCAAGAGGTGGAAAATAGCTTATTTATCACCACACTCTCTGACATAGCATTTTGGATGCAATGCCTCCGCAAGTAAAATCCAAACTGGAGGAAGTGGTTGGGCTGACGTCAATGACCCAACAAGAATTTAGAGACCACGTAGTCCATGCGGTTGAGAAATACCAGAAAGACAAACAAAAGTTGGCTGAGCAGCAGGAAGAGGTGCAAAGAAAGTTAATACAAATGCAGCTCGAAGAACTCAAAAAGAAGGAAAAAGAGAAAAGCAAAAAGATGCTGCCAGCAACCACTGGTCCGAGTACAGCCATCGAACTGGACAAAGCACTGCTATATGGAGGAACCGATCATACTGTAAGACAAGGGCTGGAAAACCCCATGCCAATAATCAACGTCTTTGGAGGAGTATTCCCACAAATGCCCTATCAGGAACAGACTAAATTCAAACAGCCCAGACAGGACTGGAAGTCCCAAGGAGGGGATCAGAGGAGCTATGGGCAGAGGGGACCAGTGAGGAAACAGGGGGAAAGAGAGGTAGAGAGATTGTGCTGGGGATGTAATCAGCCAGGTCACATGACAAGAGATTGCCCGTTTACACCATGGCCTGTCACACACCAGCAGGAACTGATAAGAAGGGAACTAAAGTTTAGCCAAGGACCAGCCCCCACAGGCCCAAGCGGACCTGTGAACCCCTATGCGAGGTATTGGGGTGCCCCGAGAACTCGAGTGGGAAGGGACATTACCCAATGATAACAAGGGAGGCAGACGAGGAACCCATTGTTCAGGTTATGTTAGAAGGGCAACTGACGCCAATGATGATAGATACTGGAGCCACGTACACTTGTGTACAGCCACAGTATGCCCTTCACCTTCCCATGTCAGGAAAGTTTATTAAGACGGTAGGGTTCTCGGGGAAAACGCAGTTGACACAGTGCACGGCTCCAGTGCGGTTGAGAATGGGAAATAAAGGAATTGTTTTGCCGGTGCTAGTATTTAAAGGAACTCCGATTAATTTGTTAGCAGAGATGCCTTATTGAAACCGGAATTAAAATTGGAATGCACCAGAAATGGGCTGAGTGTGGAAAGAGCAGGGGCTCAATTGATAGTGCGAGAAGACAAGAAGGCTAATGTCTTTTGGATAGGAGACATCGCAGAACAGATTCAGGAAACCTGGGAAAAATGGAAAAAGGGCGTGCAGGCTATAATTACCCAGGGCTGTGATGCCCAAATCTGAGCTACATTGTACAGTGATTTTTGACGAGACTCAGAACAGGGAGTTAGAGGAGAGATGGCACCTGGAGGCATGTACCCAACAGCACCTCGAAGGGGAGGATGTGATAATTGGAAAGCAAGGGGCAGCTTTACAAGTTAAGTGGAACACCTTTTTAGAAAAGTGGTACAGGATGCTGGAGGCTGCACCCCATGTAACGTTGTTGGTAAACAAGGGATATCAGTCTAAAGACTTAGGACCCTTAGTTAAGAGTGCTGAAACTGTAACAGTGTGGAGGAAAATCATGCCAGAGGTGTGGATATCAGAAGATAACAATTACATTAAAATAATTGTAATTGTAGATATGGTAGGGACAGTGAGAGAGGTCGAAATAACTCCCCAACCACACCTGCCCTTGCTGGGAAAGGAAAGAGGCCAGCAGGAAAATAGAAGGTTAGATGAGTTGCCATCTCTTCTGTGGTCACAGCATGACACGGATGTAGGGAAAATAAAAACAGCTAGTCCAGTGGAAATAAGGCTGAAAAGGGGAGCAATTCCACCCAGGAGACCACAATACCCTCTAAGACAAGAAGCAGAAGAGGGAATAGCATTGATAGTGCAGGGGTTGCTTGAAATAGGGGTGCTTAAAAGAACAAACAGTCCATGCAATACCCTGTTGCTGCCGGTCTTAAAAGCAGATAAATCTAAGTGGAGATAGGTGCATGATTTGCGAGCGGTAAATGATGTGGTAGAGGACTGGCCAGCAGTAGTCCCCAACCCACACACGCTTTTGACTAATGTTCCACCAGAAGCAAGTTACTTTTCAATGATTTGTGTTCGGCTTTCTTCAGCATTCCTCTAGCCGACCAGTGTCAGCATTTGTTTGCATTTACTTACAGAGGTGCTCAGTATACGTATACCAGAATGCCGCAAGGGTTTAAACATTCACCACATGTTTTTAATCAGGTGTTGAAGGCAGACCTGGAGGGCATACCATTGGAAAGTACATTGTTACAGTATGTGGATGACCTGTTGATTTGCTCCCACAGTAAGGAACAGTGTGAGCAGGACTCTATAATTCTGTTAGAGAAGCTGGCGCACGGAGGACATAAAGTATCCAAAAAGAAACTGCAATTTTGCACACAGCAAGTGGAATACTTAGGCAGGGTAATATCCAAGGGAGTGAAGGCGATAGCACCAGATCAGATTGTGGCAATAACTAAGGCCCCCAAACCCCAGACTGTAGGGCAGATGATGACGTTTTTGGGAATGGCAGGGTACAGCTCAGATTGGATAGGAGAATATGCTGAGATTGTGGCACCTTTGAGAAAGATAATGAAAGAAGCAGGACATACAAATTTGAAGAACGGCTTGCAGTGGAATGGAGAGGCGGAGGCAGCTTTCAATACTATTAAGCAGGAATTGCAGTCAGCACCAGCATTAGCTTTGCCTGACTACGAGAAGGTTTTTCATTTGTATGCATCCAACCGACAGGAGGGTTGTGTCACGGCGGTTCTAACACAAGAGACAGGCACAGGAAAAGCAAAGCAGCCAATAGCATGCTACAGTACGAGACTAGATGAGGTGGCTCAGGGGTATCCACCCTGTTATCAGGGATTGGCGGCGCTGTACTATGCATATGAAAAGACATCATCTGTAACCCTGGGCTATCCTGTGACTCTGTACACACACCACAAAGTAGCAGAATTGCTGGAGAGAGGGAAATTTATGCTGACACCAGCAGGATAGCAGCGTATCAGATGCTATTGACATTTCCAGACATAACTATACAGAGATGCACTACCAGTAATGTAGCCAATTTTGTCCCTTTGGGCTATGAAGGAGAACACCATGATTGTGTAGGGAAGACAATGGCATTTGCCAAATTGAGAGCAGATTTACGGTGAGAACCACTAGAGGATGCAGATAAAAAGGTTCTGTTCGTAGATGGCTCTTGTTATAGGGATTATGATGGAAATCATGCAGGGTTCTCAGTCGTGCAGCAGGATCAGTAGAGCTATAAGATTATTAGGATGGAATCCTGTCCCCAACCGTGTTCCACCCAACTAGCGGAAATCAAAGCCCTGACAGCTGTGTGTGAAATGATGGAAGGTGAGAAAGTAGACATCTATACTGATTTGGCATATGCTCATGGAGTATGCCATTTGTTTGGGGCAGTGTGGAAACAGAGAGGTTTTTTAAAAAAAGCAGTGGAGATCCCATACAACATTGTCAGCAAATTCTAGACTTAATAAAAGCCATAATGAAACCTAAAGCATTGGCTATAGTAAAATGCCAAGCACATAAAAAGGGAAATGATGTAATAACAAAGGGAAATGAAGCTGCGGACAAGGCAGCCAGAAAAGCGTCTGGATGTACCTCAGCTGTCATTGGCCCCCAGGTAAGCCTAGCTCCAGAACCTGTGGTAGAGGACCTAATTGAAATACAAGGTAAGGCAACTTTGGCAGAACAGACAATGTGGAGACGAAGGGGGGCCAGGCAGAACCCGGAAGGCTTGTGGAGCATGGAAGACGGTTTGTTGGTAGTGCCCACCCCTCTACTGACGATTCTGATTTCAGAAGCGCATGGGATTGACCATTGTGCAAGGGGGGAAGTGATAAAGAAAATAAAGGATCATTTACTAAGGCAATGTATAAGTTGAAAAGTCGAAGAAAGGAAGTTAAACAGAATGCAGGGTCCGGACATCAGTTATTTGACTGGTTGGAAAGTAGACTCGGAGAATGGGGAGCATGGCTGACTAAAATGGCAATAACTGTCAGTATTGTATTGTTGAGCTATGCGCTTGTGCTGTGCTGTTTTCTTCCTTGTCTCAAATCTCTTGTAGTGCGTGCTGCAACCAAACAATTTCCGATGCTCACGGCAATTACTGAAGCAAGTTTAGTGGAGAAAGAAATACCGAAAATGTATTGTTACAGCCTACAACACCTGCAGGATGAACAGGAGCAAACCGACAGTGTGGGAGTAGATTGTAAGGGCTTCCGAGTCTTTTTTCCCTGTCTCAGGTACAGAGGGACAGGTTTTTGGCTCAGCGGCCCAGGGTAACAGGGAGAGAATACTTTGAGGTCTTGGCGCAGAAAATTATAGTTTAACCCGAGATTTGGGAATAAGTGCTTGAGTTTATTGGGGCTTTTGTGCACGGACTCTTAGTCTTCTTTCTCTATGTGAGACCCTATGGATCTGAAAGGGTGGATATTTGGAGTACAAAAGTTGCATTGTTTGCTGTGTAACCAAAACTATGTAGTCAGCTTTGAGTTTGCTATTTGCTATGCATGTATCCAATTTAGTAGGAGAATGAAATCTTAAGAATGTAGACAATGGTGTGTTAATGAGAGGCTAGCTAAGAGATGTAGATTAGAACATGATTAAGTCAATGGGTAGAAACAATAGTGGCTGATGTACTTGTGATGCGCAACTGTAGACCGATTGGATATGCTAATGCAACTAAACCAGGAGATTGCTATAAAAATGCTATGTACAAGGATCGGTGGGCAATCAGCGACTAGCTCAATGACTGTCTCAGCTTTGATTTGCAAATTAAAGTTTAACCCTTCTTGAAGAATCTTCTGTGTCTCCTGGTCATTTGTGGGGCACGAGAAACCACAACGTTAGTCACATTCTCAAAAAATTTAATCAGGCTCGTAAGGCATGACCTGCCCTTTACAAAGCCATGCTGACTACTCCTAATCATATTATACCTCTCCAAATGTTCATAAATACTGCCTCTCAGGATTTTCTCCATCAACTTACCAACCACTGAAGTAAGACTCACTGGTCTATAATTTCCTGGGCTATCTCTACTCCCTTTCTTGTATAAAGGAACAACATCCGCAACCCTCCAATCCTCCAGAACCTCTCCTGTCACCATTGATGATGCAAAGATCAGTGCCAGAGGCTCAGCAATCTCCTCCCTTGTCTCCCAAAGTAGCCTGGGGTACATTTTGTCTGGTCCTAGCGACTTATCCAACTTGATGCTTTCCAAAAGCTCCAGCACATCTTCTTTCTTAATATCTACAAGTTCAAGCTTATCAGTCTGCTACAAGTCATCACTACAATCACTGAGATCCTTTTCCATAGTGAATACTAAAGAGGTAAACCTCTGCTATTTCCTCCGGTTCCATATACACTTTCCCACTGTCAAACTTGATAGGTCCTACCCTTTCATGTCTTATCCTCTTGCTCTTCATGTAGAATGCCTTGAGGTTTTCCTTAATCCTACCCACCAAGGCCTTCTCATGGCCCTTTCTGGCTCTCCTAATTTCCTTCTTAAGCTCCTTCCTTAAGCGCCTTCCTTAAGCGCCTTATAATCCTCTAGATCTCTAACATTACCCAGCTCTCTGAACCTTTTATAAGCTTTTCTTCTTGACTAGATTTATTACAGCCTTTGTATACCACGGTTCCTGTACCCTACCATAACTTCCCTGTCTCATTGGAATGTACCTATACAGAACTCTACACAAATATCCCTTGAATATTTGCCACATTTCTTCCGTACTTTTCCTTGAGAAAATCTGTTTCCAATTTAAGCCTCCAATTTCCTGCCTGATAGCCTCATAATTCCCCTTACTCCAATTAAATGCTTTTCTAACTTGTCTGTTCCTATCTCTCTCCAATGCTATTGTAAAAGAGATAGAATTATGATCCCTATCTCCAAAATGCTCTCCCACTGAGAGATCTGACACCTGACCAGGTTCATTTCCCAATACCAGATCAAGTACAGCCTCTCCTCTTGCAGGCTTATCTACATATTGTGTCAAGAAACCTTCCTGAACACACCTAACAAACTCCACCCCATCCAAACCCCTTGATCTAGGGAGATGATAATCGATATTTGGGAAATTAAAGTCTCCCACCACGACAACTCCGTTATTATTAATCCTTTCCAGGATCTGTTTCCCTATCTGCTCCTTGATAGCCCTTTTACTATTGGGTGGCCTATAAAAAACACCCAGTAAAGTTATTGACCCCTTCCTGTTCCTAACCTCCACCCACAGAGACTCCATAGACAATCCGTCCATGGCGTCCACCTTTTCTGCATCCATGACACTATCTCTGATCAGCAGTGCCATGCCCCCACCTCTTTTGCCTCCCTCCCTGTCCTTTCTGAAACATCTAAAACCTGGCACTTGAAGTAACCAATCCTGTCTCTGAGCCATCCAAGTCTCTGTAATGGCCACCTCATCATATCTCCAAGTACTGTTCCATGTTCTAAGCTCATCCGCTTTGTTCACAACACTCCTTGCATTAAAATAGACGCATCTCAAGCCTCCAATCTGAGCGCGACCCTTCTCTATCACCTGCCCATCCTCCCTCTCGCACTGTCTACAAGCTTTTTCTATTTGTGAGGCAACCTCCTCTTCCCCAGTCTCTTTAGTTCAGTTCCCACCCCCCACCAATTTAGTTTAAACTCTCCCCAGTAGCCTTAGCAAACCTCCCCGCCTTGGTCCCCCTGGGATTCAAGTGCAACCAGTCCTTTTTGTACAGGTCACACCTGCCCCAAAAAAGGTCCCAATGATCCAGAAATCTGAATCCCAGACCCCTGCTCCAATCCCTCCGCCATGCATTTATCCTCCACCTCATCCTGTTCCTATTCTCACTGTTGCATGGCACAGGCAGTAATCCCAAGATTACTATGTTTGCAGTTCTGCTTCTCAACTTCCTTCCTAACTCGCTGTACTCTTTTTTTCAGGATCTCTTCCCTTTTCCTACTATACCATTGGTACCAGTGTGTACCATGACCTCTGACTGTTCTCCCTCCCACCGCAGGATATCTTGGACACGATCCGAAACATCCCGGACCCTGGCACCTGGGAGGCAAACCACCATCCGAGTTTCTTTCCTGTGTCCACAGACTCTGTGCCAGAGGCACGGCCACTGCCGCTTCCCCTAAGTAGTCTGTCACCCCCAACAATACTCAAACAGGAGTACTTATTGTCAAGGGGTACTCTCTAGTACCTGACTCTTCCCCTTCCCCCTCCTGACTGTGACCCACTTGTCTGTCTCCCTTGGCCCTGGTGTGACCACCTGCCTATAACTTCTCTCTATCACCTCCAAGCTTTTCCTGACGAGGCGAAGGTCATCGAGCTGCAGCTCAATACACGTGGTGCAGATATGGCTGTCCAGGAGGCTGGGAGACTCCAGGACACCCCACATCTGACACTGAGCACAGAAAACTGGCCTCACACATATACTTCCTACCTCGCCTCGTCCCATTACCGTCTAAGCCCATTGAGCCAAAGCCCTATAGCTCTGTTGCCCGCTGGATATGGCTGCCTTCTTTTTAAACCTTTCATGCTGTACTGGTTGACGTTACGCGCCTGCGCAGTCTCGCCTCTCTTTAACCCAAGTAGTAAAAAATAACTCCCTTCGCTCCGAAAAATCAGCAGTTCACTCACAGCCTTTTCGCTCCGAATTTACTCATTAACTCTAGTTAAGCTTAAATCTCCTCGTCTTACAAGTTACTGCATCTCCAAGCACCTATGAACCACCTTCAAACAAATGGCATGCTTCTAACAAGAGAATTTCTTGTACTTTCTATACTCATCCAGACAGTGTAAATCTGCCATCAAACCTGACACATTTATTGATGTCATTCAATATAAAGAAGCACATAAACAAGTCCAGAACATTTCAAATGTTTTGCAATTTATGAAATGCATTTGTACAGTGGTCACATAACCACCACATCATAACAGGCAATTTTAGAGACACTAGAAACTTCAGATACTGGAACCTGGAGCAACACTCAAAATGCTGGAGGAACTCAATGGGTCAGGCAGCATCTAAGGAAGGAAAAGAGCAGATGACATTTTGGATTGAGGCCCGTCATCTGCACTGATGATAATGTTTTAGTGTTGTTAATCAAGGGACCAATTTTGGCAAGAAGTTGTATTCTTCTCATAATATTATGCCAAGGGACTTTTGATGGTTACCTGAGATCAGGTGGGACTTTGAATCTATATTTCATCCAAAAGATGGGCCGCCTAACATTGTCATGTTGAACTGGGAGTGTCAGCCTGGATGTTGTGATCTTATCTCTAGGGTGGATCTTGAAACTCAGCTTTCCAGCTCAGAAGTATGAATCTTTCCACTGAGCCCACCTGACAGATACTGGATATGTTCACGCTGATGGATACTGGGATTAAAGTTAGTTCATGCTAGCTACTTCCTTTCAAGCTACCAGCATTCTGATAAATACGCCATTGCCACTAGCACACACCCGAGATTTGCTCTAGGTGAACAAACCTGGCCTAAATATCATAATAAAAATCAAAATTATTGCAGATCAGAATATCAAACTTGAACTTTGACCGTTTCTCTTTCCACAGATGCTGCCTGGCCAGCAGTTTCTGTCTTTAATGATGTTATCATGCATGTCACGTAGAGACTTCCTTGTGTCAATTTACTGAGATGTGTGCTTGATTATAAAGTGGACAGCACCCTCCTATAAACACAATGGCTAACACATTCACCTGCTCTCCTGGTTTCTTCATGGGATAGTGGTATTCAGTGACCACCATTTTTCAAGAGGCCTGTGCTGTCTTTACGACAGTTATTTAGTTTATAATATTTTCGCTTAGTAATTCATTCAATAGTATTTTCTAGTTAGAATTAGAAGTGTTTAAAGTGTATTCATTGCATGTAAAATATATCGGCATGCGATGACGTCACATCCTGTTTCGCCGCGTCTTGTGGGAAAACACCGGTTTGAAATCAGCGCGAGGGTGGGGGCTTTCCACGAGGCTCACCTGAGCACAAGCAGTTTTGCAGGCATGAGAAATCACAGTGAGAGCAACGCTGTAAGTTAATAGATAATCGATATATTGAACTAAGATGTTAATGCTGATCCTGTTAGAGGTAACGACGGTAGATAATGTTTATGCTTTCGTTAGTTAAAGAGTCGCGGATAGTTTGCATGGAAGTGTATTTAAAGTAGTGAATGGAGCAGGTAAACTCTCCCTGTATACTGCACCTTAGTGTAATGTAGTTATAGTCACCTTTGCAAGTATTTACACTTGAAATGTGATATTAAGGAAGGAACAAATACTGTATCAATCCTGTATTGTTTTATCAACAGTTTTCACCATATGTTAATGTGAAGAGTGAACAGTAAATGGTTAATCTTACTGCGATCTGGTTTGCATTGGCTGTGGTTTATCCGGACGTTAAATTCGGCGTTTCGTTACACCCGAAGGAGAACGTTACAGTGAAAAAGCGGCATTATCAGGTGTTTCAAGTGCTGCAATGTCAGCTCAATCCAGCATCAAGTCGACGCCGCCCAGCGACAGGGGCAGTAAACCGACATCAAGTAAGCCCACCCGGGCGTAATCAGGTGTTCCAAGTGCTGCAATGTCAGCTCGATCCGGGATCAAGTCGATGGCGCCCAGCGACAAGGGCAGTAGAACGACATCAAGTAAGTCCGCACAGGCAAGAGCCAAGGCAGAAGCCGCCAAGGTGCGACTGCATTACGCCAAACAAGAAGCAGTTTTGAAAATGAAACTGGCCACCAGAGAAGCCGAAAAGGCTGCCAGAGAAGCCGAAAGGGCCGCCAGAAAGGCAGAAGCCGCCAAGGTGCTACTGCGTTACGCCAGACAAGAAGCAGTTTTGAAAATGAAACTGGCCACCAAAGAAGCCGAAATCCAGAAAGAAAGGGCCGCCAGAGAAGCCGAAAGGGCCGCCAGACAAAGAGAAGAGGCTGCCAGAGAAGCCGAAATCCAGAAAGAAAGGGCCGCCAGACAAAGAGAAGAGGCTGCCAGAGAAGCCGAAGAGGCCGCCAGAGAAGCCGAAATCCAGAAAGAAAGGGCCGCCAGACAAAGAGAAGAGGCCGCCAGAGAAGCCGAAACCCAGTTGGAAATGGCAAAAATATCGACAAAGTTGCAAGTGCTGCAGCGAGAAAGAGAAGAAGAAGCTGCCATGGCGGAAGCAAAGTACATAGAAGAAGCTGAAGGGTCACGTGATCTGACCGAAGCAAGATCTACTTTAGAAAGGACCAGACTGGAACGCACAAGCGACTATGTACAATCTCAAATAGACAGGCAGGCTCGTCTTCCCTCTCCATACGTATTCGATAACTTCCCCAGCTACGAGGAAGAGAATTTACCCTCGCGGCCCCGTGATGAAGTCAAGAATGAAAGAACCGACAACGCTCCTTCACCCCCACAACAGGACGGCGGGGAGGGAGAGGTTCACTCCAGGACAACAATTGTCAGCTCGAACTGTACAGAAGTTTGCGGTCAAACTCAGTCAAGCCGTTCTTGTTCCGAGATCTGCCTCACTGAGGTGTACCCTAAAGAAGCACAACAAGACATTACCAAGTATAAAGTAACCGACGAGACGCTAGGTCAGTCAGTTTTCGTTCAAACCGAGCACGGAAACAAACTTGCACAATCAGCTCAAGATACCATTTCTTTAAAACCCAAAGACACCAAGGTCTTCAGAGATGAAGCAAATAATGGGGTTGCCCCATTGCCAATCAGAGAACCACGCCAGCGCTCACCAGATAACAAAGAGCAGGCAGTCAAACGGTTCACGTCCTTACGGAAAACCCGGAAAAGGAAACCTGAGATGCAGCAACGCACCCGATTGGCCCACGAGGTACTGTGCACCCTAATGGCAGAGGTCACAGCCATTATAAACGCACAATCATTCCTACCTGTGTCTTCTGACCCAGAAAACCCCTTTATACTTTCGCCATCAACGCTCCTTATGCAGAAGGCAGGAGCACCTCCTCCACCAGGAGACTTCTCAGACAAGAATTTGTACACAAGGCAATGGAGACAAGTCCAGGCTCTGGCAAATCAGTTCTGGCCTCGCTGGAGACAAAAATATCTACCTTTGTTGCAACAGAGACAAAAGTGGACAGAACCCCGAAGGAATCTTCAAGTTGAAGACTTAGTCCTGCTCAGGGACAAGCAAGCCACCCGCAACAGCTGGCCAATGGCCAGAATCACTGCTACATTCCCTATCGGGGATGGACATGTCAGGAAGATCGAATTGAAGACTACCGACCAAGGCGATGTGAAAATTTACCAAGGGCCAGTTACAGAAGTTATTCTACTTCTACCCAATGACTGATTAAGAGACTAAGTTTTGTACTCTGCTCATTGTGACCTTACGAAGGTCAAGCGGGGAGTGTGCTGTCTTTACGACAGTTATTTAGTTTATAATATTTTCGCTTAGTAATTCATTCAATAGTATTTTCTAGTTAGAATTAGAAGTGTTTAAAGTGTATTCATTGCATGTAAAATATATCGGCATGCGATGACGTCACATCCTGTTTCGCCGCGTCTTGTGGGAAAACACCGGTTTGAAATCAGCGCGAGGGTGGGGGCTTTCCACGAGGCTCACCTGAGCACAAGCAGTTTTGCAGGCATGAGAAATCACAGTGAGAGCAACGCTGTAAGTTAATAGATAATCGATATATTGAACTAAGATGTTAATGCTGATCCTGTTAGAGGTAACGACGGTAGATAATGTTTATGCTTTCGTTAGTTAAAGAGTCGCGGATAGTTTGCATGGAAGTGTATTTAAAGTAGTGAATGGAGCAGGTAAACTCTCCCTGTATACTGCACCTTAGTGTAATGTAGTTATAGTCACCTTTGCAAGTATTTACACTTGAAATGTGATATTAAGGAAGGAACAAATACTGTATCAATCCTGTATTGTTTTATCAACAGTTTTCACCATATGTTAATGTGAAGAGTGAACAGTAAATGGTTAATCTTACTGCGATCTGGTTTGCATTGGCTGTGGTTTATCCGGACGTTAAATTCGGCGTTTCGTTACACCCGAAGGAGAACGTTACAAGGCCTTTTCATTATGTTGTATATTTATTAACAAATGTTTTGTGTCGAGGGATACTTAAATCCTTTTGCTTCCACCCCACCCTGTCCCACTAATTTCTCACCATGACAATCCTTTTCTGAACAGCCACTACCTATTAGATGTTTACAGTAAGAAAGTGT
Source organism: Hypanus sabinus (assembly GCF_030144855.1). Lineage (NCBI taxonomy): Eukaryota > Metazoa > Chordata > Chondrichthyes > Myliobatiformes > Dasyatidae > Hypanus > Hypanus sabinus. The sequence continues at coordinate 64,807,981 of NC_082712.1, forward strand.
TTCAGTCTATTTTTTGTGGAGCCGAAGTGACTGAGCTCTTACTTCCCTACATTAGGTAGCATTTGCCATAGTTTTGCTCATTAATGGTGCTACTTTCCTAACATATTATCCAAGCCATCATCCTAAACATATTAAATGGAGCAGTACAGCTGAGCCTGCCCCTAACCCACCTTCATAGAGTAATACAGTGTAGAAACAGGCTCTTCGGCCCAACTCGTCCGTGCTGACCTAGCTGCCCAACAAAACTGGTCTCATTTGCCTTTGTTTGGCCCATTTCCCTCTAAAACTTCCTATCAATGTACCTATCCAAATATTTTTTTAAGTGATATTATTGTACCTACCTCAATCACTTCCTCTGGTAGCTTATTCCATCTATGCACCCCCTGCTGTGTGAAAAATTTTCTCCTCAAGTCTCTTCTAAAAAATTCTCTCATCTTTGATCTGTGTCCACTAGTTTTTTGATTACCATTACCTGGGTAAAAGACTGTGTTCATTCATCTTATTTATGCCCTTTGTGATTTTATACATCTGCATGAGGTCACCCCGTGGTGTCCTATGATCGAAGGAAGAGTCCTAGCCTGCCTAGGCTCTCCTGATAATTCAGGATCTCAAGTCCTGACCACATTCTTGTACTGTTTCTAGCAATTTATTATTATTTTTTAATTTTATTTATTATTGTTATTATTTTTCTCTCTCTGCCAGATTATGTATTGCATTGAACTGCTGCTGGTAAGTTAACAAATTTCACGTCACATGCCAATGATAATAAACCTGATTCTGATTCTGGCATTAAATTCACCAAGTGCAGCCTCATCATCAAGAACTGCTTCCAAATCTGGGTGTTCAAGGAACCACTAACCCCCACAGTACAGAAAAGTACTATTTGCCTCAACTACTTCATGCTGGTATATATGCTCAGAACAAACTTCTTCCCTCCCTTTTTCCCTTTCCTCCCCTTGTGTGTACTTATCAGCCCCTTAACTGCATCCATACTAATTATTTCAAAGCAGCTCTGCAGCAGCATGTTCTGCATCCAACTGATCTCTGGGTAAGAAACATTTATTTCATAGCTTTACCATCCCTGAAACAGGCAAAAATACATTCCTTCTGCAAGAGCAGTTTAGCAAAAATCCTAACCTCAGTTAATTTCTGCCATGATTGAAAAATCATTCTTGGCACGTAGTACAGAAGCTGGTCTCTGTACTTTCAATAGCCACTATTCTATGAACTTGTAAATAACAGAAGCATTGCAAAAATATACACTAGAATTGGTTGTTTTTTTTTTAAAAAAGGAGCCCCTCTCTATTAACCACAGTCCTCGTTCTTGTTCCACTGAAAGAAGTAACTCGCAAAATGAACAATAGTGTTTCTGTATAACTGCTGAATCTATACATTTGGCAAAAGTGCTTGGTTCCAGAACAAAGCAAACTATATTGAAATGGTTTCTCCTTCTCCTGAGAAGATTTGTGTGTTAAGATTCCTGGTTATGATTTATGCAGGCTTGAAAAATAATGTAATGTCGGGCTCTTATTTTTGAGTTTTTGCTAATAATGTCTTCAATTTCTCAGAAGGAGAATAATTATTTGACTCTTAATAGAAAGATTGTCCGGATTTACCCCAACCTGTCAGAACTGCAGGTAAAGGACAAAGAGTGTGATTGTATTTGAAGAATCCAACTAAACAGTGTGCAGGGAGGGTGAAGCAGAACAAGCAGTACTGTAAACTCATAATTATTTTTATTAGGAAACCCAATGTAAAGAATTTAAGTGAAACCAACAGTGGATTCCGATGTAACATTAATAGGTATTTGATTATTTTAATAGCCGTATACTAACATCAGAGTGAAACATTCATTGGGCCACTTTTAGCTGGGTAATTTTTTAAAGAAGGACTTTCAGAAGACAAATCTAATTTTACAGTATTTCTTTGCAAATCATTATTTCTTGAAAATGATTTAAAAATATATAAATTGCATTTTTTTTTAAAGAATCCAAGACATGGGTAATCCTGGCTCTCTCCCTAGCCTCCCTCTCAAAACTTTCACCACCCTACTCCAATGATAATGGTTTTGAAGAAGCCAAATGCAAAGCTTGCATTCATATCTAGAGGACTAAAATATTAAAGCAAGGATGTAATGCTGAGGATCTATTAGGCATTGGTCAAACTGCATTTGGAGTGTAAAGAAGGATAGAGTCATAGAAAAGTACAACAGAGAAACAGGCTCTTCAAGCCATCTAGGCTGTGCCAAACCACCTCAACTGTCTACTCCCATTAATCAGCACTGCGACCAGAGCCCCCCTTACCCCTACAATCCATGCACCTATCCAAAGTTTTCATAAACATTGAAATCGGGCTTGCATGCATCACTTGTGCTGGCAGCTTGTACCACACTCTGACAACCGTCTGAGTGAAGAAGTTTTCCCACATGTTCTCCTTAAACTTTTGACCTTCCACTCTTAACCCATGACCTTTAGTTGTAGTCTCACTCAACCTCAGTGGAAAAAGTCTGCTTGCATTTATGCCATCTATACCTCTCATAATTTTGTATACCTCTATCAATTCACCTCTCAATTTTCTACATTACAAGGAATAAATCAGAAAGATCTGCTGGTGACGGAGGAGGTCCAGAGAGCTTTATGAATCTGAGCTTGAGGATGAAAGAGTTAACATATGAGAAGCATTTGATGACTCATGGCCTGTACTCACTGGAGTTTAGAAGAGTGAAGACTGATCTTATTGAAACCTACTGAGAGGGCCTGGATTGAGTGGAAGTGGAGAGGATGTTTCCCATAGCAGAAACATCTAGGACCAGAGAGCACAGCCTCAGAATAAAAGGATGTCCTTTTAGAACAGAGATGAGGAGGAATTTCTTTAGCCAGTGGAATTCATTGCCACAGAAAGCTGTGGTGTAAGTCATTGGGTATATTTAAAGCAGAGGTCAATAGTTTTCGATTTGTAAGGCTGTTAAGTTTATGGAGAGAAGGCAGGAGAATGAGACAGGAGATAGAGAGGAAGGAAAATTGGGCATGATCAAATAGTGGAGCAAATTCAATAGGCAGAATGGCCTAATTCTGCTTTAATGTCTTATGGTTTTGTATGATCCACATTTCACAGATGTGGATCATACTTCCTGGCATGGACGAGTGTGGTGCCAGTAAGTCTCAAGAAACTTAACTCTATGCATCCAAAGGAATAACCAGAGTTAGTTCCATTATTGGTAGTGTAGTGGTTAGCACAAGGCTTTACAGTACAGACAACCTGGGTTCAATTCCCGCCATGCCTATAAGGAGTTTGTATGTTCTCCCCATGAGAATCCGTTAAAAAGGAGATTGCAGGAGTATCTGCAAATCTAGCAGGTCAGGCAGCATCGGTGGAGAGAGACATTTCACATCAAAAACCTATCATAATATTTTTGTTATGTTTTCTAAGTGATAAATGGGACTGTAATTCTTCAACATTGTGCTCTGTGATCTTTGAGGTCTGTCCGTTAAGAAAAGCAGGAGCTTCTAAAGGGGGTTATTGCATTTCACAACCACAGTTCCCATCGAGTTCCTTCCAGTCACCCCACTTAAGGAGGGACCTGACAATCCTAGACAGTTTGCAGAAAAGATTTCAGAAAATAATTTCAGATACGACAGGTTTTGGATACAAGGAGGAGATATCTTGATCTACATGGACTAAAGAAGATTGATAGGAGAATTGACAGAACTGTACAAAGGTAAGTTCAGCTACTTGAGATACAGATTGAAAAAAATTAGCAAAATACATAAAAGGGCAGGATGAGGTCTGTGAGGAAAATCTTTTTCATATAGTATCTGTAATTTACTCCCTTTTGGGGTGGTTGAGGATAGTTTATATTGGTAATCTGAAAGGATGGTGGCTAGGATCTGGGAGAGAAATCTTCAAAGTTTTGTGTGGAAATAGTGGGGACATGGGCCTGACAGGTTTGCTATACCAGAGTCTAGCATAACCCTGATGGGTTGAATGGCCTCTGTATTGTAACACTCTATTTATTTCTAATTTGAGGTACCTCAGCTTTGAATATGAAGCATTCCCTCACTACTGAGACATCATGACAGATCTTTTGCCAGGTTCTGGAACAGGGCTCAAACCACTCCAGATACTTTATGAAGAATCTTGCCAGTCCATAATCCAGGCAGCTGCTTTAATAACCAACCCTCCTGGAATGAAACTATTTCAGGGCTGAAGCAGATTGACAATCCAGGCTTGGTTTAAAAAAATTGCCTTTGGTAATCATATGAAGATACGAGTGAAGAGCAGGAGTAACCTATTTGGCTCCTCAGACCTGTGCTGTCATTTAATAAAATCATAGCTCATTTGATTGATATCTCAAATCCACATTCCCATTTACCCAAAGTGAATTCATGATTCTCCCGCAAGAAGAAGCATCCTTTCCACAACCACTCCAACAAAACCCCTCAGCTCCTCCAGGATCATATTCATTTTGGTCTGGTCTATTGTGTCACCTTTTCCCCTGACAACATGTTTGACCTTGAACTGTCTTATGAAGTGGTCTCATAAAATGTATTCAGGTTTCAGTTTGGGGACCAAAAGATGGGCAACACATTTTTCTGTTTTCAGCTATGGCCACATGCCAAGAATGAATTAAAAACAACTTTGGCAGGAGTCCACTGTGAGAGACCAGCAAGTAGTTAGGATAATTTTCTTTGTCATAAAACAAAAGGTTTCCAAGCTAATTGAAATAGAAATGTGATTATTTAGTCAGCTACGCTACTTGTAAATCAAGATCAGCTGCAGAAAACTAACAATTTCAACTAATTGCCCCTCTAGGGAAAACTGAAAAGTGTTTATGGTAGCATGGTTATAGTCAAAGACATGGCAGCCCCACAAAAATTTCAACAAAATTGCATGAACTGAATCTTATCAGCTTTTAGTTGAGTTGTGACTCTAAGATTGTTTCTCATTTACAGGCGTAAGCTCTAATATAGCAGCCTGAAAATATGGTGAAATCCAAAATTTGATGTACTTAATACCCACATTAATCATCAGGTTCAGAAATACACTCAAAGTATTTTTGTATTCTTTTTCATTGAGCTCTGGTTTGTAAGATGGGGAATCCTGTCTTCCTCGTAATTTTAATGCAGATAGAGGCCATTCAGTCCATCAATGACATTGCCAGATGTTTTAAAACTATCCCATTACCCTTATTTCCCCATCCTATCCTATAGCTAACCAATATTCAACTAATTCCTTGATTGAAAGTTGCTATTGAATCTTCTTCCATTACCTTTTCAAGTAGTCATTCCAAATAATCTGATTCAGTGCTAGGTTTCATTATTTATTTACTAAAATGAGGTTGGCACAGTGGCACAATAGACAGAGCTGCCTTTGCAATGCCAGAGACCTGGTTTGCTCCTGACCTTGGGTGCTGTATGTGTTGGAATTTGTACCATTCAGGTTTCCTCCGGATGCTCTGGTTTCCTCCCAGATCCCAATGATATGTAGGACCACTATAAAATTGCCCCTGGTGTGCAGGTGAGTGGTAGAATCTTGGGGGAATGTGGGGAGAATTAAAAAGTGAGATTACTGTAGGATTGGTATAAGTAGGTAGTTGATGGATGATGCAGACTCTATGACTTTGTCTCCAATGCTGTGGTAACTAAACCTTTCATAACACTAGTGCATATGACAATAAACTTGACTTTGACTTCCTCTCCTCACCAGTCCTCTTGGATTAGAAGTGGAAATAATGAGCAGTTCCTGGGTGTCAGCATCTCTGAGGATCTATCCTGGGATTGATGCAGTTACAACAAAGTTATGACAGTGGTTATATTTCATTAGGAGATTGAGGAAATTTGCTATGTCTTCAAAGACACTCACAAATCTCTGCAAAAGTATCGTGGAGAGCATTCTGACTGGCTGCATCACCGTCTGGTATGGGGGGAGGGGTACTGCACAGGATGAAAAGAAGCTGTATGAAGTTGTGAAGTCAGTCAGCTCCATCATGGGCACTAAACCTCCATAGCATCCAGGGCATCTTCAAGGAGTGATGCCTCAAAAAGGCAGTGTCCATCATTAAGGACCCCAATCACCAAGGGCATGCCCTCTTCTCATTGCTACCATCAGGAAGGAGGTACAGGAGCCTGAAGGCACACACTCAGAGATTCAGAAAACAACTTTCATCTTGGCTGTCTGATTGCTGAATGGACATCAAACCCATGAAGACTACCTCACTACCTTTTTTTGCACTGTATATTCTATATATATAGTATAAACTTTGTAATTCAGTTAAAATATTATATATTGCATTGTACCACTGCCACAAAAACCTGATTCTGATCTGGAGTGAAACTGATATCTTAGCCGAGAAGTTCACTAGTGCTACTCAGGAAACTTTAAACTAGTTTGGTACGGGAATGGGGACCAGTGCACCAGATCAGTAAGTGGAGGAACTGAAAAGAAGGCAGGATGAAAGACCAGTAAGAACTGACAGGAGCAATGCTGTAGACATAATGGGGTGGACAGATTGAAATGTGTGTATTTTAATATTGGGAGTATTATGGATAAGGGTGATGAATGTAGATTATGGAACAATACATGGAACTGTGATTTTGAGATGGGGAGGGAGACAGGGAGGAAAGAGAGGGAAAGAGAGGGAGAGAGGGAGGGAAAGAGGGAGGGAAAGGGAGGGAAAGAGAGGGAGAGGAAGAGGGTGAGGGAGAGAGAATGAGAATGGATACTTAATGCTCCAGTGTTTCAATGGTTCAGAAAATATAGAGGAAGAAGTAAAAGGTGTAGGAGTGGGGCGGTTGCACTATTTATCAGGGACAATATCACAGCTGCATTCAGAGGGTACATAATGATGGGCTCATCCATAGAGTCCACAGTGGAAGGAATCAGAAATAAGAAAGATGCAGTCACTCAGATGGAATTATACTACAGATCTCCCCAGTATCCACTGGGACAATGAGGAGCAAATATGCAGGAAAAATGTACAAGCAACAATATTGTTGTAGTGGGTAGCTTTAACTTTCCCAACATAGACTAGACCTCCTTAATGCACAAGGTTTAGAGGGGGGCAAAATATGTTAGGTGCATCCAGGAGGGTTTCTTAAATCAATATATTGATAGTCTAACAAGAGGGAAGTCTACGGTGCTGGATAATGAGCATGGCCAGGTAACTGAACTTTCAATAGGAGAACAGTAATCACAACTATTTAAGTTTTAAAATTGCTACTGATAAGGATAACATTGACCTTGCAGTGAGTACTTAATTGGAACAGATCAAATTACGGGAGTATTAGGCGGGAACAAGGGAGAGTTAATTGGGAACAGCTGTTTTTGGGCAAGTCCAATACTGACATGCGTAGGGTGTTTAAAGACAAACAGTACAGAGTGTAGGACAGGTCTATTTTAATAGGAAGGAAATACAAGGTAAGGGAATCTTGCATGTTGAAAAAGGTGGTGAATTTAGTCAAGGAGAAAAAGGAAACATATTTAAGATTTAGGAAGCCAAAATCAAACAGAGCCCTTGATGATTATAAAGAAGCCAGAAAAGAACTCAAGAGGGAAATAGGAGAGCCTGGAGGTGTCGTGAAAGTTCCTTGGAAAGTAGGATTAAAGAGGATCCTAAGGCACTCTGTATGAGTATCATGAGCAAGTGGGTAACTAGGAAGCGGGTAGGACCACTCAAGGATAAAGGAAAGAACATGTGCTTGGATGTGCAGTATGTAGGTGAGGTCTAAATGAGTACTTTAAATCAGTATTTACCAGTGAGAAGGACTGGAAGACAAGGTGATCGGTGTGGAGTGTGAATTTAAGCTGGGGTATATCAATACAGTCAGCCCTCCTTATCCGTGAGGGATTGGTTCTGGGACCCCTCGTGGATACCAAAAAACACTGATGCTCAAGTCCCTTATTTAACCTGTCTCAGTGCGGTGGACTTTAGGACCCAGCGGAGATCAGAATCTGCAGTGTTTCTGTTCACGAAAATGATCATGATTGAAAATAAAGTGGAAATAATAAAACGATCGGAAAGAGGTGAAACACCATTGGTCATTGGAAAAGCGTTAGGCTACAGTTGGTCAATGATCGGAACAATTTTAAAGGATAAAGTAAGAAAGGCCCTGCCCCAATGAAAGCTACAATTTATTACTAAGCTACACAATGGTTTAATTATTGAAATACATACGTTTCTTAAGCATTTTATATGCATAGAAAGGTAAAATATGTGCAATATACTAAGACAAACGTTTGATTAACTGACGCTAAATATTATATTCCAACTTACTTAGTAAAATAACTCACTGTTTTTTCCAATCCCGATCAGCAATAACCTACACACATCTTCCCGTATACTTTAAATCATCTCTACTTATAATACCTAATACAATGTAAATGCTATGTAAATAGTTGTTATATTGCATTGCTTAGGGAATAATGACAAGAAAAAAGTCTGTACGTGCTCAAACAACAAGTGCTGGAAGAGCACTTCAGGGTTTTCTCCATTCGCAGTTGGTTGAATTCGCGCATGTGGAACTCGCGGATAAGGAGGGCCGACTGTATAACAAAGGACTGGTGTCAGTGCTCAGTCTCTTAAAAAATATTAAGGTGGGTAAGTTCCCAGGACCTGAGGAATATACACAAGGTTAATGGGAGAGGTGGGAGATGAGATTGCTGGAGTCTTGACCAAAGTTGATTGATAAAGGTAGGGCATTGAGTGTAATCTACATGGATTTTAGTAAGCCATTTGACAAGGACCTTCAGGGAGGTTCATCCAGAAGATTAAGATGCAAAGGATCTATGGTGAATTGGTTGTTTGGATTCAGAACTGGCTTGCTTGTAGAGGACAGAGGATAATGGTTGATGGGATGAAATCAGGCCATTCAATCATGGATGATCCTTTTTTCTTCTCCTCAAACCCATTCCTTGGCCTTCTCCCTGTAACCTTTGATGCCATGTCCAATCAAGAATCTACCAATCTCTGCCTTAAATACACCCAACAACCTGGCCTCCACAGCTGCATGTGGTAACAAATTCACCACCCTCTGGCTAAAGAAATTCCTCTGCATCCCTGTTTTAAATGGAGGCTAGGCTTTGCCCTTTTGTTCTAGACTCCCTCACCATGGGAAATATCAGTTCCACATCTACCCTGCTAGTTCTTTCAATATTTCAAAGGTTTCAATGATATCCTCCCTGATCCTTCTGAATTCCAGTGAGTACAGACCCAGAGCCATCTAACATTCCTTGTATGATAACGTTTTCATTCCCAGAACCATCCTTGTGACCCTTTTCTGGACCCTCTCCAATACCAGCATATCTTTTCTTAGATGAGGAGACCGAAACTATTCACAGTACTCAAGGTGAAACCTCACCAGTGCCTTATAAATCATCAACATCACATCCTTGATTTTGTGTTCTAGACTTCTTGAAATGAATTTTAACATTTCATTTGCCTTCCTCACCATTGACTCAACCTGCATGTTAACCCTTAGGGTGTTCTGCATAAGGACCCCCAAGTCCCTTTGCATCTCAGATATTTGGATTTTTTCCCCATTTAGAAAATAGCCTTCACATTTATTTCTACTACCAAAGTGCATGACCATGCATTTTCCAACATCGTATTTCATTTGCTGCTTTCTTGCCCATTCTCCTAATCCGGGGGTCGGCAACCCGCGGCTCCGGAGCCACATGTGGCTCTTTTACGTCTGTGCTGCGGCTCCCTGTTGCTTTGGGAAATAATTGGTTGTGGCGACCCTTTTCCTGGCACATCGGAACCGGCTCACAATTAGATAGCCTACGGGGGTTTGCGAGCACAGAGCTTTGGAGCCTCTGCGCCATGGGGGGCCGGTTGACAGAGGCTTAAAAGTGAGGCTGAAGATTTCGAATAAAGTTTTTTCCTTCGACTGCAGTTACCGACTCCGTGTCGTAATTTTAGCGCTGCGTGTAGCACACCGCTACATGGTCAGTATTTAATTAAAATGTATTTTATGTTAGTTTGTTAGTTTTTGAAATGTAAATCTAAATTTGAAGATTATGGTGATCTTGTACAATCTAAATAAGACGTTGTGGCGACCCATTTCCTGACACATCCGAACCGGCTCACAATTAGCCAGCGTTCAGGCTAAGGGAGATAGCCTACGGGGGTTTGTGAGTACGTGTCTTTTGCAGCATCCGCGCCCATGGGGGGCGGGTTGAGGGAGGCTTAAAAGCAAGACTGTTTAGTTCGAATAAAGCTATCTTTGACTGCAGTTTACTGACTGCGTGTAGCACACCGCTACAACGTGTTTTTATCGCTGGCTGTCCAAAGGGGAGGTGCTGAAACGCTTTGTCGCGTGTCTGGAAGAAGTGAAAACTTTCCTGGGCAGCAAAGGGCTCAACTTTCCTGAGCTGGAACAGCCAGAGTGGCTGGAAAAGCTACATTTCATGGTAGACATGACAGCGCACCTGAACACGCTGAACACAGCTCTTCAACGGGGTAAGGACGTACAGCCCTGCACATGTTGGAGGATGTTTTGGCATTCGAGCGCAAGTTGACGTTGCTTGCCAGAGATTTACAGAAAGGCACATTGTCTCACTTCCACAATTTGAGAGAGTTCAATCAAGGTCACGACATGATAAATTCGGAGTATTTACATTCTGCAATCATCGCAATGCAAACATCGTTTGGGAAACGCTTCTGTGAGTTCAGAGAGGAAAAAAACACATTATCTTTCCCGGTCACTCCCCTAAGCATCGATCCATCCCTACTGAATACGACTGCATTGTCAGGTGTGAGTCAACCTGAACAAGTATGATAAATATTTTAATTGCCTATTACTTTACATATATTCATATGTTTTCATTGTTCAGTGAAATAGTCCTTTTATTTTTCAGGTTGACAGCTGGCTGACGTTATTTTTGGTTTGCTGCTGGCGGCAAATTTAAGTTTGGCGTTTTTCATAAATACAAGAAGGACTCAAATAGACGTTAAGTATTTTACTTAAAAGTAACCTTCAACCCAACGTCTTTTTGTCGGAGTTCAAAATGTTTTTGTTGCATGCAGAAATGTAATTTCGTTTTCTCTGCAGGAGTTCATCAATTTCATAAATGCAACACATTATAGTTTGTTTATACATAGCATAAAGGCAAAACAAAACATTGTATGCAGTGTTATTTCATTTTAAATGTCAAACGGGTTTTGCGGCTCCCAGTGTTTTCTTTTCTGTGGGAAACGGGTCCAAGTGGCTCTTTCAGTGGTAAAGGTTGCTGACCCCTGTCCTAATCTGTTTCAAGTCACTTTGCATCTCAGATACTCTCCTTAAAAGAGAGGTCACCCAAAAGGTTGCTGCCTGTGTCCTATTCTATGTCCTTTTTGCTGCCTTGTAAGGTTAAGCAAAGTTTAGATTTTAAAATTCTCATCTTTGTTTTTCAATCCCTCCACTGTCTCACACCTCATTGCCTCTGTGTTCTCATCCAGCCCTCCAATCCTTTACTTCCCTGCTTGGATCATCTATAAACAAAGCAACTACAAAATGAACAGCACTTCTTCATCTGTCATGATCCCCTGTCCTAGAATTCCCGCATTAAACCCTTCTGTTTTTTTTCTCTTTAAACTACACTGAAGAACTCTCTCTTTAATGGGCATTTAATTACCTACCTTATTATCATAATTTATACATGAGGAAACCTGTGTGAAGCATCACAGAATGTTTTGTTGAGCGTTTTCTTAAATAAAAGTTGTTGTTTTTCAAATCAACAAAAAACACAGCATTTACATTAATTCCCTGGTCTTTATATTCCTCAAAGAAGATAGTTGGAGAATTGCTAAAGGCCATTGACTTGTAGACTGTAGAGTACAACAAGAATGGTACCTTATTCTTACTGATCACCAACTCTTGCCTGCCAATTAGAATTTACTACCATAGGCTGAAGCTTCTGAGCATTCTGTCTGGGGAATCATGCCTGACAAATTGCCATAAAAAAACTGGACTGATTTCAGATGTTAGAGGAATTCAGTGGCTGTTGAGCCAACTAAACTAAGACTCATTGGTTGTTGATGGATAATTGAACACTGATCAAGTTTGCCAAAAAAACATATAAGAAGAGCAAGAGGTTGCCGATGGAAAAAAATACACCCAATTTTCTGTAATGAAGATAAAAAAAACACCAATGTTGAAAATCTGAATAAAAACAGAAAATGCTGGGAACATTATCTGGGTCAGGCAGCATCTGGGAAGATATAAACAGAGTTAATCTTGTAGGTTCAACTTGGAGAATCACTATGTCTTTCTTTCCACTGATGCTATCTATTCTGTTGAGTGTTTCCAGTATTTTTTGTTGTACCAAGACTGATTAAATTCATCAGTTCCATCTGTAGCAAATGGCAGAAAACCTAACATGAAATAAAAACTTACTTGATTCTTTCTCACTCTCTCACACTGCTGTTAAATTTCTTCTCATATAAGACAATGGTAATAAGCCTGATTCTGATATCCTCCAGTATCTTATAGAATAATATTGATGTGTGCTGTTAGAAGCGCTGGTTGATAAAGCCATAACATTTCCCTATATGAACTTGAATACTTAATGGAAAATAGGATCTCTCCTAATTAATCAAACCTGCGTACATTTATTTGTTGACTATCAGTCGTGCGATTGAAACAAAGGAATAGTTGATGGATTTCCAGGCAAGTCATGTTTCAGAGGAATGGAGATAGTGGAGAAAAAATTTTCACCTCAAAATCAATCAGAACAGCCAAAAGTTGAGATATTATAAAGTCTCTTGGCAGCAACACCACAAAGTTGTATCCTACCAGTAAACAGTCAAATGAGACTCTGGAGAATACAACACAAGCGCACTGCAAAGCGCCTTGAAATGAAACGTGGACTGTGACCACTTCTTTGCATGGAACTTGGAAGAAGGGAAAATTATCTGATAATTTCTTGAAGGATCTGTGATTTTATAGATTTAAAGAACTCCCTCAACAAAGATTTGCTATTTGTGGATCACACAAGATCAGCCTGAGGAAATGGCTGAAAGTGGTTTAACTCCAAATGGGGGCATTTAAATTTGTGTAGCTATCCAAGGCCAGGATGGAAATTTTGGATGGCCAGCAGCAGGAAGGACATGTGGAGAGGTGAGAGATTAAAGGCAGAAGAGTGAAAGTAAAGCTAAGATTGATTAGATGTTGCAATTCTTGTGGACAGCAAAATGATAAGCTGGCAAAGTAATACACTGTGCTTGGGAAAAATACACATGATGAACACTGTAAAAATTACCTCTACAAATCGTGTTCAAATGGAAAGAAGACATTGAAAATCCAGAGGGTGTGGTGTTAGAATCAGAGTACTAGTTGACCATAATTACCTTGGTGCCAAACGAGGCTAATTCAGTGAAAGAAATACCCACTAAATGTGTTTATGCCAAGATGTTGGAATGAGGGAAACTAAAGATGTTTTAGTTTGACTCAGAGCAACATGTAATACTGTATCTGCATGAAGTAAGCCATTTATCTAGAGGTAGTGTAGGTAAAACCCACAGGAGGTGTGATCAATAGAGAACAAGGCTGCTCAGAAGCCTGCCAGGATTTGCACTGTGTAAGTAGTGATCCCAAAGAATCCGGAGAGGTATGAGGTGGAGTTCATTGTCATCAGCAAGAGTGATGCCAGAACTTGGAATTGGTGCAGTCCAACAGATGGGACTGATAAGGGTGCACAACAACAGTTTCCAAGCTGCTCTCTCAGAAAAGCCTTTCGTTTATATGAATATGTTGCTGGTTTAACATACTGGCTATCCTCCAATGTCTGATAAAGTTAGATCCAAAGACAATTTAGTTGACCTAACTCACTTTCTTTATTAAGACAGGCTTGACAGCTAATATCTCAGGCCAGTGGAAAACCCCTCTGCTGCAGAGCACAGACTATGCATCTTCCAACATCATTTGTTTATCGCAGCCTCCTGCTCACTGTCGTCCCATGTTCCTTGTGTGGAAGCAGAATCCAGAAAGTGACACTTTGTATTTAGCATGTGGCAGATCTTACTTATGAACAAAAAGACTGAAAAATCTCGTGTGTGGGATGCCAGGGTGCGTGGAGGAAAGGAGGGAGGTTGAGTTGCAAAAGAGACACAGTCCCTCCACCTTCAATAATTTATCCTTATATATATAGGGATATATGTGGGCTCCAAGGTTAGCGCAACACTAATACGGTTTGGGGCATTCCAGAGTTCAGAGTTCAATTCCAGATCCATTCTGTACGGAATCTATACATCCTCGCCATGGAATGTGCGAGGTTCTCCCAGGTGCCCTAGTTTCCTCCAACAGTCTATAGCTTTGTCGGTTAGTAGATTAATTGGTCATTGTATGTTGTCCCACAATTAAGCTAGGGTTGATGGGGTTTGTCGAGGGATGAGCAGAGTGGATTAAAGTACAGGAAGGGCCTACTTCACACTGTATCACTAAATAAATAAATGTGTGTGGGTATAAAAGATACTGGAAATAGATTGGAATTCCAGAGCTCTATAAATTATTGTGGAATTTTCTTTATATGTTTTTCTTCCTTGCCGTTTTCAAGAAGTATAAATTCATATTGCAGTCATGTTCTGGTGAATGCTTTACAGCCAATAAAAAGAGATTTTTTTGGAACAAATTACCTAGATGATCAGCTGATTTATTAGAAGCACTGGAAAAGATACTATTAAAGTTATTTTCAACATATGGCATCCATCATTAAGGACAGGAGCCTGAAGACACACACTCAATATTTTAGCAATAGTTTCTTACCCTTCATCATCAGATTTCTGAGCAGACAATGAACCCATGATCAGTATTTTTGCTCTTTTATTTATATACACACACAGCCACTTTATTATGTACGTTCTGATCTTCTGCTACTGTAGGTGATCTGTAGGCCACAAGCTCGATGTGTTGTGTGTTCAGAGATGCTCTTCTGCATGACACTGCTGTGCCGTTACTGTTGCCTTCCTGTCAGCTTGAACCAGTTTGGCTAGCTGACCTTTCTCATTAACAGGGTGCTTTCACCCACAGATCTGCCACTCGCTGGATGATCTTTGTTGCTGTAAGCTCTGGAGAATGTTGTACATGAAAATTCCAGGAGATCAGCAGTTTCTGAGATACTCAAACACCCCTCTCTGGCACCAACAATCATTTTATGGACAAAGTCACTTAGATCACATTTCTTCCCCATTCTGTTGTTTGGTCTGAACAACAACTGAACCTCTTGACCATGTCTGCATGCTTTTATGCATTGAGTTGCTCCTACATGATTTACTGTTCAAATAATTGCATTAATGAGAAGCTGTACTTAATAGAGTGGCCACTGAGTGTGTATTTTTATTGTAATTTATAATACATTTTATATATTGCAGTGTACCGCTGCCGCAAAATAACAAATTTCATGACATACGTCAGTGATAATAAACCTGGCTTTTCTGATTCTTTTTCCCAGGGTAGAAATGTCAACTATCAGAGTGCATAGATTTGAGGTGAGAGGGGAAAAGTTTGAAGGAGATGGATTGGATTTTTTTTACCCAGAGAGCAGTAGGCACCTGAAAAGCGTTGTCATGGTAGTTGGTGGAGACAGACATGATAGGGGCATTTGAGAAGCATCTAGGCAGGCATATCAACTTGCAGGGTATGGAGGGATGTGCTTCATTTACAATCAGATAGGTTTAGTTTAATTCATCATCATGATTGGCATTGTTACTGTGGGCCAAATGATCTTTTCCTGTGCTGTACAGTTCTATGTTCTAAAAATAGAGTGAAGAGGACCTCTTTGCACAGTGCTGGGACACTGTGGAACTCACTTTCAAGGTCAAAGGTCTTAGTAGAATCTATGTTAACATTCAAGGTTATATAGGATTGAGAACTGTAGACAAACAAGAAATGGGTCAGAAACTCGGATAGAGAACGTAATCAATAACTGTTTACAGATGTGGAAGTTAAATGACAGCATAGGCTGGATGGGCTGAAGATCTGTTTCCATACCGTACTATCTGCCGAATCAAAGCAAGACTGTTAGGTGAAAATGGGGCGGGAAGAAAGAAAACAGAAAATATTTTCAAAAGATAGTGTGACTTGTCATTTATAGTAGGTTGTTTTTCAAAGCTGAATATTTGTTAAAGTTATTTTGGCTCACAGTTATGTACTGTATGTGCTTGAAAGTTATTCCCATGAAATAGTGCAGATAGTTGTCATGTAAAGCCCCTGCATGCCTTTCACTAGAGAAGGGAAGAGAAACTATTTATAAAATGGCAATTTAATCCTATTAAAATAAAATAACTAGGATACCAGAGCATGTTTTTTTTTGTGGAGTTGGACACTATTTTCACATTTATTTTTGCTCCCAATTTCTTACTAACCTGCAACCCATTATCAAATAATAAACAGTGCACTTTAAATATGAAGGGATATTGCCCTAAAACTGGGAATACACCAAAGAAGCCATTGAAAGACATTGACAAACATAACTTATAAAATCACAAATACATGGCTAAAAAACTTAATGCCATTTAAGATATACCGGGTTTATATTGCATCGAATTTCTCTTTTTAATCTACAGTCTATTTTTCCTTCTGCTGTCATATGTGGTCACCAATTTTTTTTTTTATTTTCATGGCTAGTGCTAATCTCTTAGAAGGTGATTGTATAGGCATTGCAATATTGAAAATTCTGGGATCCTGCTATGCATAAATTGTCTACTCCTCTTCTTAGATTTTGAAGGTGACGCATTTCAAAAGGTTTTTCTGCCTTATACTCTCTTGCATTTGAGGATCTGTTGTGTCTACTCTTTTAACATAGATTTCTAATTGCAACCCGCAATGTCTTCATCCAAAAGGTCCAAGACATTCGGAGACCAAGCTCTTCTGCAAATAACTACAGATATATTCAGATCACAAGTCTAACTCCACTCTAGTTACAGGGACATGGTCACACAGATGGATATACACAACATGTTCATTTCTTTTCTTCTGCTGCTCTCCCTTGACCAATATCATCTTCCCCTGTGAGGCCCCCTCTCCTTTCTCTTTCTCATGTGATATTCCCTCATCATTACCCTTCTCTTACCAATATCCCTCTCTCTCCCTCTACCCTCATCCCTTAGATGTAACTCAACCTCACCTCCTTCACCTTCACCACAAAGCTGTTGGTCTTTATTCTCCCTGGGGTGAGGTTGATCCATTGTCCACAGCCATGTCCCATGGTTTTGCTGCTATCTTTCCTACACACCCAATCAGTCTTTGCAGCCTGTGACCTTGTATGGATCACATTCCAGTCTTTTCCTTAATTTACCATGAAACTATTTTTAATAACTGTAGTAGTCATTTTAAATGTAACTAAATTTATTAATTTACCAAGATTTATTTTTGGTGTTTCATTTTATTGGTGGAAGGATTAAAGGGAATTTGAGGTAAATATTTTTCACCCAGGACCTGGCAGCAGTCTGTAACAGATGATGGGATGGAGAGGGAAGATTTAGTTGGAGAATTGTGATATATGGAAGTTTTGATGATTACAGTGGTCAATTCCAGGCAATGAAGCAGCCCATGTCTGCATTCAACAAAACCCAGAAGGCAGTCTGATATGGGGTGATAAGTGGCAATTGTCAGGCAATGAGTAACTCCAGTAAGGGATGGCCTAACCATCGGCCCTTGATATTCAATAATTTTACTATCTCAGAGTCCTCATATGTTATGTTCTAGAGGTCAGCATTGACCAGAAACTCAACTAGACAAACTAAGTAAATACCATGGGAATAAGGACAGATCAGAGCCTGGGAAAACTCTGGCAAGTGGCTCATCGCCTGATGAACCACATTCTTACCAAGGATCCACAAGGGCCCCCTTGAGCAAGGGATCCTCTTCACTTATTTATCCTGGATGCAGCACTAACATGTTTTAATCCAGAACAAAGAAGCCCATTTGATTTCCTCCCCCTCCACCATCTTAAATATTCATTCATTTCACCACAGGGATAACCTAATTGCAGTATGGGCTGACCATGAAATGAATTATGATTATTTACTCAGACTACTCTGACAGATGGGTGATAGTGGAGGCATGTCTCTACCAAAGGAGGTGTAAGGCACTCTTTTCCTTCTCTAGCCTGCAGGTTGCCCTTGGGCAAGGTGTAGCATCTGCTTAGACCCCCGATCAGGGTCACGTGAAGCCATGGGAACAGGTGGTGGATAGTCATATGAGCAGCTGGTACATATCACAAGTGCTGGTTTTACAGCCACTGATACCAGACAGACCATTTCTGATGAGCATTGATAATGGCTGGGGAAATGTCGACTGTTTATTCTTTCATAGATGTTGCCTGGCCTGCTGAGTTCCTCTAGCATTTTGTGTGTGTTTCTTTTGATTTCTAGCAGCTGCAGATTTTCTTATGTATGTGTTATGATGGCTCTTTATCTTTTTTGTAACATTTTGTTCAGTTATTAAAAATCAGAATAATGGTAAATGCTTACTTATGCATTGAATTAGTTTTCATCTCGATCAACTGAATAAGAACTCTGGAGATCATGGAATATTTCTTAGTTCAATAAACTGTTCGAATAAAATTGATCTTCTAAAACACTGCCTGTTCTGCAGTCTTGATTATATTTGATAATATATGTAAATCTAGGTGCACACTCAAACAATAATTGGATCAGTTTTTAAAACAACAATTTGAGTGCAACTTTTGCTTGGGTCACAATTTGAGCAAAAAACAGAAACAATCTCTTTGTGCAGCACAAATCCTCTGACCCTCTTGAGATTTCTCGTTGTGATGAACTGTCTCTCTGATGATTCCATAATACCCTTTGGATCCTGATGCCTTCCTTCAATCCTTTATATTCCACTACTTTTTCAATGGAAACAACTCA
This sequence comes from Hypanus sabinus, assembly GCF_030144855.1. Lineage (NCBI taxonomy): Eukaryota > Metazoa > Chordata > Chondrichthyes > Myliobatiformes > Dasyatidae > Hypanus > Hypanus sabinus. The sequence continues at coordinate 64,826,831 of NC_082712.1, forward strand.
CTTCACATATTGCCAATTTCTTTCTTCTTTCTTTGCTGCTCTTTCTCTCTCTCTTCCTTCTTTGCAGATATATCTATGTCTAGTAGCTTTTTTGAGTGAGTCCTTGTGGTTTGAAGTTCTGCTGGGTTTACAGATACAGCACATCGCTCTCTGAAAATGCTACTGCCAACTTTATTTGAGATTAGTATCATTCCTTAGCATGCTTCTGAACAATGAGCTGCTTTAAGCAAGTATAATCCCTCTCTTCTGATCCATGGCCAATGCCTACTGTCTTCACTGGTATCAAATAACATTGTTCAAATCTAGTCGATGCCAATGAAACACATCCAACATTTTCTTTGCAAGCTTTGCACTCCATGGCATCAATCCAACATTCCCTGAAGCTAAGAGCTGACAGGTATCTTGTCAGGACATTTGGCCTAAGTCAAATTGTTACAATCTCTTCTGATGTCTTTGTAGACAGTTCTCCATCTTGTTCTAATTTTGCTATTGTTGAGGATGTAATATTCTCGATTACTTTTGCTGTTACTGTACAACCTCAGTTAAAGACCAACTCTAAATCTGATAGCCTTGCCTCGTTTGTGATCCATTCATCAGAGAGTGTTAATCCTTCTGAAACACAGCTGTTCCTGGGCATTGTTTATGAAATATTCCTATTTTCAGTAATTGTTGTTGGCAGGTCTATTCATAAAGTTATGATGCTCGTTTATCCTGCAATATAGGTTAATGATGTGCTGACAAGCCTGTCTGTAGACATCTTGCACAAGCTGATGGAATGGTATTCATTGCCACAGGGTAATACCAGACAGAGTCAGGTACAGATGGTGGTTAGGCTAATGTGGCTGATGACATATATGTAAACAGGGGTTCACAACAAGACCACCCACTTTCAATCATCTTGACCCCGCATCCCATGTTTCCATAGCTCTGTAAGCTGTTCCTCTTCGAGTAGCTATTTTTGTTGAATCTGTTTGCATCACCCTTACTGGGAACAGATTTCAACACTGGAAAGTTATAGGTCCTACTTGTCCGGTCCTACTCTCCAGACTGTAATCAAGGCTAGTGCTCCCACAGGGACCATCGAACTTTCACATGAAACGTTACTCAGGAAACCTTCCTGTTCTCTTCTGCGAATCATGATTATCCAAAACAAAAAGTGTCTATTAATTTAATTGTTGTGGGATTGCACTGTGCCACATTACAGTGCTTTAGTGTCTGAAGTTTGAAGGTAATTCAATGGTCATATGGTAAACAGGGACATCTAGAGGCAACCAAAGTCCTCATTGTAAGTTAACTCTTGTGAAAGCTTGGAGAGAGCTGACCATACTTGGCCGTGGAGTGAGTATGATGGATGTGCTGAGTGGTCCAATTTTCTGCCCTTTAAGTTCTTGCATTTAACTTTAAGCCACTAGACTTATCATCATCCTTTTATGCAGGTTTGTAACAAAATGAAACAACACAGATGATCTGACATGCATGAAATGGCCTTGCAACCTATCCACAACCTCTGCTGTCACCGTAAATTGCCTTTAAGACTGCTGCTGTAGCAACTAATTCAAATAAATTGACATACGCACCACATTTATTTAAACTAATCCCCACCTACCTGACACCGCTTTACCTGTGCACTTAATGGACGTGAGCTTTCCCAGTTGCTTTGACTAGTATACACAGAAATAGTTCTAGCCTGACTTATTTAATAGCCTATAAGGATCCAAAAACAGCTTTTAAACACATCCTTTAAACAACTTAACCTGTAAGTTCTCTCTGTTTCACATTTTATTCCTCTCTTCTGAGTAAGGTGTCTTTTCACACCAATTTATAATTCACGGATTGTCTGACGATGAGCCTCGGTGTCACCAGGGTGACCAAATGTGTGAAGTGTAACAGTGAGTACTGCAAACACTGAGCAGTGAAACAATCCATTTGTTTCACTGTGCCTCTGATATTAGTTTAAAGGAGCCATCCAATCAAATCCCTCACCCTTTCTGCCTAACACTGAATATGTTTTCCTTTTCAAATGGATTTAACTAATTTGTTTTTACCATAAAACAAGGATTAGACCAACAGCGAAAATAATTTACATGAAATATGACCCCTTTAGTGCAGGATGAAGGCCCAGTAGAAAAAAAATGAAGAGGAGCTATGTCTCTTTTGGAGATTGGCACCAGAACTCATGACTTCTAATACCACAAAGATGTGACCAATGTCTTTGCAAAACCCTCCAAGTGGATTAGTGAACCAAAGTTCATCTCCTCTCCCAGGCCAATATTTCCAGCACTGAGGCCCTAGATACAATCAGATGGATCTGCTGGGCAGGCTATGTCATTCATGAGTCTTACACCGCACTCCTGAACTGATAATCTATTTTGAGCTCCGACACAAGCAGAGGAAACAAGCTCAGCAGTGGTCATTGGATATTTAGCTTGTTACCGTAGCAACTGAGATGAGAGGAGGTGATGAGATGTAGTTGATCTGAATGGTCTGACAACACACAGAGTAAATGCTGCCAGTCTGTCATCATGGTGTGAAGTCACTGAGGTGGCCAAGGTGCCACTCTGAGCCACTCCTCTCACCCAAGCCGAAAACAATGTCGGGTCATTTCAGGTGCTCGTTGCACTCTGCCATGGTGGCTTACTCCACATTGGTGAAGAGGTCACTTTAACCGTTTCATTGTCATGGGAACACCAGCAGCGGGCTAAGTCCTCAATCAGAATTCCCGTAAAGCAGCGCACAGTAGTGGAGAGGACTGTGGTTTATGCAGAGTGTGTTATCAGCGATGTATCTCTCTCTCTTTTCTGATATTGCTATAATAACTCCCCTTTAGCATTAACCCCATTAATACTCTCACTCCTGCGAACTGTTTGGTACTAGTGTATTCAAAACTCATCACAGCACCTCATTGTGTATAATCAAATAGACATTATACACAATCAAGTATCATTTTCAAACAGGATACGTATAATGGCTATAATGATTTTCAACCTTTGTCAGTCTCTGGATGAAAAAATGCACTGCTCAATTAATATTTATTTAATTCCACTTCACAATATCTTCAAAGATCTCTTCATCATCTCCAGCAACATCACATTCTGACAGTATTTCAGTTGTTCCCTTTGCATTTCTATCATGACCTCCTTTCTGCTTTATTCAATGCTCTCTCCATTAAAAGTTAAGAGTCGTGTATGCTTTCCAGGCAATATCATTTACCAGTGCTGCTTCTTTCTGGGATGCATTTATATTTATTCTCTCTAATCCTCAATGCCTCTTACTATTGTTATCTTCTCCTGATCCGAAGCAGATCTTTACATTCTAGTGACACACCAGTCTGTGGGCTTTGGATTACGTTATTGCTGTAATATTCACTAGAATCCAAGTAGCAGCCAAACTAGTTGAATATACCACCACCATAATGGATTTTATCAGCAAGCGTGTAAAGGACTGTGTACAAAAGATGCCAATCTGGGTGTTCCCAAGCCAGGAACTGCAGCTGGTCTACTCGCTACTAAAATCCAGGACTGTGGAATTCATATCCGGTAACCTTGTCCCATACAAGAAATTGGGATAAAACTATCTGAGATGCCAAGAGACCATACCAGTTTAAAGAGCAAACATGAGGAAATCTGCAGATGCTGGAAATTCAAACAACTCACACAAAATGCTGGTGGAACACCGCAGGCCAGGCAGCATCTATAGGAAGAAGCACTGTCGACGTTTCAGGCCGAGACTCTTGGGTCTTAGTGTATAAGGGCAGGGCTTACATGCTATAAATGGCTACAAGACGAGACGAAGCTGGGCAGCATTGCTGACAACAGCACATCTCTTTCTGATAAGCTTCCCTCTGCATGTTTTGAACAGAAGGGTAAAAGTACATCACCACACACCTCAACAGCCTCCAAAGCAACTGAACCCACAGTCATGATTGCAGAAATCAGATCAATCTGCAGGAGAGTGAACTTGCAGAAAGCATCTGGCCCGGATGGCACTCATGCCAGTGTCCCTAGATCCTGCAAAGAACAGCTGGCGAGAACATTTGCAGGAATTTTTAATCCCTCCTTACTTCAATCTGAAGTTCTAGTTTTTTTTTATAAAAGACCACCTTCATCCACTAACTAAGAAAAATAAGGTGATGTACCTTAATGATTACCACTTGAAGATTCTGCCATCTATTATCATATGGTGCTTCAAGAGGCTGGTCATGGTACACATCAGTTACAGCCTCCCAGGCAACCTTAGCCCATTGTAATTCATCTTCTACCGAAACAGGTCTATTGCAGACACCATCTTCCTGGCCCTACGATCATCTTTGAATCATCTGGACAGTAAAGGCATCTATCTTAGATCTTTGTTTATTGACTGACTACAACTTCATCTTCAATACTATGATTCCAAGCAAGCTTATCTCCAAAGTTCTAGATCTGGGGCTCAACATCTCCCTTTGCATTGGATCCTTGACATCCTGACAAACAAACAGCAATCAGTGAGGACAGGCAACTATATCTCAGCCACAATTATCCTCAGTACTGCTGTCCCACAAGGCTGCATCCTTAGTCCCTCACCAATTTTTATTAATGCACTTTTGAAAACATTCTATACAGATGCATCTTGGCTCGGTATGGCAATTGCACTTCATGTGACTGTAGGAAAGAAACTTAAGAGAGTTGTGGACATCACGATAACCAACCTTCCTCCATGGACTTATTGCTGCCTCAGTAAAGCAGCCAGCGCAATCAAAGACCCCACCTAACCCAGACATACTCAGTTCTCCCCCACCCACCATCAGACAGAAGATACAAAAGCCTGAAGACATGTACCACCAGGTTCAAGACCAGCTTCAATCCTGCTGTTATAAGACTATTGAACAGTCCTTTTGTACAATAACTAATTTACCAATTTAGAATTCTGTTTTGCTTCCTGAAATGAGACTGCACAGCAGCATCCCCACTTCTAGAGGAGACTGAGGTGATCGAGCCCCCACCACCCCACTTTAACCAATTTTTACTGGAGCACCATTGAGAGTGTCCTGACCAACTGCATTACCATCTGGTAGGGGAACTGCAAGGCATATGACTACAAGACCCTACAAAGGGTTGTGAGGACTATTGAGAGGATCACCGGGGACTCTCTTCAACCCATCAGGAGAGCTGCCTGCAAAGCCCTTACCATTGTCAATGATCCCTCCCCTCTGTGTAACAGCCTCTTTGACAGCCATTGCTTTGGCCCCCTACCATTAGGTTGGAGGTATTGTAGCATTAAACTATGACTGTTAGGATGGGAAACAGCTTCTTCCAACAGGGCATGAGATTACTGAACTCCCTGCCACCAAACAGATCTCAACACATATGAAGCACCATTAATGTATACTGTTTATTTTTTGACTTCTGTTGTAAATGCACCTTCTTATTTGTTATTTGTGGTAATAGTACCTTTTGTGCTGTGTTTGAGTTATACATACTGTGTTGTGCACCTTGGTCCAGAGTAACGTTGTTTTGTTTGGTGGTATACGTTTATATAGATGAAAGCCATAAACTTGAACTTGAACTTGAAACTCCCATTATCATCTGACTGGGAGCAATTAACTCAGTAAAGGATGGGAATGAGACCTGGGACCATCCTTCCCCTTTGGGATGGTCCAGTACCAGGAAGGACTCCTTACACGTGAAGATGGAGATGAGTTAGAGGCCATCATTTATTTGCTATCATAATAAATGATTATAAATGTAAGCTCTGACCTGCAAATGGCTTCTTCCAATTTCTTTGCCTTGTTCTCATCCAGCTGGACCTGGTTGGTCCTTGCTTCCTCCTCTTCAGGTGATGAGGCAGGGATTCCTTGCAGCAGCCATCTTTCTCGCATGGCTTTGGACTGAGTAAGGAAAGAAGAAAGACGTTGAAAACTTTAATCTGCAGAGCAGGGAAGTCATAAAACCTTGATCTCCAATTGTAATCAACCTGCCCATAGCTGTTCTGGTCCTGTCCCTTGAAAATGCTTCTCGATATATTGTCTTTCTCTGCCACTTTAAGCCACCATTTAAAATCAATCTATCAAAGCAAGCTTCTGGACACCCAGTTTAATGTCTCCATGGACCATAAGACTGTAAAATATAGGAACACAATTCCGCTATTTGGACCATTGTCTGCTCTGCCATTTCATTTCGGCTGATCCATTTCCCTCTCAGCCCTAATCGCTATGCCCTTATCAATCAAGAATCTATCAAACTCTGCCTTCAATATACCCTAACACTTGGCTGCACAGATGCCTGTGGCAATGAATTTCACAGATTCACCTCTCTCTGGCTAAAGAAGTTTCTCCTCATCTTAGTTCGAAAGAGACATCCCGCCATTCTAAGGCTGTATCCTCTGGTCTTAGACACTCCTCACCATAGGAAACATCCTTTCCATATCCACTCTATTGAGGCCTTTCAACAATTGATAGGTTTCAATGAGATTCCCCCCTCATTCTTCTGAATTCCAATGAGTGCAGACCCAAAGCCATCAAATGCTCTTTATATGACAAGCCTTTCAATCCCGGAATCATTTTTGTGAACTTCTTTTGAACCATCTCCAATGTCAACACATCCTTTCTTAGATAAAGGGCCCAAAGCACTCACAATATTCCAAGTGAGGCCTCACCAATGCTTTATAAAGCCTCAACATTACATTCTTGCTTTTATATTCTAGTCCTCTTGAAATGAAAGCTAACATTGCATTTGTCTTCCTCACCACCGACTCAATCCTGAATGAGGACTCCCAAGTCTCTTAGCACGTCAGACTTCTGTCATGTCCTTCTGTGACATGACATCATATTTTGTTTGATGAGATTCAAATTAAACAGTGGAATGTTCTACTATGTTAAAGACACTCAGTCAATAGAGGTTACTCGATTAATTTTGAAACAAGTTCAATAGTTTAGAAAATCCATTTCTCTAACTGAGATTGCTTTTGGATTTGATGGGAGGAAATTGCATGGATTTCAATAGATTTGTTGATTTGGTCCTTTAACTCAATGCCTGGCTGCTTCCTATTACTTTAATCAGGCAACATTCCCATATTTAAGGGAGTTCTGTAGGGCAGAACAGGGTCAAACTCCAGCTGCGGAGAACACTCTGCAGGGCTGACACCTCCTCAAGTTTGCTCCATGACATATATGCAAGTATTTTCACAGCCATTCTCATCTGCTTCATTTTAAAATTTATTATGGATAACATAAGATGCCCTAATCAAATATCATTGGTATTGCAATGGTTGTTATAGCCCTTTACAGCTACTGTTAATTTGAGTGACTGGTTGATATTGCCAAGGGGAAAATAAAACAGGGATTAGACCAACAGCTATAATAATAAGTATTTAATATGGGACCTTTAGTGCGGCATATGAAGAGCAGCTAAGTGCTCTGCTGGCATTGTCCACAACAGGAGGGCAGAACTTAAAAATTATGGCCAGGTCATTCTGAGGTGATGTGAGGAGACAGTCTACCAAGAGGAATTGAAATCTAGAAGTCCTGCTGGACCAGATGCGTCAATGGAAAACCTCAGAATGTCAGCTGATGGATTTTTGTCAGGTAGAGCGTCAAGGAAGATGCAGGCAAATTAACCCTGAGTATCAGAGCAGAGTATCTTCTGTTCCTGCATGCACAGTCCAAATACTAATTTTTGCTTATTCAGCGTGTGCGTATGTGTGGGGGGGGGGGGGCGGGGGGGAATGGCTGGGAGTAGATTGAAGCAGGGAAATTTTCCAAACCTCAGTGAAGCACGAAGTACACGAGCAACACACTTGGTTCCCTTCAAACAATTCAAATAGAGAAGGTGAAGGATGAACAATTAGCTCTGACCCTTTGGCAGGACTTCTTTTTGGCCCAAAACATTGACAGTACTCTTTTCCTAGGTGCTGCCTGGACTGCTGAGTTCCTCCAGTACTTTGTGTGACTTTGAACACCATAAATCAGCGAGTTGTTTTGTTATGTCTCCCCTCTCGCTGTGAAATGGGGACACCTCTCTTTCCTTTATTAGGGTGAGAGAGAGAGAGAGAGAGAGAGCCTGCAGTATGTTCAATACCGGGTGAACTAGTAGTCCTTGGTGTACTGCAAGTCACGTGTCTTTGTTGCTGCTTTACTGATGCTTGAGTACTTGGTGGGGGGGGGGTGCCGATGTTTTTTTCTGGTGGGGGGTCATTACTTTGCTGCTGCTTAAGCATGGAAGGGGGATCTGGGGAGGCTTTGGGGTTCTAACATTTAACTGTCATTCGTTCTTTGGGGGCACTCCTCTGTTTTCCTGGATGTTTGCAAAGAAAAAGTATTTCAGGATGTATATTGTATACATTTCTCTGACATTAGATGTACCTATTGAAACCTATTGAGATATGCAGTGTGAGGTGATGCATTTTGGAAAATCAAGCCAGTGTAGTACTTATATTGTGATGGCACAGCACTAGGGAGTGTAATGGAACAGAGTGTACAGTTCATTGAAAGTGGTATCACAGGAAGACAAGGTGGTGAAAAGGGTATTTAGTGCATTTGGCTTCATCATTTAGGGCTTTGGGTATGGGAGTTACAACATTACGTTGCAGTTGTGTAAGTCATTGCTGAGACTGCACTTTGAGTACTGAGTACAGTTTTGGTCTCCCTGTTATAGGAAACATTATGGTTCAACTGGAAAGAAAGCAGAAAAGATTTATGAGGATACTGACAGGTCCAGAGGACTTGAGTTATAAAGAGGGGTTGGTCAGGTTTTTTATTCCTTGGCATGCAGGAGAATGGGAGACAAGGTTATGGGAATGTTTAAAAATATGAGAACCATAGAGAAGGTGGACAGCTTAGGAGAGACCAGCTCCAGAGAGTATAGATTTAGGGTGAGAGGATCGAGCTGCTAAAAGTGGCAGATGTTTGAGAGGTAATAAATAGGTTAGATAAATAGTGTCATTTTTCCAAGATGGAAATGTCAAATCTCTGAGTGTATAAGTTTAAGATGAGAGGGGAAAGGTTGAAAGGAGGTTTACAAGGCAAATTTTTATTACACAGAGAGTACTAGGTGCCTGAGTAGAGGAGTCAGATATGATCACAAATGTAAACAGTCATATGAATAGGTAGGAATGGAGGGATACACGACGTGCAGGCAAACAAACTGTTTAAATTGCTGTCATGGTCAGCATGGGCATTTTTAATGGAGTCCACACACCATCAGGCACCTACTTACTCTAATCCTAATTTAACCCATTTTATTCTCCCCACATCCCATCAGCTTCCCCCAGATCCCATCTCTCATTAACACACTAGTAGCAATTTGGGGTCGCCAAGTAACATATCAAGTCACACATTTTTTGAGATTTGGGAGGAAAGCAGGGCACCAGTGGGCAAATGGTCACAGGGGGCACAAGGAGCACTCTGCATAGACGGTCACGGGAGCTGTGCAGAAGCAGCTTTTTCAGCCGTGACTGTGTGATTCTGTCTTGTGGGTTTCTGACCCATTTATTGGGAAATAGGGAAAACTACATGTGGGAAAAAGAAGACAGATGTGGTCTGCTGCTGTAGACCAATAACTTCAAGGTTCTGTTTGACCTGTGTTCAGAGATGCTCTTCTGCACACCACTATAGTAACATGCGGTTATTTGGGTTACTGTCGCATTCCTTGAACTAGTCTGGCCATTCTCCTCTAATCTCAGTCATTAACAAGGCATTTTCACCCACGAAACTGCCGCTCACTGGAAGTTTTTGGTTTATCAAACCATTCTCTGTAAAATCTAGAGAGTATTGTGTGTGAAAATCCCAGGAGATCAGCAGTTTCTAAGATACTCAAACCACCTTGTCTAGCACCAACAATCATTCCATAGCTGAAGTCACTTAGGTCACATTGCTTCTCCATTCTGAAGTTTGGTATGAATAACAACAGAACCTCTTGACCATGTCTGCATGCTTCTATACATTGAGTTGCTGCCACATAATTGGTTGATTAGACATTTGCATTAATGAGCAGGTGTACAGGTGTACCTAATAAAGTGACCACCAAGTGTATGTGGAGCATGAACCATTTGGGACAAATGGCCTGTTTCTCCTTTGTAATTCCCATATGTACATTATTAATCTCCAGTTTCCACAATAAAAAAGTAACTTTTGGTTTAATTCATATCCATTTCTTCATCTGTAAGATCACCATCTTTTTCCTATAGTTTGGTATAGTGGTACCACTTGTCAGCAAGGGGTTAATGCGCTACATGGCCAGTTTCTATGCTGTATGGTTCCATGATTCCATGCTCCAGCTAATTCCCATCTCGCGTCCTGCCTCACCTCATAGCAGGGTTGATGTAAGTGCAGTTACCATTGGCCTATGAAGGCAGACGTGTGTTGGAATAGAAGGATATCTCCCTGTCTGTAACAGCTGGCACACCTAAAGTGATTTATCTTAATTGCAACTGTCATCCATGTCAGCACTATCTGCTCAATATAGGCAACTGTTGGGCACAACCCGAAGACCCTGCAGAAGGGTCACTTCAGGAACCTGCTGTCAGAAACCTCATGCAAAGGTAGAAATATCCTGAGCTGGAACTCAGGAGCAGATGGGTAAAATCCTAATCAGCGGCTGCCAGTGAGTTAAAAATGGGACGAGCTCGAAATACTCAACAGGTCAAGTAGCTTCTGTGGAGTGAGAAACACAGGCGATAACCTCTTGTCAGTTTGACAAGCCATTGTCCTGAAGTGCCTATCATCTCTTTCGTTACCTGACCTGCTGAGTGGTTCCAGTGCTTTTCTGCTTTTATTTTAGATTTTCATCATCCCAAAGTATTTTCCGGGTCACTGATGAGTATTTGTCATATGCATTCTTACCAAGGTTGACCACAATACAACTGGCAGCCCTCTCTTCCACCCGAACAGACCATACTGCAGACCGACAAACAGAGTTTTCTGGAGAATGAGTCCTTCAGTGGCTGGTTAACAATCACCCCTGCAATATGCTTTCAGCTACAAAGCTCAAGCCTTCCGCTCACCAGATTTATCAGAACGTTTGTTTGACTTGAATCAAAACCATAGTCTGTAGTCATTCTCAATTTTTATTACATAAATTTTTGGCAGCCTTATTCATCCCCAGTTGCTTGTGAAATATTACTGTAAAGTAGTCGATATAATTTTTAAAGCACCATGTGGAACGAATTAAGGATTAAGATCCGAAGAACTGAGGTAACAACAGGCCCTATGATCTGCCAGCCAGTCATTTCCTTTCTTATTGCACCAGATTTTTGTCCTAGAACATAGAACAGTGCAGCATGGGAAAAGGCCCTTCGACCACAATATCTGCACCGAATTAAATCATGTCTCTTCTGCCTGTACACCAAAAATATATCTCCATTTCCTGCACATTCACGTGTCTGTCTATCCACCTCCTAAATGCCATTGTTGTATCAGCTTCCACCGTGACCCCTGGCAGCCTGCTCCAGGCAGCTACCAGATTCTGTGTAAAACACCTGCCCTGCACCTTTCTATACTTTGCTTCGCTCACCTTAAATACACATCCTCTTTCAAAAAAAAAACTAAGAACTTGCCCTTTCAGCTCTGGGCTTTGACATCATTCCCCAAATGAGTGAAGTGTCTATTGTTGCTATGGTAACCTCCCGATAAAAAGAGGGAGCTACATCACCTTGTTGCTGCAATTCCACAATGCAAGACCATGATAATTTGCATGAAATTCTCAAATTATTTTGTCAGACTACATAAATATTTATTTGCATCTATTTAGCATTAAAACATTTCCAGGGTTTTCATACGTATGCTATAGAACAAATTACAATAGGGTATCACATGAGACATGAGCACAGGAGTTAGGTCAAAGAGATTGATTTAAGAGGTGCCTCAGGAGGAGGGAGAGTAAATGGGATTGAAAGTTTTTGGGAGATGTTTAGTGACCAGACAAGTGAGGTACAACAAAGGGAATTAGGATGCACAAGGAGACTGGGGAGGTAGAAAGACCTTAGAGAGGTTACCAAGTTGTCAGTGGTAGCAACTGGTGCTGCATATATCAGGGAGGTACCTGGGTCTAAGATATATTGTCAGGATTTAACACAGAGAAGTCACAGGGGTCTTTCATAGTCAAAACAAGATAAAAACAAACAATTTAAAAAAAAATCAAAATCAACATACGACGGTGATGAAAATCTGAAGTTACAAACAAAAGAAGATGGAAACCTTTGCTTGGATCACTCTTCTATTCTTCATTGAATCTCTTCAGCATCTTTTGATGAAGAGATCCATCAGCCTGAGGTAAAATGCTGATACTCTCTCCATAGAAGCTGTCTGATCTGCCAGCTTTCCTGTTTTATTTCACATTCCCAGCATTCGCAGTTTATTTGATTTATATTTTCCACTTCACCTTCTCTCATGTTTGCTCATCCCTACCCCCTCTTTGGATCTTGTCTAACAATTTTCAGTTCTCTTAGAAGTTATCAGTTTGAAATGTTAGCTCGGTTTCTCTCTCAGCTGATGCTGCCTGATCTGCTGGGTGTTTCTAGCATATTCTGTCTTAATTTGGAACAAAAATGTTCTGTTACTGGCAGACTAAAATTCTTCCATGTTTAGGTACTGGAAGAGTCTAACCCAAATGCAAGGACAAAGCAGCAAAGGAATGCAGTAGCTCATAATCACATCTAAGATATGAATTGGCCATCCCATTAGGAATATTTAGCCACAGACACTCTCAGCAGAGTCACCTAGAATAAATGAGCATGACAGTATTGCGCACTTGACAGGAAATACAGCTTGAAGTTCTCTCGTTGATCTCCTACCTTGTGGTGCTGCAGCTGAAGTATTTTGTCCTCGAGCTGGTGTCGTTTGTTCTCGATTTCTCTCTGCCTCTGCCTTTTATCCTTCAAAGAGAGCGAGGGAGAGAGTGTTTTAAATGTGTTGCTTCAACTGTTACCAGTTCATCCCCTATGCCAACATTCTAGCAATCGAACACTTTTCTTAAAACATAGAAGCAAAAGATTATTAAATAAAAAGAAAGGTAGGCAATTCAGCTCTTTGATCATGTTGATACTCTCTCCCATTACCTTATTTCTGCTCTTCCCCCCAAACCCTGTGATGCCATTGGCATTGAGTTTTTAAAATCTCCTTCTTATCAATATTAAGTGACCTGTCCTCTGTAGCCCTCTGTGGTAAGAATTTCCACAGGTTCATCAACCCCTGAGGGAAGAAACTTCCTCGCAACCCAGACCTAAATCTGTTGGCTAAGTCTGTGATTCTATTTCCTAGAAAATCCAGCCAAGGCAAACATCCTCCCAACATCCAGCCACGTCAGACTGTGTAACTTTCAATTAGATCTCATCTCATTTTTCTTAATCCTAATGAATCCAGATCTTCACTTTTCTCACACCTCCGCACATGCTCTATGGCAAACATATCCTTTCCAAGGTAAAGAGATAAAGCCTGCATACAATTTTGCAAGAATCAACTCAATGTAATTGTAGCAAGGCATTCTTGCTCTTGGGCTTAAATCCTGTTGCCACAAAGGCCAACATACCATTTGTCTTCTTAACTGCTTTCAGTAACTGGGTTCCCAGGACACTTTGTACATCAGTACTTCCCAAGCTCATAGTATTTTCTGCTTTCCCTACTGTAGTGGAAGGAAAATCTCACATTTATCAATATTATATTGCTTCTCTCAATTATTTCCCACTCATTCATTCTAAGTCACCCAGAAGCCTCTTTGTATCTCTCTCACAACCCGCAATCGTGCCCAATATTACATTGGACTTACTCATTAAAATTACTGATCTGTTACGAGAGGCTTGTGCCCAACCATTGATACCTGCAGTATCATAATAATTAATACTTCCCAATAACAAAACTGCTACATACAGCAACATCATCAAAACCTATCGAATGTTGAAAGGCCTCGGAATAGTGGATATGGAGAGGATGTTTCCTTGAATAGAGGGATGTCCATTTAGAATGGAGATGAGGAGGAGTTTCTTCAGCCAGAAAGTGGTTAATCTGTGGAATTCATTGCCCTCAGGCAGTTGTGAGGGCCAAGTCCTTATGTATATTTCAGGCAGAGCTTGATTGATTCTTGATTGGTCAAGGGATAAAGGGATATGGGAAGAAGGCAGGAGATTGGGGCTGAGAGAGCAAAAGGATCAGCCATGATGAAATGGTGGAGTAGACTCGATGGGCCACATGGCTTAATTCTACTCCTATATCTTATGGTTTCATGGTCTTAAACCAGACAACTGATTTTTTATCAGTCTTGACTGAATGGTAAATCAATTGAATGATAAATATTTGCCAGGAGACTGGGTAGAAATCTCCTACTTCTCTTCAAAATGGTACCAGTGAATATTTATGGTATCAGTGAAGAGAGCAGACAGGGCTTTGGTTTAAGGCTTCATCTGAAAGACATAACTGATACACTCCCACAGTACCATTCTGCAGTGACAGGCTAGATTTCAGAGTCCAGATCTTCAGAGTGAGACAAACTCCTAACCTTCTGATTCAGAGGGCCCAGGGTTAAGCCTAGCTTGAGGATACAAGAGTGTGTTTATGTTCAGCATCAGGATTGAGGGCACAGACTTGAGATTAAACGTGCAAAGCCTTGCTTGAGGCTGCAGCCGGTTTTTAAAGCAGGGGTCAAGCGTACAATCATCGGTTGGGGTCATGAGCATAAAGACCAAAACAGAGATCAAAAGCATGTATGTAAGTCTGAAGACAGTCTGTATGCGGAGCCCAAAGTCAGGACCACACAGACAAAGCCGAGGCCAGGAATGCTGAACAGACTAAGGACTGGGTGTATAACTGGGATTGGCCATGCTCCTGCACTGTGGGATGGACCCTCAGACTTTAGTAATCAGACCCTGAATCAAAATCCAAATAATTTTCATGACTTATCAGAAGCACCAAGTCAACTCCAGAGAAAAATATGTGAGTCCATTTGTGACATCTTCAATTTCCTTGACATAGTAAATGCAGGGATAATGGAGAGTGAGGAGATAGCTGATGCTGGAATTCATTTTTTTTACACAAAGAGTGGCTGGAATGCACTGCCAGGGAGGTGGTAGAGGCTGATACATTAGGGACATTTAAGAGACACTTTAAATGGGCACGTTGGTCAGATGGAGCTGAGTAGGTGGAGGGGAGGGGAAAAATACTGACTGAGGCTAGAAGTGTTAAGTGCTTGAAGAGACAGGAATAGTGCATCTCATCAGCTTGTCTTGCAGTCTTGCATTGTGTCTCCTCTGCACTAAGGTCTTGATTTCCAACACTCTTGCTTCTCACCCCTTTTAATACAGAGAACATAGCACATTAAAGTACAGTTGAGGCCCTTAAGCCCATGATGTTGTATCAACACTTTCAAAAGTTCAAAGTATATTTATTATCTAAGTACATATATGTCACTAAATACTATCCTGTGATTAATTCTCTCGCGAGCATTCATAATAGATATAAAGACACATGATTGAATCAATGAAATGTATACACAAAGCTGGACAAACAACTAATATGCTAAAGACGTTAAATTGTGCAAGTACAAAAAGAAAAGCAAAATAATAATAATACTAAATAAGTCATAAATAATAGTGAGAACATGAGTTGTAGAGTTCTTGAAAGTAAGTCCACAGCTTATGGAATCAGTTCAGTGCTGGGGTGAGTGAAGTTATTGACTCTGGTTCAGGAACCTGAGGGTTGATGGGTAATAACAGTTCCTGAACCTGGTGGTGTGGGACCTAAGGTTCCTGTACCTCCTTCCTGATGTCAACAGTGAGAAGAGAGCATGGCTAAGATGGGGGGGGGGGGGGCAGTCCTTGATGATGGATGCTGCTTTCCTGCAACAATGCTCCTTGTAGGTGTGCTCAATAGTGGGGAGTGCTTTAGCTCTGATGTGCTGGGCTGTATCCACTACTTTTTGTAGAATTTCCATTCAAGGGCATTGGCATTTCTATATCAGGCCAGGGTGCAACCAGTCAGTGTACTCTTCACCATGCACCTATGGAAGTTTGTCCAAGTTCTGGGTAACATGCCTAAGCTTCACAAACTTCTAAAAACTTTGAGACATGCCTTCTTTGTAATGGCATTTAATCTATTCTAAGATCAATTAAACCCTTCCCTTCTACATAGCCCTCCATATTTCTATTATCTATCTAAGAGTTTCTTAAATGCCCCTACTGTATCTGCTTCTATCATCACTCCTGACAAGGCATTCCATTACCTACCACTCTCTGTGTAAAGAATGTACCTCTGATACCCCCCTATAACTTCCTCCAATCACCTTAAAATTGTCCCTCTGATATTAGACATTTCTGCCCTGAGGAAATGTCTCTGGCTATCCAATCTGTCTAAATGATTTATCATTGGGCCACCATTCCCTCCACTTTGCACCAAAGGGAAAAACCATAGCTCACTCAACCTATCTTCATAAAACATGCTGTCTAGTCTGGGCAGCACCTTGGTAAAAATTATCTGCACCCTATCTAAAGCTTACACATTTTTCCTAAAATGGGGCGACCAGAACTGAACACAATATTCCAAGTGTGATCTAACCAGGGTTTTACAGAGCTGCAACATTACCTCACGGCTCTTGAACTCAATCCCTCAACTCGTGAAGGATATCACACCATATTCCTTCTTAAAAGTCCAATCAACATTGTGGTACCTTTGAGGGTCTATGGATATAGGCCCCAAGATCCCTCTGTTCCTCTACATCACCATGAATCCTGCCATTAACTCTGTTTTCTGCCTTCAAATTCAACCTTCCAAAATAAATCACTTCCTTTTTTTCCGGGTTGAACACCATTTGCCACTTCTTAGCCCAACTCTGCATCCTATCAATGTCCTATTGCAACCTACACCAACTCTCCTCATTATCTACAACTCCACCAACCCTCATGCTATCTGCAGATTTACTAACCCACCCTTCCAATTGCTTATCCAAAGTCATTTATAAAAAATTGTAAAGACCAAGGGTTCCAGAACAGATCCCTGCAGAACACCTCTGGTCACCGACCTCCAGGCCAGTTATATTTCCACACAGCCAAACTTCCCTGCAAGATTCCTGACCTTCTGAATAAGCCTAATATGTTATCAAACACCTTACTACAATCTATATACACCACGTCCACTACTTTACATTCATCAACAAACAAGAGAAAAACTGCAAATGCTGGAAATCCAATCAGCACCCACAGAATGCTGGAGGAACACAGCAGACCAGGTACTGACTAAGGGTCTCGGTCCAGAAGGTTGACTGTACCCTTTTCCATAGATGCTGCCTGGCCTGCTGAGTTCCTCCAGCATTTTATGTATCTACGTTCATCAATATACTTTGTCACATCCTCAAAGAACTCAGTTAGGCCTGTGAGACATGGCTTGCCCCTCACAAAGCCATGTTTACTATCCTTAATCAGATTATGCCTCTCCAAATACACATAATTCCTGTCTCTAAGAGACCTCTCCAATAATTTGCTTCCTGTCAAAATAAGACTCTAAGGTATGTAATTCCCAGGGTCATCACTACTCCCTTTACTACACAAAGCAGTATTCATTAGTCTCCAATCAGCTGATACCACTCCTGTGGCCTGTGATGATGCAAGGATCCTCATTAAAGCTGCAGCAATCTATTCCCTTGCTTTCCACAATAACCAGATTACATACCACCTGGCCCTTGGGACTTATTTATCCTAACGTTTTTCAAAAGTCCCAGCATATCCTCTTTCTTAATATCAACATGTTCCAGCATATCAGCCTGTTCTACATTGTCCTTACAAACCTCGAGCTCCCTTTCACTGTGAATTCTGAAGCAAAGTATTCATTAAGGACTTTCCTTACCTCCCTCAACTCCAGGCACACATTTCCTTTTCTATTCCTGATTGGTCCTACGCTCACTTTAGCCATCCTCCTGTTTTTTACATATGTGTAGACACTTTAGAGTTTTCCTTAATTCTACATGCCGAGACCTTGTCATACCCCCTTCTAGCTCTCCTAAGTTTATTCTTCAGTTTCTTTCTGGCTATCTTGTAACTCTCTAGGGCCCTGCCTGATCCTTGCTTCAAAAACCTTAATTAAGCTTCCTTCTTTCTCTTGACTAAAAGTTCCATATCTCTTATCAAACACAGTTACTTTACCTTACTTTTTCCCACCTTGATATTACAAACAAATCCAGAATCCCCAGCAAGTTCTCCCTCAACAACCTCCACTTTTCTGTTATCGATTTCTTGAGTACACCTGTTTCCAATTTATGTTCTCCATTTTCTGCCCAATAGCATTACAACTCCCTCTCCCCCAATTACATTCTTTCCTATACCATCTGCTCCTATCTACCTCCAAGGCTATAGTAAAGGTCAGGGAGTTATTGAAACATTCTCCCACTGAGAGATCTGACACCTGACCTGGTCTATTGCTTAGCACCAAATCCAAAATGGCCTCTCCTCCAGTTGGCCTGTCTATATATTGAATCAGAAATCTTCCTAGACACACCTTAAAGAATTCTGCCCTATCCAAACTTTTTAATGTTT
This sequence comes from Hypanus sabinus, assembly GCF_030144855.1. Taxonomy (NCBI): domain Eukaryota; kingdom Metazoa; phylum Chordata; class Chondrichthyes; order Myliobatiformes; family Dasyatidae; genus Hypanus; species Hypanus sabinus. The sequence goes on from NC_082712.1 coordinate 64,845,311, forward strand.
TATAACATTTATGTGTGAGTTATATTCTGCATGTTGGCTGCACCTAAATGTGTGTGATGTTGTACCTCACTCTACTTAGCACATGACTTGATCTCCCTGATTCTTTACCTGTTCAGGTCTCAGAACTCTCTGGTATTCTTCACTGAGAGAGTGATGAAACATTGGAATTCTTTGCAAAAGAAGCTCAGTCACTGAACGTATTCAAGATTGATAGAATTTTATATATTAAGGAAATCAGGTAACTTGGGGTTGGTGCAGGGAAGTGTCACTGAAGTAAAAGATCAGTCATGATCTCAGTGTAGGTTGGAGAAAGCAGAGGGAGCTGAATGGCCTTTCCCCTATTTATATTCATTATGTTGTGGTTGAGAGGCATCATCATTGTCCTAGGTCTAGATGCGCATGCTCATTTATTGTCATGGATCTGTGAATGCTCAGTTTACGAGCTCTCAAGTTAGCTCACTGAGTAGTATCTATATACCAATGTTTCATGGGCTCAAACTTTTGGCAATTTTTATACTGCGTTCAAATAAAGGTCACAGTAAACGTGCTAATAAATCATGGATTTAAGAAAAAGAAAAAGTTGCAAACTGAAGATCTTAAAATAAACCAAAATCCCCTCACTTGCTAATGTTTACGCTATTAAGGAGAAACAATGTCAAAGCTAAGCCCCGAGTTCTATTCCCACTGTAGAAACCTGACAGAACTCCATGCTTTAGTGATATGTGCATTAAGTTTACCACTCTGTTTTATGCATCAAGGCAGTGCTGAGTATGATGAGGTTTCAAGTTCAAACATTACACCACATGTATAACTCAAGATTCAAGTTTATTTGTTACATGTGCATCAAAAAATACAGTGAAATGCTTCATTTGTGTTAGCAACCAGAAGATCCAAGGGTGTTCTGGGACAGCCTGAGAGTGTTGCCACACATTCCGGCACCAGCATTACAATGTGGGGCAGAACATAACAAGCAACAAAACAGCAACAGTAGAAGAAGCCCCGTACATCTCATTTCCTGCACCATGTTCCCAACACCCATCGCTCTGTACTTGTCCAAATGCACAGACTTCTGGTTAGGGCGGGGGTCGGCAACCTGCGGCTCCCGAGCCATTTGTGGCTCTTTCACCTCTGTGCTGCGGCTCCCTGTGGCTTTGGGAAATAATTGGTCAGTATTTAATTAAAATGTATTTTATGTTAGTTTGTTAGCTTTTGAAATGTAATTCTAAATTTGAAGATTATGGTGATCTTGTACAATCTAAGTGTGGCGACACATTTCCTGCCACATCCGAAACAATTAGCCAGCATTCCGGCTAAGGGAGATAGCCTACGGGGGTTTGTGAGTACGCGTCTTTTGCAGCATCTGCGTCCATGGGGGCTGGGTTGAGGGAGGCTTAAAAGCAAGGCTGTTTAGTTCGAATAAAGCTATCTTTGACTGCAGTTTACTGACACCGCTACAACGTGTTTTTATCGCTGGCTGTCCAGACGGAAGGTGCTGAAACGCTTTGTCGCGTGTCTGGAAGAAGTGAAAACTTTCCTGGGCAGCAAAGGGCTCACCTTTCCTGAGCTGGAACAGCCAGAGTGGCCGGAAAAGCTACACTTCATGGTAGACATGACAGCGCACCTGAACATGCTGAACACAGCTCTTCAGGGGTAAGGACGTACAGCCCTGCGCATGTTGGAGGATGTTTTGGCATTCGAGCGCAAGTTGACGTTGCTTGCCAGAGATTTACAGAAAGGCACATTGTCTCACTTGCCCAATTTGAGAGAGTTCAAACAATGTCACGACATGATAAATTCGGAGTATTTACATTCTGCAATCATCGCAATGCAAACATCGTTTGGGAAACGCTTCTGTGAGTTCAGAGAGGAAAAAAACACATTATCCTTCCCGGTCACTCCCCTAAGCATCGATCCATCCCTACTGAATACGACTGCATTGTCAGATGTGAGTCAACCTGACCAAGTATGATAAATATTTTAATTGCCTATTATTTTACGTATATTCATATGTTTTCATTGTTCAGTGAAATAGTCCTTTTACTTTTCAGGTTGACAGCTGGCTGACGTTATTTTTCGTTTGCTGCTGACGGCAAATTTAAGTTTGGCGTTTTTCATAAATACAAGAAGGACTCAAATAGACGTTGAGTATTTTACTTAAAAGTAACCTTCAACCCAACATCTTTTTTTCGGAGTTCAAAATGTTTTTGTTGCATGCAGAAATGTAATTTCGTTTTCTCTGCAGGAGTTCATCAATTTCATAAATGCAACACATTATAGTTTGTTTATACATAGCATAAAGGCAAAACAAAACGTTGTATGCAGTGTTATTTCATTTTAAATGTCAAACGGGTTTTGCGGCTCCCAGTGTTTTCTTTTCTGTGGGAAACGGGTCCAAGTGGCTCTTTCAGTGGTAAAGGTTGCTGACCCCTGGGTTAGGCAATGCCTTGGTATTAAAATTCTCAGCTTTGTTCTCATGCTTTTCTCTATCTTTGCTGCCTCCTGTAACCCTGCAGTTCTCTGATCTCCACACTCCTCTTGTTCAGGGCTCTAAATTCTCCCCAACAGGGGTTGCTAAGTTTTCAATGACTAAGGACTCCAGTGTTGCCCTCTCTAAAGCTTCTTACCTTTCCCTTTCCTACTTTCTGACTCTCGTTAAAACCTCATTCTATGGCCAAGCCTTTGGACTTGTACCAATCTTTCCTTTTGCAGCTTGGTGCCATGTTTTGTTTGGTCATTGCTCCTGTGAAGCAGGGTAAGAACTTCACTCCACTTCAGGTGTTACTCAAAGGCTGCTGAGGGCTAGATAGGTGGTATTCAGGACTGGCAACACAGGAAAGTACAAAAGGCCTGGATACAACCTCCAGAAAGCCATCTCACATGCAAAGTGGCAACTCCAGACCAAACTTAAATCACAGGAGCATATTTGACAGCTGCGGCAAGGTTTGAATGCTATCACCTCCAATAAAGCAAAATCAAGCAACGGAGTTCCGCTCCCAGATGGACTCAATGCCTTTTTTGCTTGCTTTGACTGACAGAACATGGAGACACCTTCACAAACTCCCATAATCCCTATTGACTCAGTGATATTGGTCTCTGAGGCTGATGTGAGAGCATCCTGCAGGAGGGTATGCCCACGGAAAACATCTGACTTAGATGTGGTACAATGGCGTGGCCAAGTGGTTAAGGCATTTGTCTAGTGATCTGAAGGTTGTTAGTTCGAGCCTTGGCTGAGGCTGCGTGTGTGTCCCTGAGCAAGGTACTTAACCACACATTGCTCTGCGACGACACCGGTGTCAAGCTGTATGGGTTCTAATGCCCTTCCCTTGGACAACATTGGGGGCGTGGAGAGGGGAGACTTGCAGCTTGGGCAACTGCCAGTCTTCCATAAAAAAAACCTTGCCCAGGCTTGCACACTGGAAACTTTCCAAGGCACAAATCCATGGTCTATCGAGACTAATGGCAGGCTACACATACACTACACACCAGGCCGAGTACTGAAGACCTGTCCTAATCAACTGGCTGGAGTATTTACTGACATCTTTAACCTCTTGTTTCTTCAGTCTGAGGTATCCACCTGCTTTAAGCAGGCTTCAATAATACCAGTGCCCATGAAGAAATTGGGAACCCGCCTCAATTACTATCGTCCAGTAGCATTTACTTCCACTGTGATGAGGTTGGCCATGAAGGATATCAACTCCTGCCTGAGGAGAATCTTGGATCTGCAACAATTTACCTACCATCATAACATGTCAACAGCAGTTGCTATTTTGTTTGCTCATCATTGAGCTCTGTAACATCTGGACAGTGAAGGTGCATGCATCAGGATTCTCTTCATTGACTACAGCCCTAGAGCTCAGCATTCAACATTATCATCCCCTTGAAGCCAATCACTTAGCTTCAAGACCCAGATCTCGATAACTCCTTGTGCAAATGGATCCTCAATTTTCTCACTTGCTGTTGATGAATTAGCATATAGCAAGGAGATTGCAAATCTGGTTGAATGGTGCCACAATATTCAATCAGTTTGGCATGAATCAGCCAGAGCTTTATCACAAGACTTAAAATACAGCCAATGTCATATGTGATATTGTGATAATGATTCTCAAGTCTTTATTTTCCGGTAAGTGCTGCAAGAAAATGAAATTAAAAATTGCATACACTTGCATATATATATACGTTGATAATATATTTGAGGTTTACTTTGACTGTTACTTTACTGTCTGGAATGGAGCATCCAATGCACAAAGTTGCAAGATGCTGCAGATGATTATATAATCAGCCATGTCCAACATGGTGACAACCGTCCCTATCACTGAGAACATCCTCAATGGATGGTACCTCAAGGTGGAATCTATCTTTAAAGACCCTCACCATTGGGGCCATGCCCTCTTCTTCTTACTATCATCCAGGAGGAGGTACTGGAGCATGAAGTTCCTCACTGAATGACTTTTGAGGAGATTCAGATTTATTGATCCTATGCACATTGAAATATATGGTGAAATGCGTTATTTGCATTGACAATCAACACACCTAAGGATGTGCCGGGGGCAGCCTGCAAGTGTTGCTATGCATTCTTCCTTTCTGCCATCAGATTTCTGAACAGTTCCCAAACCTTATTCCTTTCATTTGCACTATTTATTTTTTTTATAAATGTTTTTATGGGGTACTGTAATGCTGCTCCAAAGATGTACTGATTGTTCATTTAAAATTGTCCCATGATTAGGCTAGGGTTAATTCAGGGGTTGCAGGGCAGCATGGTTTGAAGGGCCAGAGGGCCTATTCCACACTGTATTTTAATAAATAAACAAACAAACAAATAAATAAAATTTTTACAAATCATGTCATTTGTCAGTAATAATAAATCTGGTTCGGATACTGGGTTTTATTCTGAAAGGATTTCAATACATGAGTAAAGCTGCCTTACACAGGACTTTAAAGTGGTCAGTGCCCTCAGATTTTGCTTCTTTAAAAGGATACACTTGCTATAGAGAGAATGTAACAAGAGTTCACAATATTTCTTCTAGGTCTGAGGAGAAATTGAATAGGGATTGGTGAGGTTTGGAAGAATAAGAGGAGACCTTATAGAAGTAAGTAACATTCTTTCAGGGACTCATTAGGTACAGGGAAGATGTACCCGCAGACCAAGGAACCTGGAATGAGGGATCACAGAATCAAAATAAAAAGTAAACTCTTAATAAATGAAATTAGGAGAAATTACACTTAAAGGATTCTGAACCTTTGGGATTCTTTATCTTGCTAAGCCTTGGAGGCTCAGACATGGATTCAATACAAAACTGAGAATAGGTTTCCTGTAATTAAAGAAATTAATGGATATGGGATAGTGAAGGAAAACTAAAGCTGAAAATTAGCCACAGTTTTTCTGATTGACAGAGTGGCTCAAAGATCTGCACAACCAACTCTGATTTCAGTTTCTGATTATTTTATTTCCAGCACTTGCACTTTATTGCTTGTTAAATATGTTTTTGTAATGTTGATAGACTGATAATTCCTGGCCCAGAATACAGGCAAGATTTCAGTACTCTTTCTCAGAGACAGGAGAGGATGACTGCATTAAGAGATGGAAAGAAAAGTGACTGAAAGGCAAAAAGAAAAATGAAAATCAGCCATTTCTGAGAATGCCCTCACTTTTCCCTACATTACTGGATAAGATTGAAGAGTTTAGATTTTTCCTTTTTCTGTTGGGTTGACTAGTTACCATGTACTTTGAATTGTTATAACACAGAAGGAGTCATGTAGGAGTCAATGCCTTACAGACACATTAATTAAAAGACGTTGTATAAATCAACAGCAGATTCTAGAGGATTGCAATTCAAGGCTTATATCTAAATTAGTATACATATGATGTGCATCATTAAAATATGACTTTGCCTGTCAGGATTACTGGTTAACAGATTTGGGAAGGACATAAATTTATTCGTGCATCCCTTTATAATTATGGCAAGAAATAAGAGTTCATTTAAATAATCAAGTGCTACTGTGAGGGGTTTTTCTCTTGGGAGCAGAGGAGCATTAAAGATCTGACCTTCTTCATGTGAGGATGGCAGAGTTTAAAACGAGAATATTAATTGTACCAGCATTCACTCCAGCTTCGTGTGATTTACTACTGAGAGTTAGGCTGGAATGCAGTCTGTGGGAGGGACTTGGAACAGAGAGTTTTTGAAACCCCAGCTGAACTCTAAACACTATTAAGGGCAGACAGTTATATACATACACAAGAAATGACAGGGAAGTGAAATGACAGCCCTCTGATATATCCAGCCTGTTCCCGTTCGGCTGTGATATCCCTAGCATAGCAATAGACAGTTTCTCTGGTTCACACTAATATAAGGTGCGCCAAATATTGTTTGTTGTGCAGTCAGTCAGTGATTTCTTCAGTACGCTCTATTGTTCTGATTTTTATGCTCACAGAAGCAATCAAACTAGCAGAATCCATTCAGTCTGGTCTTCCATTCAGCATGATGAAGGCTGATCTGCCCCCCAGCTCCATCTAACTCAGACAGAATAACAAAGATCCATCAATTTCAGATTCAGGCTTAGCAATCACATGTATAAATTAGGAGCAGCACTGTGTCCATGGACCCTTGAACATACTCTGCCCTAAAATGAGATCATGGCTAAACTGACTGTAATCCTAACCCTGCATTCCCTTCTATCCTTCGTAACCTTTCATCCTCTTGCTTAGCTAGCATCTATCTACCTCTGTTTTAAAAATATTTAAGGGCTTTGCTTCCATTGTGCTTTGAAGGGGAGAGTTTCAAAGACTCATTACTCTCTGACAGAAAAAAAATATCAGGACATCTGTGTCTTAAATGGGAAACCTACTATTTTTAAACATTGGTTCTTAGTTCTATATTCTCCCACAAGAGGAAATATTCTTTCCACATCAAACCTTAAATTCTAGTCCAGAACACTCTCAATCTTCTAAACTCCAAGGAATACAAGTCTATCCTGTTCAACCTTTCTTCACAGGACAACTTGTTCATTCAGATATTAGTCCAGTAAACCTCTGAACTGCTTCCAACATATTTAGGTCTTTCCTTAAATGAGACCAATACCGTGCACAGTACTCCACATGTGGCCTTGCCAAAGCCCAGTGTAATCACACTGCTATCACCAGAAACCTCAGGGTCCATAACACTGTAGTAGAAGCAAGGCAGCTTTAATTCAGAGGGTTTGCATGGGAAGAAGTTACAAATGAAGCATAACGTCTCTACTTTTGTAATTAGATTCCATTTCCAATAAATAATAACGTTCTGTTAGACTTTTTGTTGTTCACTCTATCTGTATTTTTGCTTTTTATACCTGTCACTAATCCAGCATCAGTCTTATTTGTGGAAAAAGTCCATTTTTTCAACTATTCTAACTTAATTCCCAAGAAATCTAGCTCTGTTTTTCGACAATATCCTCATCCCCCAGACTTTCCAACTAGAAGAAATAGTTCCTTTTCATAAATTCAACATACTCATAGAAGTGATGAAGAAATCATTCACTCCAGAAAATTCAAGTGAAAGTGAATGAGTACAGTGTATTTGGTAAGTTTGTGGGCTGTGCAGTCAGAATGAATGGGTTAAATCAGCAATGTTAGCAATACAACTGTATTAAATAGAATGTTAGGTTGCTTTCACTTCCATTGCAACTTCATTTCATTGTGTTTTTTCCCATTTAATTCAGCCTTTGAAATCTGTATTTCAATTATCTTGGTGGATGGGTGCTAAAATCTGTTTTGCTTATTTGTTCTAAGCAATATAACCATATATAGCCATATAACAATTACGGCATGGAAACAGGCTGTCTCGGCCCTTCAGTCCGTGCCAAACGCTTACTCTCACCTAGTCCCACTGACCATATACTTATCCAATTTTACTTTCAATGGCAATACTGAACCTGCCTCTACCACTTCTACAATATATTAACATTTTGAAATATGAAAACTGATTACCTGCAAAAATAGACTATCATTTTGAAACTGATCTGGAAGTTATAAAGTTGTACGGAACATTACGGAACATTCAAAGATCACCTCAGTTGCACACCCGTCAGTAAGTGCATCTCTGGAGATATATAATGCTTTTTGATAAGCATTTTAATAAATAATGAAATCTTCAAGTGATGTGTTTTTAAAAAATGCTTAATGCATTCTTATCATCACAGCTGTCTCTCAACAGAGGTGAAATAAGCTGAATGATTTATTTTAGATTTCTGTTGCAAGTATGCACCTTTGATCAGATCACATCAGAGGGAATGGGTATTGTTGAGCAGCACTTGGAGTTCAATATGGAATTAGAATCTTCACAACTAGTTAGCATTATCATGGGCTCAAATGCTCTTATAATCTGACAGTTTCCATGTAATAATTGAAGTAACATTTTTCAAATGTTTGCACCAGAAATAACAGCATTAGTTCAAGAGGCAATATGATTTTTAATGAATTACAGGGCTCTCATTAAAGTGGGTGTGAATGCAGGGAAACAAAATATCGATTAAATCTTTGAGAGATGGCAGAACAGCAAGCTATAAAACCCAATATATATTTTGGAAGCAGCTGTATGTTCATATTTAGAGCAACATTAATGCATGAGTCAGTCGTGAGCCTAACTAAAAATATTCTAACATTCCAGTGGACTGTTCCTGCAGAAAATACTGCCCAGAGCAGCTGAATTCTTAAAGACATGGGATCTCATGTATGTAAACTTTGCAAATATCACACAGCTGACGCTTGAGGGTACTTGGGAAGAGTTTTATAGCCATCCATGCTCAACCTCCACCCCCGCTCACCGACTGGCTGAAACCCAGCAGCAGCTATTATTAGAAATTCCCAAAGGCTTCTCTACCCTAGCCATTCTCAGTGGTTTGAGATAAATGAACCCAGCAAAGTCGCTGCCCTTCTAATTAAAATCATCTGTGCAAACACCTTGGCTTGGGAATTAGAAACAACTGTTATAAGTCCTGGTGAAAGGCTGTGGGAGAAGTCTCTTGTGCCCAGCCTCTTACTGACAGGGCCAGTTCCAGCTCATGCCAGCTCCATTTGGTTTAGTTCTTTTTCCCATTGCTGTTTGGCACAGTCACTGCTCAAGCTTCTCATGTCGCTGGAAAGGCCTATAAGCTAGATGAGGAGTGTTGATCATCTTACCTCACAACATATAAAAACTCTAAGCCAGCGGCAGACACACAGTGAGAGGTCAGTTGAAGAAAAAGAAAATCAGTGCCTCTCAGGTATTAACCAAACAACCAATAGTTGCATCTATATAGAGCATAGAAGAGTACAGCACAGGAACAGGCCCCTCATCCCACAATGTAAGTGCAGACCAAGATGTTAAACAAAATTAATCCTGCGTAAGTCTTTTACGCAGAGAATGGTGAGTGCGTGGAATGGGCTGCCAGTGGCAGTGGTGGAGACGGAAACGATAGGGTCTTTTAAGAGACTCCTGGATAGGTACATGGAGCTTAGAAAAATAGAGGGCTATGGGTAAGCTTAGGTAATTTCTAAGGTAGGGACATGTTCAACAGCACAGCTTTGTGGGCTGAAGGGCCGGTATTGTGCTGTAGGTTTTCTATGTTTCTGTTTCTAACTGCCTGCATGTCATTCATATTCCATCTGTTCATTTACCTGTTCCATATTGAGTCTAGTGTTATGATTTTAATATTTCATTTATGTTTGTGTAATCTTGTGTATATATATTGGTTGATTAAGCATTCCTGTTTGTTTAAATAATTCATTTTGGGTTATATTTATAAATATGTGAACTGCATACGTCATTAGACTATCACATGATATGTGCATGTTTCGCTTAAATTAAACCCGTAGTTAACTCACATTTTGCACTCCCGCGACTTCCTTTGAATTAGTTTAATGTTTTGAAGTTACAAAGCATAACACCGATGGTGTCATAAAACAACTTAAGGTGTTTTAAGAGAGTGATTAGGGGAAAAAATTGATTGCACTATGTGAAGGTTTTGAGTCAGAGGATCAAAAGCCTGGCCAAAAATGTATTTTTTGAAGAGGTGTGGGTAGGGAGATAGATAGGATTAGGTGGGGTAGGAGGGTTGGAAATTCCAGAGTTTGGTGACCAAGCAGCTGAAGGCAAAGCTGTCAATAGTGGAGCAATGAAAATCAGGGATGTGCAAGACATCAGAATTGGAAGAGCACCAAGACTTTAGTGCAATAGGAACATCGGATTGCTAGTAAACCTTCAATTTGCCATTTTAAAGATTGTTGATTCTTCATTTTCTGCCTCTGGACCACAGAGCCCACCAACATTGCTCAAACAAAGGAGTGCTGGATTATTAATATAAGGGTCAAATCCCAACCAAAATACCTAACAGTTACAGCCCTGATAAAGGAGAATTATTTAAAAATCACTGGCCCAATTCAGAATGCAGTGGATTTTCTGCAGGAGGCTTTTAATAACAGGCTCTAAGCACCAGTTTTATTTTAAGAATGTAGAACTGCTCATTAGGCCACAATCTGTGTTTTCTTACTTGAAAAGATGCAGCAAATTAAAAATGAAATTTACATATCTCACATGCAACATTTTTTTCTAATATTGCAAGTTCTTATGAACAAAGATTACATACATTTTAAATCTCCCGCAGAAGGAACTGTCAAAATAAATTTAGTTTGTTCACTGTTGATATTCTGCAACTTGCGTGCACAGCAAAACCTGTCATCAAAGAGTTAAAGCCAAGTGAAGGCTGTAGTTTAAATCTTCGGCCCTCAGCAGGCTGGAGTGCTGTTTGGGAACGCTCTGCTTTTAATCACACACAACGACCCGGTTCAGGATCTGTGTCCTCACTACAATCTTTTTGTTAATGATCACTGGATTTTCCTTGGATTTTGCCTGCCTGTTACCATTTGTGAAAAAAAATCATTTGTTTACCCAGAGGAAAGAAAATGAAAATGAAACAGAGACCATATAGACAGAACTGACTGCAAACCCCAAATGACGGAGTTAAAAATATCACAACACATTTGTACATAACACACCATGCAGGAGCGTATTTTAACACAATTGTTGGTAAAGGTTTTATTGACTTGTAGACCTGGGTGGAAGTTCATCAGGCTTCATTGCAATGTTCTGCCTCTTTCCAGCTGCGTTTCCTATAACATGACATATGGACTGAATGTAGTGAAAAGTTAAAAATCTGCCAGAGAGGAGGTAAAGAGAATTGACTTACTGCTATGGCTTGAAGTCTCTGTTTCTGCAGTTCAGCCTCTGCCATCCTAGAGGAGGGACACAGAAGAGTGTAGTCACCAAACAGAGCGTAGTTGAAGCACTCAGGTAAGTTGAAGAAGAAGGAGAGTGGTGGGATGGGGACAGGAGGTGTAGGGGATTTAGCTTGAAAGACCTCTCCCTACGAGACGCTACTGCCGGCAAGATGTACTGCAAAGACTCATTTCTGCCACTAGATCAATGCCTCCTTCAGCTGTAATGTGAGGGCATTTTCTCCACACTGCTGACACGAGCCTCATATGTGCAGCGAGAAGGAGCTGAGCAGAGGAATAGCTGGCATGTCTATCATTTTTCTGCTTTGACGCGCTGCTAACGGCTTGCTCCTCCTAGAATAGGGTCATGGCAGAGGGGGCCTCAACACTGCAACAATGTGTAATAATGACCCTTGGTGGAAGCATATTACTTTATGTGATATATATGCGGTAGGCAAGAAGGTGTGAGTGTGTGTTTGTGTAGTTGTACTGTATGTGTGTATATATGTGTCTGTGTGTGAATGTGGATGTATGGGAGAAAGAGAAAGCAAAAGATCCTGCAAAAAGTCCATTAGGAATCACACTAAAAATAATCCAGACAGCCTTTTTGCTTTACTGCTATTTTTCCAAGTCTGCTGCCAACTTCCAGTTTTGTAGCAGAACTTATTCCACGTGGTTGGAAGCCAGTAGTTTCTTACAGAACTCCAAGAGGTGACGAGCTCCTAATGTTGACATCAAATTCCAGATTTTGAAAGCTGAAAGCACTTTGTTATCCTTTTTCATTGCAAGGATTCCTTTGCAAATTTTAAAGATCAAAATATAAAAGAAAATCCTCAATGACTGGTGTAACCTTGGGAATGTGGGAAAATCATAAAGTCATTCGGCAAGGTAGGGTGCCATTTGGATAATGAGGTCCAATTGGTCCCACTCTCTCCTTCAGCCTTGAAAATGGTTCCCTCTCTGCATGACATCCACTTTCCCTTTGAAAGTCACAGCCAAGTCTCATTCCTTTATTCCCTCAGTAAATGCTTCCTGTGTAGACAAACATCCAGGTTACCTGCCTCTCCTCCCAGCAGGAAATGAGAGGCAGAGAGGGAATGAGAGACGAGGAGGTGTGAGTGTCAGGATGGGAGTGAGAGGTAGGAAGAGAGAAGTGATGGGAGTGCTAGGCAGGGAGGAAGGGTTGACAAAACAGTGGATAGTTATGCCAATCTCTAGTGGAGGACAGAAGGTGTGCTGCATGGACTGAGGTGAGAGGATATTAGATTTTAAACTAAAACATTACCTGTCCTTTCAGATCAATCGGAACCATCCCCTGCTATTACCTTTCAGAGTTAAAGAGCAATACTGCATGGATACAGATCCTTTGGCACAATGAGTCCATGCCAGCCACAATGTTCTCCCACCTAGTATAATTTCCTGTGTTTGACCTATATCCCTCCAAGCTCTGACCCTCCATTTACTTCTTGAAGTGCTTCTTGAATGATACTTTCATCATCTATTTCTTCCTGTTGAAAAAGTTGTTCCTCATGTCCCCTTAAAATCTTTACCTTCTCACACAAAATTTATTTTCCTTAGTTTTGGAGCCCACAAGCCTAGGGAATAGACTTACTGTCCACCTTATCTGTATCCCTAGTGATTTTATAAACATCTGCAGTATAGGGTTACCCCTCATTCTCTTACGCTTCATGGAATAAAGACCTAAACTGGCCAACCTCTCCCTATAACTCAAGCCTTCTAATCATGACAGCATGCTCGTATATCTTTTTCTGCAATTTTTCCAGTTTAACCATATTTTTCCTGTATATGACACTCCAAGTACCACCTCACCACCAAGTCATACAACTACAACATAAAGTCCCCACTGATGAAGGCCGGTGTGCTAAAGGACCTTTTCACCACCATATCTACTTGTGATGCTGCTTTCAACCAAATATGCATTTATACTCCTAAGTTTCTCTGTCCCATTAGAGTAGGCTTACTGCAAATTGTCACAAGAGCACATGCCAAATTATTTTGGATTCTTTAACGGTATGCAACTTGGGTTAATCCACATGAGAAGATACAGACTTTTGTTTGGATTCATCAGAATGCTTCCACTCAGGACTTGCCTGGAAGGTACAGTGCTGAGATTTTTATACACGGGCACTGCTAGCTCCATAACCAAGCTATTGAACATTACATGAAACAATCTGATTCCCGTTAAAATTTCAACAATTACATGAATAGAGCTTTGTATGTAGATCTTCACATGTACTTTGATTTGGCTGATTAGTTTTCACAGAGGTGCGGAGAAAGGGATGGAGAATGAAGGAAGGGTTTCCATGTTTAGTATGATCAAATACTGTAAGTCCAATTTTGCTTTCTCCAATGCACACTTCTTCAATACATAGCTCAAACTCTTCAATATAATTGGAATTCGTTCACCAATGCAGCATGAATAATGGGTGTGAGGTGAGCCAATATGGGGCAGAGAGAACATGCCAGCATACCCATCACTAATTGCCTATGTACCATTGACCATCTCAATATTTTTCACGCTCCTTATTCTCACCTACCTCCCTGCAAATTGCAGCACATTTTCACTCCGGTCATCCCTCAAATCTGCTGACAAATGTGGTGTCTTCATGATTTGGCAAACAGACCTTTGTCTCAGAGGCAAATGTCAGCTCTCAGACACCTCCTCATACCTCTCTCTGGACCTTAACTACATCTACAGTATATCACACCATTGTGTCCCCATGAAATCATTGACCTTATTTCTTTGGGGATCTTCTCTCCACAGTCTCCAAAGTTATTGTCTCCCAAACCCAGTATTGCCTGCTTTTCACAAACAAGAGAAGATTTGCAGAAGCTGGAAATCAAAGTAATACACACAAAACGCTGGAGGAACTCAGCAGACCAGGCAGTATCTATGGAAGAGGGTAAACATTCATCGTTTCAGGCCAAGACCCTTCCTCAGGACTGGAAAAAAGAGATGAGGTCAGAGAAAGAAGGTGGAGGAAGGGAGGAAGAAGTATAAGGTAGGAGGTGACAGGTGAAACTGGGAGATGAGAATGGGGGAAGTAGAGAGTTGGAAAGTTGATTGTTTAAAGAGATAATGGGCTGGAGAAGGGGTAATCTGCTGGAGAGGACAGAAGGCCATGAAAGAAAGGGAAAGGGGAAGTAATGGGAAAGTAAGGGGATAAGGTGAGAGAGGGAAATGGGACTGTGGAATGGTGAATGGGCAACTACCGGAAGTTTGAGAAATTGATGTTCATACCATCAGGTTGGAGGCTATCCGAACGGAATATAAGGTGTTGCTCCTCCAACCTGAATGTGGCCTCATTGCGACAGTAGAGGAGGCCATGGACTGACATGTTGGAATGGGAATGGGAAGTAGAATTGAAATAGGTGGCGACTGGGAGATCCCACTTTTTGAGGTGGATGTAGTGTAGCTGCTCAGTGAAGCAGTCTTCCAATCTACATTGGGTCTCACTCATATACAGGAGGTCATGGCAGGAGCACTGGATATAGTAAATGACTCCACAGCCTCACAGGTGAAGTATCATCTCACCTAGAAGGACTGTTTGGGGCCTCGAATGGTAGTGAGGGAGGAGGTGTAGGGGCAGGTGTGGCCCTTGTTTTGCTTGCAAGGATAATTACCAGGAGGAGATCAGAGGGAAGGGTGAATGGACATGGGAGTTACGTAGTAAGTGATCCCTGCGGAAAGCAGGAAGTGGTGGGGGAGAAGATGTGATTGGTGGCAGGATCCCATTGGAGATGGTGAAAGTTATGGAGAATTATGTGCTGGATGCGGAGGCTGGTGGGGTGGAATGCGACAACAAGAGCTACACCGTGGGGAGGTGGGTCGATGGGGTGAGGGCAGGTGTGCATGAAATGGAAGAGATGCGAGTGAGGGCAACTTTGATGTGGAGGCTTTTTCTTTGAAGAATGAGGACAACTCATTAGTTCTGGAATGAAAAGCCTCATCCTGAGAGTAGATGTGTTGGAGATGGAGGAATTGAGAGAAGGGGATGGCATTTTTACAAGTGACAGGGTGGGAAGAGGTATAGTCCAGGTAGCTGTGAGAATCAGTGGGTTTATAAAAGACATCAGTAGATAAACTGTCTCCAGAGATAGAAGCAGAAAGATCAAGGAAGAGTTATTGGAAGGTAGGCATAGCTGGGACCCATGCGGGTGCCCATGGCTATACCTTTTGTTTGAAGAAAGTGGGAGGAGCCAAAGGAGAAATTATTGAGAGTGAGGACCAGTTTTGACAGATAGAGGAGAGTGGTGGTGGAGGAAAACTGGTTAGGTCTGTTGTCCAGAAAGAAGCGGAGAGCTTTGAGACCTTCCTGGTGAGAGGTGGAGGTGTATAGGGACTGAACATCCATAGTGAAAATGAGACAACCAGGGTCAAGGAACTTGAAGTCATTGAAATGATCAAGGGCATGTGAAGTGTCACAGATGTAGGTAGGAAGGGATTGAACTGGGGGGTGGGATGAAACAGAGTCAAGGTATGCAGCTATAATTTTGGTGGGGCAGGAACAAGAAGAAACAAGAGTTCTGTCTGGACAGGCAGGTTTATGGATCTTGGGTAGGCCACTCTCAGTAACTACCAGAGCCACAGCACGCATGGTTGACCACTTCATCTTTGTCCCCTTGCGCCCATACCTCTGTGAGTTCCATGCCCGCCATAACACCGAGCTCTTCAAGGAGGTGCATGTGACAATGGTCAGATGCTCCTTAGTGGAGTCCTGTTCAGGGGGTAAGTAAGAGGAGGTGTTTGAGAGTTGTCGCTTGGCCTTAGCCAGGTAAAGGTCAGTCCACCATTTTATTACGGTACTCCTCTTATCTGTGGGTTTGTTGGTGAGGTTAGCATTAACGTGGAGAGAGAAGAGAGCATAGAGTTTGGAAGGAGTGAGGTTAGAATTGAAGAGAGGAGTGGTGAGGTCGAGACGGTTGATGTCTCATCAGCAGTTAGCAATGAGAAGATCCAGAGCAGGCAGATGACTAGAGCAGTGTATCAAAAGAGGAGAAGGGTTGAAGATGGGAGAAGGGGTCGTCGGTGTGGGTTGGAGAGTCCTTGCCAAAGAAATAGACATGGAGATGGAGGCAGTGGAAGAAGAACTCACTGGGGTGTGGGCGCAAGGGGACAAAGGTGAGGCCCTTGCTGAGGACAGAACGTTCTGCCTCAGAGAGGGGAAATTGAAAATTCCGACTGAATTTTGAGAGCACAGCATGGATGAAAGCAGGAATAGAAGGGGGGAGGAGGGTTGGTAGTGGCTGAAGAGAGGGGAGGGTTAGGTGTTAATGGAAGATGGGGTTGAAAGAAGGATGGAGTCTCCGAGGACCCAAGAGTCATGGTATTGCAGAGAGGTGGGTACGGGAAGGGGAGGGTGGGGTTCCACTGCCAGCATGTCTGCTTTTGTTTCCTTTCAAAGACTTATATAACACTTCGGGTGTGTCAGAGGTAAATTTTCACACAGTATGATAGGTGTGTGTAATGCCTAGAAACATTAGGGACACTTAGATTAGACAACCAGGGTCAGGGAACTTGAAGCCATTGAAAAGATCAAGGGCGCGTGACAAATGGAGGGCTATGTAGGAGGGAAGGCGTAGATTGATCTCAGGGTAGGTTAGAAGGTCAGCAGAACATTGTGGACCGAAGAGCCTGTACTGTGCTGTAATTTTCTATGTTCTATGTTGAATATAAGTGGGCTGTCTGATCAGATTCATTGTTTTAGTTTGCTCTTTCTGCAATGTACTTATTTCCTTCTTGCTAGATTCTACCCTTTCATTCCTGCTCTAGCCCCTTTCCTCTTACAGTGCCTAGTAAAAGTATTCACCTCCCTTGGAAGTTTTCATGTTTTATTGTTTTACAACATTGAATCACAGTGGATTTAATTTGGCTTTTTTTTGATATTGATCAGCGGGAAAAGACTCTTGTGTCAAAGTGAAAACAAAGCTCTACAAAATTATCTAAATTAATTACAAATATAGAACACAAAATAATTGATTGCATAAATATTCACCTCTTCAAGTCTGTATTTAGTAGATGCATCTGTGGCAGCAATGACTGCCTTGAGTCAGTGTGGATAGGTCTCTACTAGCTTTGCATATCTGGACACTGCAATTTTCCCCATTCTTTACAAAACTGCTCAAGCTCTGTCAGATTGTATGGGGATCAAGACTCAACAGCTCTTTTCAAGTCCAGCCACAAATTCTCGATTGGAATGAAGTCTGGACTCTGACTTGGCCACTCCAGGACATTAACTTTGTTGTTTATAAGCCATTCCTATGTAGCTTTGGTATTATGCTTGGGGTCAATGTCTTGCAGAAAAACAAATCTTCTCCCAAGTCACAGTTCTCTTGCAGACTGGATAAGGTTTTCTTCCAGGATTTCCCTGTATTTTGCTGCATTCATTTTGCATTCTACCTTCTAGCACCTGCTGCAATAAAGCATCCCCACAGCATGATGCAGCCACCACCATGCTTCATGGTAGTAAAGGTGTGTTTTTAATGATGTGCAGTGTTTGGCTTACATTCAGTCTAATGGCCAAAAAGCTTAGTTTTGCTTTCATCAGACCATAGAGCCCAGAGTCTCCCACATTCCTTCTGGCAAACTCTAGCTGAGATTTCATGTGAGTTTTTTTCAATAGTGTCTTTCTCTTTGCCACTTTCCCATAAAGTGGTGACTGGTGAAGCACCCGTTCAATAGTTGATGCATGTGCAGTTTCTCCTATCTCAGCCACTGAAGCTTGTAACTCCTCCAGGGTTGTCATAGATCTATTTGTGGACTCCCTCACTAGTCGTCTTCCTGCACAGGCTCTCAGTTTTTGAGGATGGCCTGGTCTAGCCAGATTTACAGCTATGCCATATTCTTTCCATTTCTTGATGAGTGACTTAAATTAAGGGATATTCAGAGACCTGGAAGTTTTCTTGCATGCATTTCCTGACGTGTGTTTTTTGATAACCTTTTTGCAGAGTTGCTTGGAGTGTTCTTTTATATTCATGGTGTAGTTTTTGCCAGGATACTGACTTACCAGAAGTTGGACCTTCCAGATACAAGTGTACTTTTACTGCAATCAGTTGAAACACCTTGACTGCACACAAAGATCTCCATTTAAGTCATTATGTTAATTAGCAGCTTCAGTGATGATTTGGTGAATCACATTTGGTGTAAAGGCTCCTTGCATCTTCGGTGAACAGAGCGCCAATGAATTCCCCTCCTTCAACACACAAGTACACCACGCTGAGTTTGCACTCACATTTAACCATTTCTCCTTCAATTCCACTCATTCCAGATGAAAGGAGAAGCTGTAAGAACTTCTCTGGACCCCAAGCCACAACTGACTCTTCGTGGAATACGTGGGACAGTTTACAGGAGCCTGACTGGAGACTCCTCTCTTAATTCTTTATCCAGTACATGAGCAACAGTATTGGTCCTACTTGAATACTTCATCCCTTTCATTAACAAATTCCACTCTTCTCTTACCTTCACTTCAGTCCATATCTGATCTCCGAGCACCTTCTGGATCTCTCTGTCTCCATCTCAGTAGATTTATTGATGGTCAATATCCATTACATTCCCACAGATATCCTTTCTCAACTGCTTCCTCTCATTCTGCCTCCTATAAGGACTCCAGTTTGAGCTCCCATTTCTGAGCTTTGACCTGAATGATCAACAATTCTGTTTTTGCAACAGATGCTGCTCAGCCTGCTGAGTACCTCCAACAAATTGTTGCTCCAGATTCCAACATCTGCAATCTCATTTGTCTCCATTGTACTGCTCCACTGAGAGGTCTCTTCAAGCTATGCCAACTTTGAAGTTGTTTTCCTCCTCTCTCTGATGGGAGTTCTGTGAGACCCTTTCGTACTGTTCTCCCCTCTGTGAGTTCCAGGTCTGATGCAGGATTTCGACTGAAGCATCAACAGTTCCTTTTCCCAGAGCTGACTCATCTGCTGAGTTCCTCCAACAGTGTTTGTTGCTCTCATTTCTTCCATATCCACTCTGCTAATACTTCGAAATGCCTACCTTTTTTCCTGAAGCATGGCTTCCCTTCTACTACAGAGCACTCAACTTCATTTCACCTCGTTCCTGCACGTCTGTTCTCAACCCCTCTCCTTCTGAACAAGCAAGAATAGAAAAGCCCTGGTTCCCATATCCCACTTGACCAGCTTCCATGTTCAACTGGACTTCCCTTGCATTTCTATCACCTTCACAGGTTGCACATCATTTGTTTGTATCTCATTCCTCCCATAATTTAGTGATCCAAACTGTTCTTTCAGGCGAGGCAGCAATTCCCACTTTTACTTCCAAACAATCTTTTCAATCAACCCCCTCCCGGCAACTTAAAACCAACTTGTTTATATGCTTTTCTTCAAAATTTAAAAAGACTAACTTTATCTGTCATATGTAAACTTCAAAACACACAGTGAAAGTGGACAGTGGATTGGTTAACCAATAGAAGGTAGAGAGTTGGTATAAAGTCAGTGGTGTGTGGGGTGCCACAGGGGTTGGTGCTGGGCTCACAGCTGTTTATCATTTACATTGATGATTTGGAAGAGGGGACTGAGTGTAGTGTTGCAAAATTTGCTGATGACACTAAACTGAGTGGAAAACAAACTGTACAGAGGATGTGGAGAGTCTAGAGAGGGATATAGATAGGTTAAGTGAGTGGGCAAAGGTCTGGCAGATGGAATACAAAATTGGTAAATGCGAGATCATCCACTTCAGAAGGAATAGTAGAAGAACAGATTATTATTTAAATGGTGAAAGATTGCAGCATGCTGTTGTGCAGAAGGCCTTGTTCATGTATCGCAATAAGTACAACAGGTTATTAAGAAGACAAACGGAACGTTGGCCTGCATTGCTAGAGGGATTGAATTCAAAAGCAGGGAGGTCATGCTGCAACTATACAGGGTACTGGTGTGGTCACACCTGGAGTACTGTGTGCAGTTCTGGTCTCCATACTTGAGGAAGGATATACTGGTTTTGGAGGCAGTGCAGAGGAGGTTCACCAGGTTGATTCCAGAGATGAAGGGAGATTGAGTCAACTGGGACTATACTCTCTGAAGTTCCGAAGAATGAGAGGGGATCTTACAGAAGCATAAACATTTTTTGAAAGGGATAGATAACAGCAGGAAAGTTGTTTCCATTGGTCTATGAGAACTAGGGGACATTGCCTCAAGATTCAGGGGAGACGATTTAGGACGGAGATAAGGAGAAACTGTTTTTCCCAGAGAGTCTATGGAATTCTCTGCCCAGGGAAGCAGTTGAGGCTTCTTCACTAAATATTTTTAAGAAACAGATAGGTTTTTACATAGTAAGGTAATTAAGGGTTATGGAGAAGAGGCAGGTAAATGGAGTTGAGTTTATGGACAGATCAGCCATGATCTTATTGAGTGGTGGGGCAGGTTCGATGGGCCGGATGGCCTACTCCTGCTTCTATATCTTATGCTCTGATGAAATGAGTTCTTTCTGCGATAATGACCAACAGAACTGGGCGAAATTCGCGTGTGTTGCTATGCTCTCAACAACAACATCACAGACTTAGTACCCTAACTCATGTGTTTTCAGAATGTGGCAGGAAACCAGAGCACCTGGATTAAACATGCACGGTCATGCAGAAAACAAACTAACTCTTTCCAGACAGTGGCAGGAATTGAACCCTGATCTTGGTGCTAGATGATCTTGAACCTTAGATGGTGCTGTAAAGCTAACCACTATGCTACTGTGCCACCTCATGTTCTGTCCTAATTTTCACGAGATGTTTCAACCAGAAATGCTCTCTCTCTCTCTGCAGATACCGTAGTACGGTATGTTCCTGAGTGCACCAGCCTCCGGGGTTTAGTAACTCTGAATCTCTGGAGTATGGGTCGCAGGTGTGGTTCATTTTTTTGTGCTACTATGATTTTATAGTTGTTGCTTAGTGGGATTTTTCTTGTTAGATATCCATTCCCTGAAGATGGTCACTTTCAGTCACATTTAGCATTTGGTGTTCCATTTCCCAAGAGTAGAGAGAGATTTAGTAAATTTTGGCCTGATAGACTCAGTCTAGGTTGACACTCCAGTATGATGTCAAAGCATGATGAAGACACAAGAAACTGTATATACTGGAATCTAGAACAGAAGAACAAATTGCTGAGAGCTGTGAAGATGGTGGAGCTTTCAGAGATAAAGAATTACAAGCCAATGAGTGATTTGAAAAAAAAACAGAAAATGCTAAATAGACAGAAACTCAACTAAAGAGGAATTGTTCAAACTGAGTTGGGATCAATTCATTCAATTTTAATCCAGTCAGAGGTTTAACATGCCATCTGATAAACAGTGAAGGGGCTGGTCATGTCCATTCTGGAGCAGCTCACTCACCTTTGGTCCCCACCGAACACTAAGCTCTCACCTGTGGCTCCAAACATCTGGTTGCATGTGATGCTTTGACATTCGAGCTAAGCCATGTGGGGGTAGCCAGCAGGCCTCATACCCCAGTGACCCCAATAGGGTCATGCCTGTCCTAGCATATGAAGCCGACTCCGGAGGACAGGGCTGTTGAGATCCAATGGCCAAGAAGGCAGTTCTGCAATGCTTTGTGCAGAGAGAAGGACATGATAAGTACAGAAGAGGTACCTTCTGTACAGAAAATACCTAAGGTACAGGAAGTTTTTCCACTGCATCCAAGGCAGACCTAAGTTTGGGATGACTATTCATACCACCAGATCGGGAATTCCGAGGCTGAGAGTGGAATGGCTTTTCCATTTTCAAAACTGTCCTGCACAGGTTTCACTGTTGTCATTGGATATGATGGACAACGATCACGCTGCCGTGTTCATTTGATTGACTGTAAATAACAAAATTAGCACAGACACTTAGAGCAAATAATGGACTGTCTTCATACAATGCCTCCAAAGATTGCATCTTCCAAATCTTCATTTTCATAGTAATATTCAAGATGATGCAGATTCCTTCGAATTCTTTATAGTTCGTTACTTGTTGACGTAATTAAATCATTTCGTTTGCACTCCTGGACATCTCTGACATCTCCAAATTGAAGGCTTGAAAACACAACGAGCAAAACAGTTCTAAAATGCCTTACTGCTTAATTTTCACCAATTATCAGGGTAAAAAAAAATCACTGCTTTTTGAACACAAACAGATGCAATGGATACTATTTAAAAGCTGTTTGTGGTAAGCATGGTCCAATAGTCACACAAGTTCAGGCAACTAATGCTAGTTAAAAACTGATAGGCAACAGACTCCTGTCCCAATTAAGCAGTGTAGCATCCCAAATAAATCCTGGCTATTTTCTCAATTAGTTTTTGTTTTTAACAGTTGTCCCAAATAAATAGATGCCCCAATTAACCAGAATCTACTGCATAATTAAATATAGCATATCATTTTTGAAATAAGGTTGAGTGAAGTGATTCAAAATACATTCTCCTTTTATCTTTTGAACATCTGGTTTGAATTCCAGCCACCCAAGGACCTCAAGGTGAAGAATGTTGTGGTGCAGAAATCGTACTAGCATTGAAGTATTTGTGAGCTGTAGGTCAACACACACCAGGAGCTAGATTAAGACTGCTCAGATTGATTCCATACAGGGCAGGTTCTTTTGCTTTGCTATGGATTTATGTTACACAAATACCCAATAAAGAAAGCCATACACTGTGCCACAGCAGCAGCGAACTGGGTTCAGTCCTGCTCTTTGCCTGGATTTTGAATGTTCTCTTTATGATCCATGTGGTTTTCTCAAGGTGCTCCAGTTTCCTCCCATCTCCCAAAGATCTGCTGGCATTTTAATTGGCTACTCTGCAATAAGTTGCTCCTTAGAAAAGGCTAATTGCAAAAATAATCAAAGGGGAATTGATAGGCTTATGTGAGAATGAATGTGCTGTAGATTTCTTGGAAAGTAATGCGAAAGGAAATGGGACTGGAGTGTCCTGGGAGCTGGCATGGAGACTGTCGGGCAAATCGCCTCTTTTTCTATGGCTACGTGCATAAAAATTATACCATTCATAACCCAAATATATGCCAAAACCCCTTATAGTTTTATCTTCTGAAGTGTAGTCATTGTTGGGATATGCAGCAGTATTTTGTGATTTTCAAAGGAGAGCATAAGACTACTCGCTGGCCTCTGAGGGGTCAACAAACAATGTGCTGGAGGAACATAGCAGATTGACCAGTACCTGCAGGGAGAAAGGATCATCACAATCTGAAAAATGCCCTCTTCTTTGAGGAGGTACAAGAGTCTGAAGACCTACAATTAGCATTTTAAGAAAGGCTTCTTCCCTTCCACCATCAGATTTCTAAATTGCTGATAAATCTATGAACACTATCCCACAATTTGTTTTTGCACTATTTATTTATTGTAATGTTTATGTCTTGCACTCAATACAGCTGCTGCAAAACCAACTTCCAAAACATTCCCTATATCAGTGTTAATAAACCTGATTTTGATTTTGAGTTGTCAGTGTTTCGGCTTAAAACACTCCATCAAAACTAAGGATGGAGAGGGGAAGATGGCCAGATAGGTCTCTTTTCCATTCTCAGTCCTGATGCAGGGTTTTGCCCAAAATATTGACAATCGCTCTCCTTCCCAAAGATGCGGCCTGACCTGATGAGTTGCTCTGGCAGATTGTTGCTCCAGATCCCAGCATCTGCAGTCTCCAGGGATCAATATTTGCCCCTCAAGCAACACCGTTAAGACAGTTTATTTGCTGCTTGGGGTGCTTGCTGAATACCCTTCCAAAGAAAAACATACTCCAGCATTTGTAGCTTGATTCAGAATACTCTGAAGGAGATGCAAAAGCCACTGTAGAAATGAAAATCTGTTTTCTTTGATGTATCATTTAGTTCCACAGTTTGTACGAGCTTTGTACAAACTAGAATTTATTGGAAGGTCAGTTTACAAGTTTTTTTGTGCAGTTATAAACTCAAGCTCCTTCTGAGCAGTAATGTAAATAGTTCGACCCTATAGTGAAGTTTGTTATACTCCTCCATTGCTGCTGGGATTGACACTTTGTCTTGTTGTCATTCTTCTGTGCTGGAATTAAATTGCCTTATAAGGAAAAGCTTGAGAGCATTGCTGCTCAGGCTGAAGTATTTCACAGCAGTGCTGTGCCCCTGGGAATTCATTACATGCTCCTGGCAAAGAGGTATCACATTTTATGGAATTCTCCTGCTTAAACAATATCAGCTTTGTAGCTCCAAACATTTGACTTTCACAACCAACTCCACAGAAGCCAGACTTTCCTTCTTTCCCTTGTTTCATTCTGCCCCGAGAGTTATTAGGGACCTTAACAGTGGCAGTGCTGTAATGAAACTTTGCAAAGGAGTAAACTATTCATCCTCCCTAAATTCTCACAGCATACAATTAGATCAGGTCTGATCTGCATTAAAATTCCATCTATTGTCACCCTCATTATCCCTGTCAAATAAATAACATCTATTCCTGGCTTTGACGCTTTTAATTGACACATCAAGAACTCTCTCACCTTGCTGAGACTGCTGCCTCTTGAAAGCGAGGTTACTCAAATTTTCACTACTTAATGTATAGAGCAGTCTAAACTTCACCACACAGTTGTTATGTGGTGTGTCGTATGACGTGGATGATCATGGTCTTTCCATGACCACGACTGTTCTTGGCAAATTTTTCTGCAGACGTGGCTTGCCATTGCTTTCTTCTGAGCAGTGTCTTTACAAGACAGGTGACTCCAGTCATTATCAACGCTCTTCAGAGACTGCCTGCCTGGTGTCAGTGGTTGTATAACCAGGATGTGATATATACCAGCTGCTCATATGTCTTCATATGACCCTAATCAAGGAGGGGGGAGGGGTGGGGGAGGCAAGAAGGTGCTACACCCTGCCCAAGGGAATGAGCACCTTATACCTCCTTTGGTAGAGAATTATCTCCACCCCACCACCCTGACTTCACCATTACATATACTGAAGGCAGGCAGGCTCTATCTTCAGATTTTAAAATCATGTCTCCTTTAATCTGAGACTGAGATATATTGGCTGATTGAGTGGTGTCACAACAACCTTGCCCTCTGTCAGCAAAACCAAGGAGTTGGTTGGGGACTTTAGGACGAGGAAGTCAGGAGAACACACACCAGTCCTTATTGAGGTGGAAAGGGCTTCAACTTTCACGTTCTTGGGCATCAGTATTTCAGAGGATCTATCTTGGGCCCAACAAAACAACGTAACCATGAAGAGGGCGTGCGAGCAGCTCGACTTCATTAGGAGTCTGAGAGATTTGGTATGTCACTGCGGGCTCTTACAAATGTTAATATTTGTACGGTGGAGAGCAATCTGACTGGTTGCACTACCATGACGAGTTGAGGCTCCAATCACAGAGGCCGCAGGGGGTTGTGGACTCAGCCAGTTCCACCAGAGGAACAACTCTCCACTCTATCGAGACATTTTCAAGAAAGGATTCTTCAATAAGGTGGCATCCACTATGAAGGGCCCTCACTTTCTGGGAGATGCCCTCTTATTACTACCCTCAGGGAAGAGGTACAGACACTTGAAGGCTCACTCTCAATGATTTAGGAATAGCCTCTTCTTCTCCACTATCAGATATCTGAATTGCTTATAAACCTATGAACACGACTTTGTTCATTTTTCTTGCACTGTAATTAATGTTGTGATTTATGTCTTTCCACTGCTGCAGAAAAACCAACACATTTCACATTATCTATGTCAGTGGTAATAATTCTGATTCTAATTCATTCTCCTACCGAACAAACAATTTCTCTACATTTGCAGTACAATCTCTTTAAATTACATTAAATAATTTTATGTCCACCATCCGTCACCTACTCTACAGAATGTCAGCTTCCTCTAAACTACAGAGGATATACACAACTTGCACTCAAAGCTGAGAATTTTGCCCTTGCATGTCCGTCAGATGATAGACCTGCTTTCAGACTGAGGCTGTTGTAAAAGATCCCATGTTTCAAAGAAGAACAGTTAAGTTATTATTAATACTCGAGCCAATATTTATCCCTTAGAGTAGTAAATATTTCTAAAACTGATCAGCATCACATTGCTTTGCAGGAACTTGCTGTGTGTAACTTAACCTCAGTACTGTAGCGGTGTGCTACACGCAGCGCTAAAATTACGACACTGAGTCGGTAACTGCAGTCGAAGGAAAAAACTTTATTCGAAATCTTCAGCCTCACTTTTAAGCCTCCCTCAACCTGCCCCCCGTGGCGCAGAGGCTCCAAAGCTCTGTGCTCGCAAACCCCCGTAGGCTATCTAATTGTGAGCCGGTTCGGATGTGCCAGGAAAAGGGTCGCCACAGTACTTCCAATACTGCAATAATGGCTATACTTCATTATCAGCCACAGTGCTTTGTAATGCTCTGAAGATGAAGTGCAGAGATTCATCTCTAACCCATCATACCCTTTCAGATGCCAGTACCTAAGGACATAAGTAGGTCATGAGGTCCTTCAAGCCTATTCCACCATTCAATACAATCATGGCTGATCTACAGTTGCTGTATTCCCAAGTACCTGCCCAGTCTTGATATGAATCCAATCCCAAAGGTTTCAGTACTGTGGGATTAGAGTGTCTACTTGGTTTTCTTGTAGTTTAACTTTTCCCATATCATCTCTATATCTCCTGTACTTAATAAAGTGGCCACTGAGTGTACTTTCATAGTCTTCTGCTAACACAGACAATTAACTTCAAGGTTTAACATATCGTGCATTCAGACAAGCTCTTCTGCACACCACTGTTGTAATGCATGGTCATTTAAGTTATTGCTGCCTTCCTGTAAGCTTGAACCAGTCTGGCCAGTCTCCCCTAGCCTCTCTCAAGGCATTTTCAGCCACAGAACTGCTGCTCATCAGATGTTTTCTGTTTTTCCTACCATCCTCTGTAAACTCTAGAGACAGATGTGCATGAAAATCCCAGGAGATCAGCAGTTTCTGAGATAGTCAAACTTCCCTGTCTGGCACTAACAACCATTCCACAGTCAAAGTCACTGAAATCACATTTCTTTCCTATTCTGATGTTTGGTCTGAACAACAATTGAATCTCTTGACCATGTCTGCATGCTCTTATGCACTGAGTTGCTGCCACATGTTTGGTTGATTAGATATTTGCATTAATGAGCAGGCGTACAGGAATACATAATAAAGATGGACACTGAGTGCTCTTGTACGATTCTTTAGTGAATTTTCAGTAATTCTAGTAGTATAATAGATTCTGTAATTTTCTGGAAGTTTCTCTGCAGCCTGTGTCATGGCACTTGAATCTAACTATTTCATACGCTACCTCTTATCACCGGACTGCACTTTATCTCTCTAGTGAGCTAGTTTTAGTACAAGACAGTAATGACTTTGTTGTTTCTTTATCTTTTCTTTGTTCTCCTTTAGACTTAGAATTTTATTTCTTACATCCATCTCACAACATGAGGAATTAAAAATCTTTATGTTGGGTCCCTGTCATTATATACAAGCAATAAGGAAGGAAAATGTGGGAGGATATTGCCCAAACACTAAGATTGTATATATAATTGTTTTGTATTCATGTATGCACAGGTAGATATGCATTCAGATCAATGTGTATTGATAAATCTGATGGCCTGGTGGAAGACAATCTCCCGGAGCCTGTTGGTCCTAACCTTAATGCTGTGGTACTGTTTACCAGACCGAAGCAGCTGAAACAGTTTGTGGTTGGGATGGCTGGAGTCCTTGATAATCCTCTGGACCCTTTTTATGTACCTATAAGACCATAAGATATAGGAGCAGAAGTAGACCATTCGACCCATTGAGTCTACTCTGCCATTCAATCATGGCTGATCCAATTCTTCCAGTCACCCCCACTCCCCTGCCTTCATCCCATACCCTTTGATGCCCTGTCTAATCAAGAACCTATCTATTTCTGCCTTAAATGCACTCAATGACTTGGTCTCCACAGCCACTCATGGCAACAAATTCCACAGATTTACCATTCTCTGACTAAAGTAGTTTCTCCACATCACTGTTGTAAATGGATGTCCTACGATCTAGAAGTTGTGCCCTGTTGTCCTAGAATCCCCTACCATGGGAAATAACTTAGCTATATCTAATCTGTTCAGGCCTTTTAACATTCGGAATGTTTCTATGAGATTCCCCCCTCATTCTCTTGAACTCCAGGGAATACAGCCCAAGAGCTGCCAGATGTTCCTCATACAGTAACCCTTTCATTCCTGGAATCATTTTCGTGAATATTCTCTGAATTCTCTCCAATGTCAGTATATCATTGCTAAAATAAAGAGCCCAAAACTGCACACAATACTCCAAGTCTGGTCTCACGAGTGCCTTATAGATCCTCAACATCACATTCCTGCTCTTATATTCTACACCTCTAGAAATGAATTCTGACATTGCATTCAGCTTCTTCACCACTGACTCAACCTGAAGGTTAACCTTTAGGGTATCCTGCACAAAGACTCCCAAGTCCCTTTGCATCTTTGCATTTTGAATTCTCTCTCCATCTACATAATACTCTGCCCATTTATATCTTCCACCAAAGTGCATGACCATACACTTTTCAACATTATATTTCATTTACCACTTCTTTGTTCATTCTCCTAAACTATCTAAACCTTTCTGCAGGCTCTCTGTTTCCTCAGCTCTACCTGCTCCTCTACCTAGCTTTGTATCATTGGCAAATTTAGCTACACATCCATTAATCTCATAGTTTAAATCATTGACGTACATCGTAAAAAGCAACGGTCCCAACACTGACCCCTGTGGAACTCCACTGGTAACCAGCAGCCAGCCAGAATAGGATCCCTTTATTCCCACTCTCTGTTTTCTGCCAATCAACCAATGCTCCACCCATGCTAGTAGCTTCCCTGAAATTCCATGGGCTCTTATCTTGCTAAGTAGCCCCATGTGAGGCACCTTGCAAAGGTCTTCTGAAAATCCAAGTACACCACATCCACTGCATCTCCTTTGTCTTCCCTGCTTATAATTTCCTCAAAGAATTGCAGTAGGTTTGTCAGGCAGGATTTTCCTTTCAGGAAATCATGCTGGCTTTGGTCTATCTTGTCATGTGCCTCCAGGTACTCTGTAATCTTATCCCTAACAATCAATTCCAACAACTTCCCTACTACTAGTGTCAGGCTTACAGGTCTATAGTTTCCTTTCTGCTGCCTCCCAGCCTTAAATAGTGGGATAACATTTGCAATTTTCCAGTCATCTGGTACAATGCCAGGATTTATCGATTCTTGAAAGATCATTGTTAATGCCTCCACAATCTCTCCAGCTACTTCCTTCAGAACCCAAGGTGCATTCCATCAGGTCCAGGAGATTTATCCACCCTCAGACCACTAAGCTTCCTGAGCACCTTCTCAGTTGTAATTTTCACTGCACATACTTCACTTCCCTGACACTCTTGAATGTCCGGTATACTGCAGATGGCTTCCACTGTGAAGACTGATGCAAAGTACACATTCAGATCCTCTGCCATCTCTGCGTCTCTCAATACAATATCTCCAGTGTCACTTTCAATTGGTCCTAAATCTACCATCAGCTCTCCTTTACCCTTTATATACTTAAAATCTTTTAGTATCTTCTTTCCTATTAGTCGTGAGCTTCCTTTCATAATTCATCTTTTCCTTCCTAATGACCTTCTTAGTTTCCTTCAGCAAGTTTTTAAAAGCTTCCCAATCTTTTATCTAGCCACTATCTTTGGCTTCACTGTATGCCCTCTCTTTTGCTTTTACTTTGGCTCTGACTTCAATTGTTAGTCACGGTAGCGTGCTTCTTCCATTTGAAAATTTCTTCTCATTTGGAATATATCTGTCTTGCACTTCCCTCATTTTTCGCAGAAACTCCGGCCATTGTTGCTCTGCTGTCCGACATGCGAGTGTCCCTTTCCAGTCATCCTTGGCCTGTTGCCACTGTCTCATGCCATTGTAATTTCCTTTATTCTCCTGAAATACTGGCATATTGGAATTTCAAATTTCAAAGTGAACTTGATCATATTGTGATCACTGTTCTCTAAGGGTTCCTTAACCTTAAGCTCTCTTATCACCTCCGGATCATTGCACAGCACCCAGTCCAGCACAGCTGATCCTCTAGTGGGCTCAACAGCAAGTTGTTCTAAAAAGCCATCCCTTAGACATTCTACAAATTCTCTCATTTGAGGTCCAGTACTGGCCTGGTTTTCCCAATCCATTTTCATGTTAAAATCCCCAATGATTATCATGACATTGCTCTTCTGACATGCCTTTTCTAACTCGTGCTGTAATTGGAAATCCACATCCCTGCCGCTGTTTGGAGGCCTGTATACAACTGCCATTAGAGTCCTTTTACCCTTGCCATTTCTTAACTCAACCCATAGAGGTTCTACACCTTCCAATTCTATGCCATCCCTTTCTAATGATTCAATATTATTTCTTATACACAGGGCCACACCATCCCCTCTGCCTACTAACCTATCTTTCTGATACGCGGTATATCCTTGGATGTTCAGCTCCCAATGACAGCAACCCTTTAGCCAAGTTTCAGAGATGGCCACTGTTGTGTTCTTTATACATACCATGGGTTACTAAGAACAAACCATATTCTGGAACAATTAAAACTGAGAACTTTTATTTAACAGCAAACAGCAACCACATTTGACACGGCCATACTTTCTAGATCATTCTGTCATTTCTGCGCGTGCTCTGAAGTCTGTCCCATCACGTTCTTACACGTGACACGTGATATCACCATATTTTCCTTTCCTTAAAAAGAAATACAATTAGCAACATTAATCAAAACAAATGCATAATTTAACATGTCTCTATCAGTCACTCTGGGCATTTACAAACAAATTAGACCTTCTAAGCGGTTCACACAGTTCTTGTGTTTCGTTGTTATATTCATGTTTCATCTGGTCTGCATCAGTTAATGGAAACTCTGAAGTTGGCTCTTTCTTGAGGTCTTTGAGAAGAAATCGCAATTCATTCATTAACTGTGTAATCTCTTTTTTATGCTGAGACTTCATCATTTCAATAAAACTTCTCAACTCCTTCACTTGTGCTTTCACTTCTTCAGTTGGATCCTGATTCTTGTTACTCTTTGGCTTCATATCAGTATTGTACTGTACCGGCAAGTTTTGTAACAAAGGGAGATGGGTCTGGGATTTTTCTTTATGACTTATTTTACTTTTGCCGCATTGGAATCAAATTCTGTTCTCTCTTGCTCTTTCATCAAGTCACTGTATTCTGATTCTGTGTCACTGTCCAGGACTAAGACTCTTTTCACCAAATTCAGTCTCTCACAGGCAGATAAACCTTCTTAGGCACAACCACAAATGAAAGCATGTGCACAATATTTTTGTGTGATACTTTTGCCACACATGTTCCTTTAACTGGAATGTCTGCAGCTGAATACCCAGTCTGATGTAACTTTGGTCTTGGCTTTAAAGCATTAAACTCAGTTTCTGCAAGAATATTTACTTGTGCTCCAGTATCCAGTTTAAACAGAATATTGTTTTGGTTCACTTGCAATGGCACAGTCCAGTCATCCTTATTTTGTTTGTTTTCAGAAAGCACATCTATATAAAATTCCTCACGTTCATTTTCAAGCATTGCATTTACATGTTTTATTTCCTTTCTGCTTCTGCAACAGTGTGAAAAATGATTACTCTTACCACAGTGATTGCACGTTTTTCCATACGATGGACACTTTTTAGTTCAATGCTCCCACCCACAGCAATTGCAAAGGTTTTTTTCTTTCAGATGATGTCTCGCTCTCTGTCAGTTTAATTGTCGCTTTATTATTTTTTAAAAATATGTTCACGCTTTACAGCATCTATGCTGCCGTTCTCGATAAAAAGCTCTTCAGCCTGCGACATCATGGTCTCAAAAGCTGTGCAAAACATCACAGCTTTTTCCAGGTCAAAGTCCTGTTCTCTTAACAGCCTTTCTCTCAGACCATTATCCTGAATGCCACAAACAATTCTGTTCTTAATGAGAGAGTCTGTCAGCTCGGCAAACTTGCATGTTTTACTGCGGTTTCTCAACTCAATAACAAATTGATCAATTGTTTGACCAGCTCTCTGCTGACTGGTAAAGAACTTGTACCTTTCAAACATCACATTGTGCTTCGATATACAAAATGCTTCAAATTTTTTCATTATCGCTTTTAGATTCAAATTATCTCCATTTTTAACTGTGTCATCCCCAGTCATGTGGAGTAAGATCGCTGCTTTCGTCTTCTCTATTTTATTTTCTGCTCCGATCAAAACGCTGTTTACATCTTTTCCAGTTTTCGGTAATGTTTCCAGTCAGCTGAAGCATTGATGGGTGTTGCAAAACTTCCATTCTTAAAGCTGTTAGCAAACAACAAAAATGTTCGTGCTCTTTTTTTTCGATTATCTTCACCTCTCCCATGTTAGCAAAATGAATTATTCTTCCTGACCGACTTCTGAGACCATGTTGTGTTCTTTATATGTACCGTGGGTTACTAAGAACAAACCATATTCTGGAAGAATTAAAGCTGGAACTTTCATTTAACAGCAAACAGCAACCATGCTGCCATACTTTCTAGATTATTCTGTCATTTCTGCGCAAGCTCCGAAATCTGTCTAATCATGTTCTTACACGTGACACGTGATATCATCACAGCCACAACATCATATTTGCCAATCTGTAGCTGAATTTTAAGATTGTCTATTTTATTCCTTATGCTGCATGCATTCAAATACAACACTCTCAGTCCAGTATTTGTTGCTTTCTGATTTAACTGCACCATGCCTCTATTGCCCTGTAACTCATGCCTGATTAACTCAAGGCTTTGATTAAGCCTCATCTCCTGCCTATTCTTTCTATAACCTCTGTTGCATGCTACCTTTGATTTATTTCTGCTTTCCCCTTCCTCAGCCCTATCACTCTGATTCCCATGCCCTTGCCAGGTTAGTTTAACCCCTCCCTAACAGGTCTATTAAACCTGCCTGCTAGGACATTCAACCCTTTTGGGTTCAGGTGTAACCTGCTGTTGTAAATGTCCTGAACAGAGGAATGTTCACAAACACAATGTGCTAGGCTGTCTGCACCGCTTTCTGCAGTGTGCTGTGATTGAGAGTAGTAAGTTCCCGTACCAGGCAGTGACACAGCCAGTCAGGTTGCTCTCGACGGTGCCCTGTAGAAAGTCCTGAGATTTGGGGACTCATGCCAAACTTCTTCTGCTGTCTGAGGTGAAAGAGGCATTGTTGTGCCTTTTTCACCACACAGCCAGTATGCACAGTACAGGCAAGATCCTCGGTGATGTGTATACCGAGGAACTTGAAACTACTCACCCCCTCAACTACAGTCCCATTCATGTCTAGGGACTAGCCTGTTTCCATTCCTCCTGTAATCCACGATCAACTTCTCCGTTTTTTTTTCGACATTGAGGGAGAGGTTGTTTTCTTGGCACCACCGTGTCAGGGCATTGACTTCTCCTCTGTAGGCTGTCTCGTCTTTGTTGGAAATAAGGCCTATCAATGTCATGTCATCTGCAGACTGGATCAGCAGAATGGAGCTGCGCTTGGCAACACAGTCATGGGTGCATAGGGACTAGAGGAGGGTTCTCTGGACACAGCCCTGGGGGGCTCCTGTTTTGAGGGTCAGAGGGGTAGAGGTGAGGGTGCCCATCCTCACCACCTGCTAGCGATTTAACAAGAGGTCCAGGATCCAGCTGCACAAGGCAGGGTGTAGGCCAAGGTCTCTGAGCTTTTTGTCGAGCCTGGGTGGAATAATGGCATTGAATGCTGAACTGGAGTTCAAGAATAGCATTTTCTCTAATATAACCATCCCTCTTTTCCAGATGGGTGAGGATGGTGTGCAGAGCTGTGGCTATGGCATCGTCTGTTAATCAGTTGTGTCAGTAGGTAAATTGTAGGGGGTCCATTATGGTGGTGGTGTGCTGCAGATATAGGCCTTGCCCAATCTTTTGAAGCATTTGCTTATGATTGAGGTGAATGCGACAGGAAGCTAGATGTTCAAAAATTCTACCTTGGTTTTCTTTGGTACAGGGACAATGGTGGATGTTTTGAAGCAGGAAGACACTCTACACTGGGAGAGGGAGAGATTAAAAATGCCTGTAAGCACACCAGCAGCTGTGCCCCGCACACTTTGAGTAAGATGACCGTTACATTTTATTGTTATGATCATCGAATAAAACACTCAGAACCCCCAAGATTTACACCTCATTCTTGATTTCAAAAGAATCTCTGGATCACAATTCCTCCAGATCCAATTGTAATAAATGAATAAAAATATTGAACATCTTGAGCATCTGAGCATGAACAACTATCTGGAGTAAGAGTTTCATGATTCTGTGAATGAACAAATTCTGATCACGGCCCCAAATATCCAACTCCTTATCTTGAGAGAATTCTGCTGAGTTCCAGCCTTTCCAGCTATGGGGAACAATCTCCCCTTTCACTCTCCCTCAGAATCCTCTACTGAAAGTAGATCACCTTTCTTTTCTCTAGACTCCAGAGAATGTAAGACCATTTAACTATATCAGTTCTCAGAGGACTACATTCTTATTGGGAGTAATTTAGTACAGTAATTTTCATCTTATACGGTCTGAGCTCTCTTGTTTCAGGAGCATTTACTAAACACAGTGCTGCAATAAGCAGAGACGCAAACTCACAGAGGGAGTCACCTAGGTTCAATCTGTCTATTTGCACGTTCTTCTTGTGACCATGTGAGTTTGCTCTGGGTGCTCTGTTTTCCTTTTATGTCCAAAAGACAAGTGGGTTTATCAGTTAAACGATCACTTGTATTGCTCCTTGTATAGTTGAGTGGTTGAATCAAGGGGGAATGAAGGGTAGACATGAGCAGTAGATTACGGGGATGGCTAGTGGGGAAATGGCATTGCCAGCATGGGCTCAGTAAGTTTAATGGCTTCCTTCTATTTCATAAAAAAATCAAAACTATGGTTATTTATGACATCTCAAAAGCCTAGACATTGTTTTGCTTCTCCCATGGAAAGAATGCATGTTCATTTGGACACTCTCCCCAACCCTCAATGAATTTTCAAAGATAAGAGGGTGGTGCAGAAGGATCTACAATACTTTGAGTATGGCAGCTTTTAATTGCTTCTGGCACAGATCACCATTGACAGCTGTGCAAAATACAAAAATCAATGTGAAAATCAGCTGAATGAAATAGAAGCTGAAAACACCGGAAAAAACACAACAGATCAGACTACCTCTGTGGAAAATGTGAAAGTTAATATTTCAGCTTTGAAACCCTTTATCAGAACTGAGAAAGAGAAACAGGTTAGCCCAGAGAGCAGAGAACGTGGAGGAGGGCAGTAGGTGGAACAATGAGGATTTCTCTGATAGGATGAAATAATGGATGCAGCTAAGTTACGATTAAGCTTATAATGTATGAAGGGTCTTTGACCTGAAATGTTAGTTCTGCTTCTCTTCCCATGGATGTGGCCTAACTTACTGAGTGCTTCTGGCATTTACTGTACTTAACTAAATGCTAGGGTCTCGTCCCAGGAATGTCGACTGTCTATTCATTTTTACAGATGTTGCCTGACCCGCGGAGTTCCTCCAGCAGTCGAATCTGTTGCTTTGGATTTCCAGGACATGCAGAATCTTGTGTTTATCAAGTGCTGCTAATGTTGTATAACGTTGCATAATCATAATGCAGAAATAAACAGAATTGAAAATAAAAGTATGGGATGCAGAAATGTAAGTTTGTAAACAAGTAAAAAGTAAGAGTGAGTTATTTTATTCTGGGGGTGTGGTAGGGAGAGTGGGGCTGGGTTTAACAGCATGCAAACTTGAGGAAACAGTTAACAAGAAGATGAG
Source organism: Hypanus sabinus (assembly GCF_030144855.1). Taxonomy (NCBI): domain Eukaryota; kingdom Metazoa; phylum Chordata; class Chondrichthyes; order Myliobatiformes; family Dasyatidae; genus Hypanus; species Hypanus sabinus. Next base: position 64,881,319 of record NC_082712.1, read on the forward strand.
TGCAGTCGAGGTTATAAAAGTGTCCAAAATTAAAAAAAGGACTGTGAGATTAGATTGGGTTAGGAATCTAACTTCAGACAACAAAATGAAATCAAATTAATTGCAGGAATTGGTATAGGACAGAGGTCGGCAACCTGCGGCTCCAGAGCCACATGCGGCTCTTTGATCTCTGTGATGCGGCTCCCCGTGGTTTGTTAGCTTTTGAAATGTAATTCGAAATTTGAAGATTATGGTGATCTTGTACAATATGAAAACTTTGCGGAGACACCGTTTCCTGGCACATCCGAACCGGCTCACAATTAGCCACCGTTCCGACTAAGGGAGATAGCCTACGGGGGTTTGTGAGTACGTGTCTGTTGGAGCATCCGCGCCCACGGGGACGAGTTGAGGGAGGCTTTAAAGCAAGGCTGTTTAGTTCGAATAAAGTTACCTTTGACTGCAGTCTTTATTTTAGCGCTGCGTGTAGCACACCGCTACAACGTGTTATTTATCGCTATTAATATACATCACAACTGCCAATGCCTGACACCCGCCAGTGCGCGCATTCTTTTAATTCTTCGATCCAAGGTAGGCTACCTATGTAGTAACCTTCAACCCAACGTCTTTTTTTCGGAGTTCAAAATGTTTTTGTTGCATGCAGAAATGTAATTTCGTTTTCTCTGCAGGAGTTCATCAATTTCAAAAATGCAACACATTATAGTTTGTTTATACATAGCATAAAGGCAAAAAAAAACCCGTTGTATGCAGTGTTATTTCATTTTGTGGCTCCCAGTGTTTTCTTTTCTGTGGGAAATGGGTCCATATTGGCTCTTTTAGTGGTAAACGTTGCCGACCCCTGGTATAGGATAATAAGGTGTAGAACCTTTGTGAGTGCTGATGATGAACTGGAAAGATATAAAGATCCTGATGAGAGTTATATACAAGCCTCTGTATAGTAGTCAAGACATATACCAGGAAACAGAAAATATTTAAGAAAAACTTGGATCATTCCATTTTGAGAGGTAGTAGTGTGTCAGGGATGATTGGCTCATTGGCCATCAAGGTGCTATTGCACTCCTTTCTTTGGACAGCATGCTCTCAAAGTCCAGCGATGATGGGCTTGCCAATATACTCGATGTACTGACGTGGTGAAATGATTCACATGGATGTCTTGCAAAACAAAGTCAACTTCCAGTGGAGTGGTATATTAAATGAATGGTTCATCCATTTTCTCAGACTGGCTTGTAGAATACCATGGTACCACTTTGAAGGAGAAAAGGGGCAGAAACTGGAGTGGGGGGGGGGGTGTAGATTTTCCTTCATGTCACAGTTGATTTGTAGCACTAAACCAACAGGTAGCCTGGTCTCATAAGACATAAGAGCAGAATTAGGCCATTTGGCCCATCGAGTCTGCTCCGCTATTCAATCATGGCTGATTATTTGATAAACAGCCTCATGTATGGCACTTTGTCAAAGGCCTTCTGAAAATCCAAATATACATCCATTGCATCCCCTTTATCTATCCTACTTGTAATCTCCTCAGAGAATTCAAACAGGTTTGTCAAGCAAGATTTTCCTTTAAGGAAACCATGCTGACTTTGTCCTATTGTGTCCTGTGTCACCAAGTACTCTATAACCCCATCCTTAACAATTGACTCCAACATCTTCTCAACCACTGAGGTTAGGCTAATTGGTCTACGATTTCCTTTCTGCTGCTTTCCTCCTTTCTTAATGTTGCAGCTATATAGGACCCTGGGCAGACCCCACTTGGAGTACTGTGCTCAATTCTGGTCGCCTCACTACGGGAAGGAGGTGGAAGCTACAGAAAGGGCGCAGAGGAAATTTACAAGGATATTGGCTGAATTGGGGAGCATACCTTATTAGAATAGGTTGAGTGAACTCGGCCTTTTCTCCTTGGAGCAACAGAGGATGTCAGGTGACCTGGTAGAGGTGTACAAGATAATGAGAGGCATTGATCATGTGGATAGTCAGAGGCTTTTCCCCAGGGCTGAAATGGCTAGCACAAGAGGGCACAGTTTTAAGGTGCTTGGAAGTAGGTACAGAGGAGATGTCACAGGGTAAGTTTTTTATGCAGAGAGTGGTGAGTGCATGGAATGGGCTGCTGGCAGCAGTGGTGGAGGCGGAAACGATAGGGTCCTTTAAGAGACTCCTGGATAGCTACATGAAGCTTAGAAAAATAGAGGGCTATGGGTAACCCTAGGTAGTTCTAAGGTAGGGACATGTTCGGCACAGCTTTGTGGGCCAAGAGGCCTGTATTGTGCTGTAGGTTTTCTATGTTTTAAAGAGCAAAGTGACATTTACAATTTTCCAATCCTCCAGAACAATGCCAGAATCCAATGATTCTTGAATGATCATTACTAACGCCTCCACAATCTCTACTGCTACCACTTTCAGAACCCTAGTGTGCAGTTCATCTGGTCCAGGAGACTTCTATACCTTTAGTACTTTCAGCTTTTTGAGCACTTGTAATAGTAACTGCACTCATTTCTCTTCAAACACACCCTTCAACATCTGGCACAATGCTAGTGTATTCCTCAGTGAAGACTGATGCAAAATACTTTGTTCAGCTGCCATCTCCTTGTTCCCTGGTATTATCTCTCTGGGCTCATTCTCTAGCAATCCTATATCCACTCTCTTCTCTTTTTTATTTTTTATATACTTGATAAAGCTTTTTCCATCCACCTTGATATTGTTTGCTAGCTTGCTTTCATATTTCATCTTTTCCCTCCTAATTCATTTTAGTTGCTTTCTGTAGGTTTTTAAAAGCTTCATAATCTTTTATCTTCCCACTAATTTTTGCTTTGTTGTATGCCCCTCTATTTTGCTTTTACATTAGCTGAATTTCCTTGTTAGCCACAGTTGTACTATTTTGCCATTTGAGTATTTCTTTGTTTTTGGAATACATCTATCCTGCAATTTCCTTGTATTTTCCAGAAACTTAAGCCATCACTGTCTGCTGTCATCCCTGCCAGCATCACCTTCCAATTTACTTTGGCCATCTCCTCTCTCATACCATTGTAATTTCACTCACTCCACTGAAATCCTGCTGCATCGGACTTTACTTTCTCCCTATCAAATTTCAAGTTGAACTCAATCATATTGTGCTAACAGCTTCCTAAAGGTTCTTTTACTTTGAGCTCCTATCTGCCTCTGGTTTGTTACATAACACCCAATCCAGTATAGCTGATCCCTTAGTAGGCTCAGTGACAAACTGCTCTAAAAAGCCATCTCTTCGGCATTCAACAAACTCACTGTCTTGAGATCTGTTACCAACCTGATTTTCCCAAACTACCTGCATGTCAGAATCTCCCATTACTATCATAACATTGCCTTTTGACACACCTTTTCTATTTCCCATTGCAACCTGCAGTCCACATTCCTGCCACTGTTTGGAGGCCTGTATATAAATGCCATCAGGGTCCTTTTACCCTTGTAGTTTCTTAACTCAACTCACAAGGATTCAATATCTTCCTATCCTTTGTCACATCTTTCTACTGATTTGATACCATTCTTTACCAACAGAGCTACACCACCTCCTTTGCCTACCTTCCTATCCCTCTGATACAATGTGTAACCGTGGAGATTCAGCTCCCAATTACAAGCATCCTTCAGCCACGATTCAGTGATGGCCACAATATCATACCCAATAATTTGTAAATGAGCAACAAGTTCATCTACCTTATTTCTTACACTCAATGCATTGAGATATTATACTTTGGGTACTGTATTTGCTACCCTTTTTGATTTTGTATCCCTAGTGGACTGATACTCACCCTGTTGGCTGCAATATTTTCCTATCTGCCCTTCCTGACATATGATATGATATGTTTGCTTTTTTACCATCCGTACTATGCTGAGTCCGTTCACTCCAGTTCCCAAACCCCTGCTAAATTAGTTTAAACCCTCTTCAACAGCTTTAACAAACCTGCCCACAAAAGTATTGGTCCCCCTCAGGTTCAGGTGCAACCCATCACTTTTGTAGAGGCCATACTTCCACCAGAGATCCAAGAACCTGAAGCACTGCTCCATCCACCAGCTTCGCAGCCATGCACTTATCTGCCAGATCATCCTGTTTCTAGCCCCACTGGCTCATGGCATAGGTAGCAATCCAGAAATTATTACCCTAGAGGTCCTGTTTTTCAGTTTTCTGCCTAGCTCTCTAAATTCTCTATTCAGGATCTCTTTGCTTTCCCTGCCTATGTCATTGGCTCCAATATGTACAAAGACATCTGGCTGCTCTCCTCCCTCCACTCCAAAATGCTGTGGACATGATCCAAGATGTCCCTGAACCTGGCATCTGGGAGGCAACGTACCATCCTGGTGTCCTGTTCACATCCATAGAATTCCCTGTCAGTTCTTCTGACTACTGGGTCCCCTATCACTACTGCTCCCCTCTTTCCCCTGTTTCCCTTCCGCATCATTTCATTGCCTTTTCTGGATTCTTGTTGTGCATAAGTTAGCTTTTTTTTCCCCTGTTTCAGCAGAGAATATTCCTCGTGCTTTCTGCCACCTTTACTTGAACTCTTTTTCAGCAAGGATCTAATTTAATAGGGGCATTTTTTACAAACTTTCCCCAAGGATCAAACAGCCTGAAAGAATATTAGCTCCTTCATTTGCCTTGATTTTTATTTTCTCAAATTTATGGATACATTCAGCAAATAATGGAAAATCATTCTTTATTTCTTCAATACAAATTCCATTTTTTCTGCTGGATATGATTTTATAATGTGCCTATTTGACAGACATTAGTATTTGCACTGCTTTAATCTCATTTGTGTTTATCCTATATCAGGTATTTAATTGAGACTCCACAACTAATAGACATTTGAAGATTTTCATCCTGTGGCATTGGGTATGTTCTAGTTGGGTTTAATTCAAGCTGTTTCATGCTACAAACAGCCCAAGGATCCAATGGTGCTAAAACATAGAGAAGAAGGTGCATTGCCTTAAACTAATTTTGTCATCCTATAGCAACAACAACCTCCATTTACCGTCTTTAGTGTAAACTATCCTGTGGTATCACACCCGAATATCATCAAATCAATTTGGCACCAAGAAGATGATAGGAATGATGTTCAAACACCTAATCTAAAAGGAGCATAATAAATGAGTAACAACAGGTAGAGAGATGGAGTGAAATAGGTAGGGAGCCCTGACAGCAGAAGGCTATCAACTGCATAGCCATTAAGGATTGCTAACAGGCCACAAGTGAAAGAGATCACAGATCTTCATGGTGTGTGGTCCTGGAGGAGAATACAGAGGTGGGTTGGGAGCTGTGTGGTGGTGGTGGGTGAGAACGTATAGCAAAGAAACCCCTTCCCTCCCCACCTGTCCAAAATATTTAAAGATGTTTTACTGAAGACAGTTTTGTTGAACTCTATACCATTGGTTTAATGTTGGGACTCCCCTCCTTTTGTAAGTCATGGATCAATACCATTAAGAAAGGGTCTGCGGACTCCATGTTTGGAACCCCTGTCTAATGAATCCAATGTTTAAGGTTAAACTGGAAGAGATTTGAAAATCTTGGACCATTCTAGCAGTAGTTGGCAGATCTGGATCTGGTGAGGGATGATGGCTCATTGGCCATCAATGAATCAAAGGAAACCAAGTTTTGCCACTGTTCCTCAGTACATGTGTCAATAATAAACGAATAAACCTTTCACTGGGATGCCATTTCATGTCAGTCAAAAATTAAGGAAAACGAATGGACAAAGTTGCTCTTAAAAGGCTGTCATGTTTCCCAATCAATCCACTATAAAGTGAGCTCAGTTGCTGATAAGTTGTTCAGTGGTCTGAGCCTGTGAATCTGCCAGCTCATTCTGACAAAATGAGGAACACTGAACAAGGTCTGTGAAGTACTGAAAGTGTTTAGGTCTACTTGGCAATCGGCATTACTAAATGTAATCCACTGATTTCAGATGAACCCAATTTCAATGCGCCTCGCCAAACTGCACAATGTTAAAATCAAGTGTATGGCTGCAAAGTGCTAAGAAGGATTGTTTAACATTAGGTGGATAACATGAATCATACGTGATGGAAACTGAAATGCTTTTGAACCATTATCACCCTCCAACTGCAGCAAGTGGATAGAAGAAGCACAGTAAATGCTCGTGGAATCGTTGAAGTTTGAGGCACAGAAGATATATGCTCTAAAATGTGGAAGCTGCCAGCAAGTTACACCACCTTCTATTAGCATAATTGCTTATAGACATTTTACTGAATGTTTTAGCTAATATATAATCAGCGGCCACTTTATCATGAACTTCCTAATAAAGTGGCCACTGAGTGTATGTTCATTGTCTTCTGTCGCTGTAGCCTATCTACTTCAAGGTTCAACGTATTGCGCGTTCAGAGATTCTCTTCTGCACACCTCCGTTGTAACGCATGCTAAGGTAAGTTACTGTCACCTTCCTGTCAGCTTGAACCGGTCTGACCATTCTTCTCTGACCTCTCTCATTAACAACAGAACTGCCACTGGCTGGATGTGTTTTGTTTTTTGCACCCTTCTATGTAAACTCTAGAGACTGAGGTGCGTGAAAATCCCAGGAGATCAGCAGCTTCTGAGACACTCAAATCACCCCATCTGGCATCAGTAATCATTCCACGATCAGTCACACAGTCCCTTCCTATTCTGATGTTTGGTCTGAGCAACAACTGAACCTTTTGACCATGTCTGCGTTTATCCATTGAGTCGCTGACACATGATTGGTTGATTAGATATTGGCAACAACAAGCAGGTGTATAGGTGTACCTAATAAAGTGGCCACTTAGTGCACAATATGTACAAATATAGAAATAGACATTAGATTGTAAACATTATTGATCATGATTCAAAATGAGATATTAAATTAAAGTTGGGTTTAGTTGTTGCTCATCTGAAATAAGAACTATGCATTTCATAAAAATCTAATCATTGGTCCCTTGACTGAACCGCCAAGTTTCTCCCACTAACCCACAATGGGTTGCCATTAACCCGTTTAGGTACACTGTAGTGAATCCAGGTTCTTATGTGCAAACACACAAGTGCTCAAGGCATGGGAAGCTAGTGACCATATGCAGGTGAATGAGACTTATTTACTAAGCACAGTGGTCAGCATGGACACAATGGCTTTATTCCTGTGTTGTCCAACTCTATGACTCTGAATGGAAGATGTTGGAGAGACTTCAGTGTGAAATTCTGGCAATGTACCATTCTGTGAATGAGGATCCTATCTTCCCCTACACCTTTGGCGCTGTAGCGGGACTGTAAGTTATGAAATGGCTTAGAATTTTTATGATACAATTGAGAGTATTTACTTGTACCAAACAAATGAACAACACTTCTGTATTAGTAACTTGCTGTGAAACACATATGGCTAGTGATCTTTGTGCCCACGAAAGGATGTCTTGGTTACTTTAGGGTTGGTAATTATAAACACGAGAAAGTCTGCAGATACTGGAAGTGCAAAGCAACGCACACACAATGCTGGAGAAACTCAGCAGGCCATCGATGGAAATGAATAGACAGTTGACCTTTCATACCAAGACCCTTCTTCTGGTAATCAGCTTTGATCTGTAGAATTCGGTTTCTACAGAAGGGAAAAAAATTATTCATGTGCCAAATGGAAGACCCCATTCCCCCTAAGTGAGAAATAATTTAGATACTCCTGATCCATGGTTTTATAATTCCAGTTGAAGTCATTGGGATTTCAGACCTTACAAAGATTCTGTAGATCTGGATGGTGATTCCTGGAGTTAATTTTGGGAAATTCAGTGATGCCGTCACATTGCCCATGACTTCTCTGCTTAGCCAAGTTTAACAGTAAATCCCATTCTGCTGTACTGGGCATGGCATGAGCTGCAGTCCTGGATTTACTGCAGAGTATGTCTGTCTGTCTGTCTGTCTGTCTGTCTCTTTCTTTCTCTCTGCGTACTGAGAGATCTGAGACCTGGATAATCAACCTTCTCCTTCTTGAGTGAGCATCATATCTGAAGACAGATGCAATAAACCTGAAGGAATTGGGATGTGAAACCATTTGGTTCTGTTTGTGTTCTGAAGTGAAATCCTTAACATAATATCAGTCAGGGATTACTGATCCAGACACCAGATGTTCAAATGCATAGAAAATGTTCTTGCTGAGCTGAAATTCACTGGTTTAATAGTTGATGGGTGATCCATCTGGTTTTGCCCATTATCTCTCCTAAGGTGACTGTTATGTTACAATTGAGAGTGTTGCAGGGCCATTTCAGAGGGCAGTTAAGGGTCAACAAAATGTGCAGAGTTGTGGATGCACCTCGGCATGTTACAAAAGCCCATCTCCCCTTCAAGGTCTCTTTGCTGCATTGGTAAATTTGCAAACATAATCAAAGGTGTCTCTTATAATGTTCTGTCTTCCTCTTTCAATTGGGCAGAAGATACAAAAGCCTGAAAACATGTACGTACCACCAGGATCAAGGACAGCTCCTATGCTGCTGTTATAAGACCACTGAATGGACATCTTGTACGATCAGATGGACTCTTTACCTTACAATCTACCCAGTTGTGCTCTTGCAGCTTACTTTCTGATTTTGCTCTACAGCACTTTCTCTGTAACTGCACTGTACATTTTGGTGGAGGAAGGTCAAAGCCATGGAGATGCTTGAATTCAAGTTTGAGTATTTGAAAATCAAACTTTATCTCCTTGTAGGCCTGGGTGAGATTGATTATCAAGAGGCTGAATGGGTTTTGTGTAAGCCCAGTTGTGTCAATCTATACTGGAGAGAGTGAGCGAATTGAACAAGGCAGCTCTAGCACAGTGACAGAACAGGAGAAACTTGGTTACATGGAGGTTTTGGTGGAGGTAAGGTTGTCCTGATCAGAACAGACAGGGTTAAAAGCGTATTTCATAGAGATGTCAATTAAAGGAACTTTAATTGAGTGTATAAAGAAAACTAATTTCAACTGATACAAACAACATAAAGGGTATATTTTATGTAGATTGTTTTAATGATCTGGAATGCTTTGCTCCAGGAAGGGTGGAAGCAGATTAAAGTGTAACTATTTGATAGCATAGTTTGTAGAGCTGTAAGATAAAACCCAGCATGAGTGCAGTTCCACATCATTCTACACAGCTGTACTACAGTGTACAGTTGAAAGATGGAGGAATGTGGCAGCTGGATATCATTCAACAAAGAGTCATTGCTGACAAAGTGATGAATGGTAATTTGAGATCTGTTAACCAAGGGGTAAGTGATCATACTGATAACATGAAATGCTGCCTACGGATCTTTATTGTCGATATATGGGAGAGGATCGGTTTAGTGTCAATTCTAAAGAGCATAGTATACACTTAGTACTGTCCCAAGTGGCAGATAAGACCAATGAAGGACCTTTAGACTCACCCAGTGGTGGGGCTGGAGATGCTTGAGAGAGCAATTTGCAAGTTGGATTGCTCCTTCTGTCATGAATGCTTGGCTTCTTTGTGCTTCCAGCCAAGAGATTTGATGTTTAGGTGTCATCCCCGATGTTCCTTCTCTACATCAATTGGTTATAAAGCCAAAGGCTTCCACTGCTTGGTGGGAATGTTGTGCTCTCTCATAGGGGCTTTGAATACATCCTTGAAATGTTTGTTCTGCTTGCCTGGAACCTCTGATCATGATGGAGCTTGCAGGGAAGGGTCTGTTTTGGGAATCTAACATCATACTCAGAAATGATGTGCATTAGATCATTGACACTGAGGCTATTGGTTAGGGCAATTTGCAAGTTGGTTTGTTCCTTCTGTCATTAATGCTAGGCTTCTTTGTGCTTCCAGCCAAAAGATTTGACGTTTAGGTGTCATTCCCGATGTTTCTTCTCTAGATTCTGTTTTGGGAATCTAACATCATACTTAGAAATGATATGCATTTGATCATTGACACTGGAGCTATTGGTTAGGGAGAGGGTGATGATATTGTTTCACTTATCTTGTTAGTGGGTTTGGAAGATCTTAAAATGGTATCTCTCCAAAGCTTTGAGGTGTTGCTATAAGTATCTTGTATGCCCCTGCTGAGCTAATTATTGAGCAAAACCTCTTTGGCCTTTGCTCTGCACTCCTAGCTATCCATTTCATTTATAGATCCACAGATGTTGTTCTTGAAGATTTAACTCATCGCCCACAGCTTGGGGTAGAGAAATATTTTCTGAATGTGTTGCTGAAGGCATCAGGATGATGGCAGAAATGTTCACCTCCTAATTTAGATAATCTTGTCAGAGAAATAGTTGCTCTACGTCTATCTTACTTTATTTTAAATATTTGAATTTTATCTCCATTTTTCTTTTAATATGCTATATGGTTTGATGTAAAGTTACCCAACATATCCCTTTTAACCATGTCCTCATATTGAATTTGCATGTACCACCTACAAAGATAATACATCAGCTCGGATGTCAGCAATCAAAACTGAACACAATGTTCCAGTTAGGATTGGACCAGAATTCTCCAAGAATGGAGCATATTGTCTCTCCCCTTCTCTTTTCAACTCCTTGTGACTTAAGCAATATAACAAAGGACGGGTTGCACTTGAATCCCAAGGGGACCAATATCCTGGTGGGGCTACTGGGGAGAGTTTAAACTAAAATGGTTGGAGGGTGGGAACCGAACTGAAGAGACCGGGGAAGAGGAGGTTGGCTCACACATTGAGAAAGCTTGTAGACAGTGTGAGAGGGAGGATAGGCAGGTGATAGAGAAGGGACATGTTCAGACGTGCTTGAGATGAGTCTATTTTAACGCAAGGAGTGTTGTGAACAAAGCGGATGAGCTTAGAGCATGGATCAATACTTGGAGATCTGATGTGGTGGCCATTACAGAGACTTTGATGGCTCAGGGTCAGGAATAGCTACTTCAAATGCTGGGTTTTAGATGTTTTAGAAAGGACAGGGAGGGTGGCAAAAGCGGTGGGGGCGTGGCACTGTTGATTAGAGATAGTGTCACTGTCGCAGAAAAGATGGACACCATGGAGGGATTGTCTACGGAGTCTCAGTGGGTGGAGTTTAGGAACAGGAAGGGGCCAATAACTTTACTGGCTGTTTTTTATAGGCTGCCCAATAGTAACAGGGATATCGAGGAGCAGATAGGGAAACAGATCCCGGAAAGGTGTAATAATAACAGAGTTGTCGTAATGGGAGATTTTAATTTCCCTAATTTTGATTGGCATCTCACTAGAACAAGGGGTTTAGATGGGGTGGAGTTTGTTAGGTGTGTTCAGGAACGTTTCTTGACACAATATGAAGATAAGCTTACAAGAGGAGAGGCTGTACTTGATCTGGTATTGGGAAATGAACCTGGTCAGGTGTCAGATCTCTCAGTGGGAGAGCATTTTGGAGATAATGATCAGAATTCTCTCTCCTTTACAATAACATTGGAGAGAGATAAGAAAAGACAAGTTAGAAAAGTATTTAATTGGAGTAAGGGGAATTATGAGGCTATCAGGCAGGAAATTGGAAGTTTAAATTGGAAACAGATGCTCCCAGGGAAAAGTACGGAAAAAATGTGGCAAATTTTCAGGGGATATTTGTGTGGAGTTCTGCACAGGTACGTTCCAATGAGACAGGGAAGTTATGGTAGGGTACAGGAACCGTGGTATACAAAGGCTGTATACAAAATCTAGTCAAGAAGAAAAGAAAAGCTTACAAAAGGTTCAGAGAGCTAGGTAATGTTGGAGATCTAGAAGACTATAAGGAGCTTAGAAGCAAATTAGGAGAGCCAGAAGGGACCATGAGAAGGTCTTGGTGGGCAGGATTAAGGAAAACCCCAAGGCATTCTACAAGTATGTGAAGAACAAGAGGATAAGACGTGAAAGAATAGGACCTATCAAGTGTGACAGTGGGGAAGTGTTTGTGGAACCGGAGGAAATAGCAGAGGTACTTAATGAATACTTTACATCAGTATTCACTATGGAAAAGGATCTTGGTGATTGTAGTGATGACTTAGGCAGACTGAAAAGTGTGAATGTTTAGATATTGAGAAAGAGGATGGGCTGGAGCTTTTGGAAAGCATCAATTTGGGTAAGTCGCCGGGACCGGATGAGATGTATCCCAGACTACTGTGGGAGGCGAGGGAGGAGATTACTAAGCCTCTGGCGATGATCTTTGCATCATCAATGGGGACAGGAGGATTGGAGGGTTGCAGATGTTGTTCCTTTATTTAAGAAAGGGAGTAGAGATAGCCCAAGAAATTATAGACCAGTGAGTCTGACCTCAGTGATTGGTAAGTTGTTGGAGAAGATTCTGAGAGGCAGGATTTATGAACATTTGGAGAGGTATAATATGATTAGGAATAGAAAGCATGACTTTGTCAAGGGCAGGTCGTGCCTTACAAGCCTAATTGAATTTTCTGAGGATGTGGCTAAACATATTGATAAAGGAAGAGCAGTAAACATAGTGTATATGGATTTCAGCAAGGCATTTGATAAGGTCCACCATGCAAGGCTTCTTGAGAAAGTAAAGAGACATGGGATCCGAGGGAACATAGCTTTGTGGATCCAGGACTGGCTTGCCCATAGAAGGCAAAGAGCGGTAGTAGACTGGTCATATTCTGCATGGAGGTTGGTCACCAGTGGAGTGTCTCAGGAATCTGTTCTGATCCCTACAAATGACCTGCATGAGGAAGTGGAGGGTTGGGTCAGTAAGTTTGCTGATGACACAAAGGTTGGAGGTGTTGTGGATAGTGTGGAGGGCTGTCAGAGGTTACAGAGTGACATTGATAGGATAGGAAGCTGGGCTGAGAAGTGGAAGATGGAGTTCAACCCAAAAAAGCGTGAAGTAGTTCATTTTGGTAGATCAAATGTGATGGCAGAATATAGTATTAATGGTAAGATTCTTGACAGTGTGGAGGGTGAGAGGGATCTTGGAGTCTGAGTCCATAGGACACTCAAAGCAGCTGTGCAGGTTGACTCCGTCATTAAGAAGGCGTACAGTGTATTGGCCTTCATCAATTGTAGAACTGAGTTTAGGAGCCAAGAGGTAATATTGCAGCTATATAGGACCCTGGTCAGACCCCACTTGGAGTACTGTGCTCAATTCTGGTTGCTTCATTAGAGAAAGGATGTAGAAGCCATAGAACGTGTGCAGAGGAGATTTACAAGGATGTTGTCTGGATTGGGGAGCATGCCTAATGAGAACAGGTTGAGTGAACTCGTCCTTTTCTCCTCGGAGTGATGGAGGATGTGAAGTGACCTGATAACGGTGTATAAGATGATGAGAGGCATTGATCGTGTGGATAGTCAGAGACTTTTCCCCAGGGCTGAAATGGTTGCCACAAGAGGACGTGGCTCTCCTGAATGACAAAATAATTACCAGCTTAAGTAGTTACTTCCTTGATAGCAATTGCTCCAAGACTGCAAGACACATTGCATCAGTTAATCTTGGCTACTTTGATCACACTTCCCAAGCCCTCAAAGAGTGTCAAAAGTGTAAGGGAGCATCTTCTTGCAGGTTCCTCTCTAGGTCAGATTAGATTCTGAGTCAGCAAAATATGACTGATCCCTCATTGTCATGGGTATAAACCATTGAACTTTGTATCCAAAAGCTCTGTCTCTCCTTCACAACCTGGACTGTAGTGGCTAAGAAGGTGACCCACACAACTCTCTCACAATAATTAGAGATGAACAATAAATGCAGTTCTTGCCAATGATGCCGCATTCTGTGAACAGGAGAGAGGGGGAATGAACTTTCAGTGAGTTGCTTGTCTGTCCCTCTGAACTTGAACTGGAGAAGAGACATTTAGGAAGGAAACCAACTTTCCCTAAGTTGTCAAAAGTGAAGAATCCTCAATTTATTTATGTTGTTATTCAGATACTTCCTTATTTTTCACTACATAAGATGAGGCCCCCTGGCTCATCAATATTACACCAACTCAGAGCAAACTCATTTCTCCATTAATTTTCCCTGCAGCCCGCAATCCCATCAATTTCCCGTTTCTGCTACTCACTCATACACTAGGGTCAATTGACAACTGCCAGTCAAGCAACGTGTTTGTCTTAGTGAGAAGAGACTGGATGAGATGACAACTAGAGGTCATAGGTTAAGGGTGAAAGGTGAAAAGTTTAAGGGGAATATGAGGGAAAACTTCTTCACTCAGGGGGTTGTGAGAGTGTGGAATGTGCAACCGGCACAAGTGGTGCATGCGAGTTTGATTTTAATGTTTAAGAAAAATTTGGATAGGTGCTTGGATGGTGGGGGTATGGAGGGATATAGTCATGGTGCAGGTCGATGGGAGTAGGTCGTTTAAATGGCTTGGTATAGAGTAGATGGGCCAAATGGCCTGTTTCTGTGCTGTACTTTTCTATGACTCTATACAGAGTAAACCCATGCAGTTACAGGGAGAATATCCACACACACAGCACCAGAGGTCAAAAATGACCATGGTTGCTATAAGGCAGTTATCTCCATTAGCTGTGCCACAGCACTGTTCTGTGCTGTCATAATCCTGAAGGAACAAATCTGGGAGACATGGCCTATGACACATCAACAAAGCCTGAAAAGGTCTCAAACCCTGAGCCACTCCTGATTACGCTCACATTCTTTACTAAATTAATGGACTTCTTCATGTTTAATGATATGCATGCTTGACTGAGAATGTTTTTCTTTTTTTTATTAAAGCGAGTTTAAACATCCTGACCTTCATGAACTCCAAGCTGTATTTGAGTTGCCTGTCTTCACTTCAGGGTTATTGTTTCCTTGGCATGGAATGGACGATCTATTGATAAAATCATAGTTTATGCTCTAAGCTTCATAAAAAGACAAAGAGCCCAGTAAAACAAATGTAGGAGATTGATTGTGTGGATTAAAACAAAGTATTTGTTCAGCTTTAGTAATAGAATATTTTTTCCCACTATTCAATGCAGATCAGGCATATTTGCTCTTTATTTCACTATATAATGTAAAACAATTTAAAATCTGTTTAAAAAATGGAATTGCTGGCAACATTCCTGTGGAACTTTAGGTGGACTATAATATATTTTTCTATTTGTATTCTTTCATGTACAGTTTTGTTTTTCTTGTAAATGTCGAGTCACTGACACTAAGTGTGTGTAACATTGCTGTAGGTAAATTTTTCATTGCACCTGTTCATATACGTTCATGTGCAAATGACAATAAACCTGACTTTGACTGAGAAACTCAGTTTCACTCTAGAGTGTTTGACCTGAAACATTACTTTTTTCCACAGATGTTACTTGGGTTGCTGGGAGTTTTCGGCATTTTCTGTTCTTGTTTCAGATTTCTAGCATTTGCATTTATTTAGATTTAAGTTGACTGTAAAATTCTGGGGCAACGAACAAAAAGCTGGAGGAACCCAACAGGTCAGGTAGCATCCACGGAGGGAAATGTTTTAGGTTGAGATGCTTCATCAGGACCTGATGATTTTGTGTCACAGGACAGTTTATTTTTGAAGAATCAGCAGCTGCCTTTCTGGATTTTAGCCGTTGGTCAGGAGAAGAACATTAGTCCAGGAGCACAACCATCATGACCAAAGATCCAGATCAATGGTTCGTCAGTATTGGTTGTGACCCAATGTGGGTTGTAAATACCTTTTGGTTTATGCTGTAACATGGCTCAAGACAACAGGATGTTGAGTACCATGGAATTTTTATCCACCATTCCGCATCCTGAGGTCAAGGTGAATCATGCCACAATTCCTCTTCACCTACATGGAACTGAGATGTGAGAATGATGGAAGAACATATCTGTGTCTGACCTGTCACTGTGAAAACTGAATGTTGACAGATGCTCTTTAATTATCTGAGTTCTTCCAGCACTTCTGTTTTTGTTTCACAGTCTAGCATCAGCAGTTCTATTAGGTTTAATTTACTTCTGACATTCAGAACATAAAGAAATGGTGCATGGTACCATCTGCATTGAGAGGTGGGGAAGAGGGGAGAGACTTAAGAAGTGAAAGGAATAGTGGTGAAAATGGGTGAAAGAGAAAAGGGGGAAGAGTTTGGTGAGAGAGAGAGGATGTAAGAAAGAGGAGAGGAGGAAGGGGGGAATGCAGGGAAAGGAATGGGTGATAGAGAATTGTGGACAAAGATGTGGAGGAGAGATTGAGGGAGAGGGTCAGAAAGAGTGGTAAGAGGAGAGAAGAAGGAAGAACTGCTGAGAGAGTGAGGATGAGAGAGAAAAGGCAAAGAGTAAGGAAGAAAGAACTGGAAAGAGAGTTGGAGAGAAGAGCAGGTGAGAGGAGAGAGAGTGGGGAGAAAGGTTGGAGTGAGAGAGGGGAAGAAGGAAATTGGGAAACTGAGACAGGAAGAGTGGGGGAAAAGAGGAGGATGAGAGGGTAAAGAGAGGGGAATAAGAGAAGAAGGGAGGGTACAAATGAGAGAGAAAAGTGGTAGAGAGTTGGGGGATGAAGGGGAAAAGAAGTGGGAGTGAAGGGAAAGGAAGGAAGACAGAAAGAAGAGAGCAATTCATCAGCATGCTGCCTCCCAGCCTAGAGTCCACTTCAGCTGCTGTGATTGAATGCCAAGATTGCTGCCATCTACAGTTACCTTTTTTATGGTTAACCTTTTACACCATGCTCCCTCTATCTCTCCGTCCTCTCTGTGTGCCCCTTCTCCCTCTCCTTCCTTCAACCGCACAGGCTACCAACCCCTCCATCCTTTCTTTAATGTTATAGGCCATTCCTTTCACTCACCTTCCTTCTCTAACACTGTTTCCCCTTCGTTTCTTCTCTCTCACCTCTTTTTCCTTCCTTTTCTTTTCCTCTGGCCCTTCCCTTTCCTCTCCCATCAAATCTGCTATTTGTATTACAGGATTGAACACAGTCAAAGTATCTAATATTCAAGTGCAACAATTGTGCAATTTACGGGTAATTACGTTATTCCTGTGTTGTACAGTTCTATGTTTTGGAGGTATGAATTAATAAAGCCAGCCACAGATGCTGAGGAATTAGTACACAGGTCTATTGAATATACAAGCTTGATACTGCTGACAGATACAAATGGCAGACTGCAGAGAGCAGAAATGGCCGACACATTCCAATATACACCAACAAGTCATTTTCCCAATCAGTTCTATTTCACATTTTCATATGATTTGATCAGAGTTAAACCCAAACCTCTCATACTGAATGTTCAATCACTAATTATTCTCCTAATTGTGTTTACTTTGGAAAACAAGAGCGTTCCCATGATTTCTTCAGTGTAATTTTTAAAAGATCCAAAGCAGGTAGAAGACCAGAGCGGGGTCTGACGAAGGGTCTCGGCCCGAAACATCGACAGTGCTTCTCCCTATCGATGCTGCCTGGCCTGCTGTGTTCCACCAGCATTTTGTGTGTGTTGCTGTTCCCATGATTTCTGTCTGTCACTGTAATAGTTGAGTGTGTTAGGCAATTTATTCTGTGCAAATGTGACTCCACCCTCTACTCACTGGGAATGTGAATGAATTTCCCTTTTCACCAGCGG
This sequence comes from Hypanus sabinus, assembly GCF_030144855.1. Taxonomy (NCBI): domain Eukaryota; kingdom Metazoa; phylum Chordata; class Chondrichthyes; order Myliobatiformes; family Dasyatidae; genus Hypanus; species Hypanus sabinus. The sequence continues at coordinate 64,898,716 of NC_082712.1, forward strand.
ACTGAACTGGAACCTTCTGGACAACTGCAATATCTTGGATCAACAGCAGCATTTAGTTTGCGCATTTAATGTAGCAAAATGGCTTAAGATTTTAGCATATGGGGAGTTTCTGGAAGACATCCAACCCTGAGCCATGCAAGGAGGAATTAGCTCAGGTGACCAAAAGTGTTAGCTAACTGATGGATTTTGAGAAGAATTGGATGTCTCTGGGCCTATACTCACTGGAGTTCAGAAGGATGAGGAGGGATCTCATTGAAACCCACTGGATAATGAGTAAGGTGGAGGGACATAGAAAGATAAATTGTGAGGGCAAGAGTCACTCTTATTATGCTAAGAAACCATTCAATAGTGTCCTAAACCATGGGGTAGAAACTGTCCTTGAGCCTAGTGCTATCTGCTTTCAGGCTTTTCTTCTTCCTGAGGAAAAGGCAGAGTGATATTTGGGGTGGGTGGGGATCTTTGACTATGCTGGCTACTATACTAAGGCAGTGAGAAGCATAGACAGAGTCCACAGAGGGGAGGTTGGTTTCTGTGCGTGCTGAGCTGTGTCCACAATCCTTTGCTGTTTCTTGCTTTAATTTGCAGTGCACTTGCCATTATACATCCAGATAGGCTACTTTCTACGGTGCATTGATAAAAACCAGTAAGGTTCGATGGGGACATGCCAAATTTCTTTAGCCTTCTGTGGAAGTCGAGGCATTGGTGAGCTTTCAAGTCTGTGGCTTCTATATGGTTGGGCCCGGACAGGCTTTTGGTGATGTTCACTCCCAGGAACTCGAAGCTCTGAACTCTCTCAAAATCAGCACTGTTAATGTAGATGGCAGCATGTGCAATGCCTCCCTTCCTCAAGTTAATGACCAGCTCTTTTGTTTTGCTGACATTGAAGGAATTGCTGTTTTCATGACATCATGTTACTAAACTGGCAATGAATTCCACAAATTCATTGCTAAAGATGGCTTTGAGGTCCAGGTCACTGTGTGCATTTAAGGGAAAAATTGATAGGTTCTTGATTGGCAAGAGGGTTGAGGTTTATGGGGACAAGGCACGAAACTGGGATTGAGAACAAACAATTGGCCATGACTGAGAGGTGGAACAGACTTAATGGGCCAAATGGTCAAATTTAGTTCCTCTATCTCATGGCCTTGAAAGGGTGAGGAGAAAGATAAAATAGCTCAGGGAGGGAATTCTGGAATGCAGAAATCTACCTGCCACTGACACCAATGAAGGAAGAATTAAGTCTGCAAGAGCCAGGGTGGAGAGAGAGTTCAATATGGAATTGTTCACTCAAGAGGTAAAGAGTTATTGGCATACAACGTCAGTTCTGTATTTTTCAAATATTCAGATAATCCTTTCAGATTTCTTTCAGTTTTACCCTCTCTCACTTTGTATCCTTATCTGCCCAGTTGCCCCTGGTGCTGCTCCCCCTTCGCTTTCTTCCATATCTTTCTACCCTCTCTGAACAGATTCCCCCTTCTTCAGCCCTTATCTCTTTCACCTATCGACTTCCCAGATCTTTACTTCACCTCTCCCCCTCTCCTGGTTTCACATGTCACCTACTACCTTGTATTTATTCCTCCCCTCCCCTCCCTTCTTACTCTGATTTCTCATCTCTTTTCTCCAGTCCTGATGAAGGGTCTCAGCCCGAAGCATCAACTGTCCTCTTTTTCGTAGATGCTGCCTGGCCTGCTGAGTTTCTCCAGCATTTTGTGTTTGTTGCTTGGATTTCCAACATGTGAATAACTACACCCACATCAACACTGAACTGATTTCACAGCCTATAGATTCACTTTCAAGGACTCTGCAGAGGGGGAGATCACAGAGTGAGCTGGAGGCAGTTCCTTGTGGACTTCACAGTTTTAAAAAGTGAGCAGGGCCTGTCGGGACTTGCCTGCAGAGCAGGAGACCAGAGGTGAGTTGGAGATGGTTCCTTGCGGACTTCAGGTTGAAGAATGAGTTGGAGACAGTCTCTTGTAGATTTTAAGTGCTAGTTCTAAAACTTGAGAAGGGACCCTTGGGACTTCTCTGTGGGTGGGTTAATAATAATAGTTAATTAGCAAGGGCAATAAGAAGAAGTGAGGTTTGTGGATCAGCCATTGTTAGAGTGGGCCAACTTTAGAGTTGTTGGGGTTTGGCACGAGCAAGTGCAGGCTAGAACTTAAGTTTGAGAAATTAGAGACATAACAAGTTAGGCAGGATGGTAGCTCAGGCAATGGAATGCTTCTCCTGTGAGATGTGGGATCTCAGGGTACTTAACAATCTCTCTGATGACGACATCTGCAGGAAATGCTCCTGACTGACGAGGTCAAGGAACTGAAGCTGGAGATGCATGCACTCTGGACCATCAGTGAGACTGAAAACTTCTTAGATGCGTTTTTTACTGTGGTGGTTTTCAGAGAGTAGATGATTGACCACCAGTATGTAGGAGGAGTAACCAATCAGTGCAGAGTTCACCCTGGCCATTCCCCTCAGCAACAAGTATATTCCTTCGAATACTGCTGGGGGTTACCACTTTTCAGGGCACAGCATCAACAGTGGCACTGTGGCCAGCTAAGAAGGTCAACAGAGAAAAGTAAGGTCAGGCAGAGCATTAGTGATAGGAGATTCTATAGTTAGGGGGATAATCAGCAGATTCTGTGACCACAGAAGAGAAGCCAGGATACTGTGTTGCTTCCCAGATGCCGGGGTCTAGGATGTCTCAGAGTGATTCAGAAGGTTCTCCAGAGGGAGGGTGAGCAGCCAAAGTTGCAGTGCACCAATGACATAGATAGAAAGGGGGAAGAGATCCCGCACAGTGAGGATGGGGAATTAGGAAAGAGGCTGAAGAACAGGACCTCCAAGTTAGTAATCTCTGGATTACTCCCAGTACCACATGCTGGTCAGGGCAGGAATAGCATGATAGTACAGATGAATGAGTGGTTGAGGAAGTGGTGAAGGGGGCAGGGTTTCAGATTTCTGAATCAATGGGATCTCCTGTATATTGGTGAGACCTGACGCAGGTTGAGAGACTGCTTCATCAAGCATCTCCACTCTGTCCACCAAAAATGTGGGATCTCCCAGTGGCCAACCATTTCAATTCCACTTCCCATTCGCATCCCAATATCCCCATCCATGGCCTCCTCCACTGTTCTGATAATGCCACACTTAGGTTGGAAGAACAACACCTTATATTCTGTTTGGGTAGCCTCCATCCTGATGGCACGAACATTGATTTCTCAAACTTGCAGTAATGCCTCCCCACCCTCACCATTTCCCATCCCCTTTTTTCTCTCTCATGTTATTTCTTTGCCTGCCCATCACCTTCCTCTGGTGCTCCACCAACCCCCCCCCCTTTCTTTCTTTCATGGCCTTCTGTCTCTTTCACCAATCAACTTCCTAGGTCTTTGCTTCATCCCTCCCCCTCCAAGTTTCACCTATTGCCTGGTGTTTCTCTCTCCTCTTCCCCCACCTTTCAAGTCTAGTCCTCAGCTTTTTTCCTCCAGTTCTGCTGAAGGGTTTCAGCCTAAAACGTCTACTGTGCTTTTACTTCCATCGACACAGCCTGGCCTGCTGAGTTCCTCCAGCACTTTGTATGTGTTGCTCGGATTTCCAGCCTCTGCAGATTTTCTCTTGTTTGCAGCCAATTGGGATGAGGTGAAGTGTAACATGTGAGCAATATCAAATAGGGTGAAGAATGCAGGGCTGAAGGTTTTATATTTGAATGCACACAGTATACGGAATAAAATAGGTGATCTTGTAGCACAGTTGGAGATCGGCAGGTATTATGTTATGGGCATCACTGACTTGTGGCTGAAAGAAGATCATAGTTGGGAGTTTAACATCCAACGATACACATTGGTAAGATAGGTGGGTATGCAGAGGGGGTAAGAGGCTCTGTTGGTAAAAAATGAAATCAAATCCTTAGAAAGAGGTAACATGGGATCAGAAGATACAGAATCTTTGTTGGGAGAGTTAGGAAACTGTAAGGGTAAAGATCCTGATAGGAGCTATACACAGGCCAATGAACAGTAGCCAGGATGTGCGATATAAATTTCAACGGGAAGGAAAAAGGCATGTAATAAGGACAATGTTACAACAGTTATGGAGGATTTCAGTGTGCAGATAGATTGGGAAAATCAGGGTGGAGCTGGATCCCAAGAGAGGGAATTTGTAGAATGCCTACAGGATGGATTTCTAAAGTAGCCTATGGTGGAGTGCAGTAGAAGAAAGGCAATTTGGGGTTTGGTGTTGTGTAATGAACCAGATTTGATTAGGAAACTTAAGGTAAAGGAACACTTGGTAGACAGTGATCATAATATGATAGAATTCATGCTGCAGTTTGAGAGGGAGAAGATAAGGTCAGGTGAATCAGCATTATAGTGGAGTAAAGGGAATTACAGAGCCATTAGAGAGGCACTGGCCAGAGTTGATTGGAAGAAGTCACTAGGAAGGGTGACGGCTGAATTGAAATGGTTAGAGTTTCTGGGGACAATTCAGAAGGCACAGGATAGATACAGTACACTCCAAAGATGACAATGTACTCTAAAGGGACGATTACGTAACCATGGCTGACAAGGGAAGTCAAAGACACCATAAAAGCAAAAGAGAGGGCACATAAAAGCGCAAAAATTAGTGTGAAGTTAGGAGATTGGGAAGCTCTTAAACACCAACAGAAGGCAACTAAAAATGTCACTTTTTCTCTTTTCTCTCCTTATGGTTTTTTAGTTGCCGTCTGTTGGTTTACAACACTTCTGTATGTACCTCTTTTGAATTACTGTCACTGCAATCTGCAGCATGTAATTTCCCTTTTGGCAATGTACTTTTAAATTGACTTAATGAACTGCAGATTTCACAATCTGCTGAAGGATTTGGCAGACTTAACTCTTAAGCAAGCAGGTACAGCACCTTTAGGCGGACGAAGATTCATTGCCATGTCCCAAAGCAGGAGAGGCTGAAACAGAGTAATGAGACCCCCTCTACCCAGCATCTTGTTAGCAAAAGTGCAGTCACTGGAGAATAAAATTGAGGAACTGAGGGCAAGATTGCTGTATTGGAGGGAAATGAGAAGCTGTTGAGTTCTATGTGTAATTGAGACATAGCTTACTTCTAACAGTTGCAAGAAAAAGTTTGTGAACTCTTTGCAATTAGTTGATTTTCTGCATTAATTACTCATAAAATGTGGTCTGATCTTCATCTAAGTCGCAATAATAGACAAACAGAATCTGCCTAATCTAATAACACACAAATATTTGAATTTTTTCTTGTCTTTACTGAGTACACTATTTAAACAATCACAATCTAGGTTCAAAAATTATGTGAACCCCCGAGGTAATGCCTCCAAAGCTATGTGGAGTCAGGTATTCCAATCAATGAGTTGAGTTTGGAGGTGTGGGTTGTAGAAATACCCTGCCCTTTAAAAATGACACACAAAGTCATTTCTGACAGAGCCTGCGCTTCTCAAGAAAGATCCCTTTACGTAAACTATGCCTCGATCAAAACAACCTTCAAAGGACCTTCGACGAGGAATTGTAGAGATGCATGAAGCTGGAAAAAGCTACAAAAGAATTTCTAAAGACCTGAGTGTTCATCAGTCCACATTAAGAGAAATTATCTTCAAATGGAGGAAATTCTTTACCGTTGCTTCTCTCCTTAGGAATGGGTGTCCTGCAAAGATCACACCAAGAGCACAATGTGTAATGCTGAAGGAGGTGAAAAGGAACCCAAGGGTAACAGCAGAAATCTCTAGAACTTGCTAAGGACTCTGATCATGCATCCAATATAAGGAAAACACTGAACAAGAATGGAGTTTGTGGAAGAATACCATGGAAAAAGCCACTGCTCTCCAAATAAAAACATTGCTGCACATCTCAAGTTTGCAAAGACCACCTGGATGTTCCACAGCACTTCTGGGATAATGTTCCGTGGACAGATGAGACAGAAGTTGAAATATTTGGCAGAAATACACATTTCCCTGGTTGGAGGAAAAAGGGCACTGCACACCAACACCAATACCTCATCCCAATTGTGAAGCATGGTGGAAGAAGCATCATGGTTTCGGGCTTCTTTACTGCCTCTGGGCCTAGACAACTTGCAATTGTTGAGGGAACAGTGAATTCAAAATTGTATCAAGACATTCTACAGGAGAATTTCAGGGTAGCAGTCCATCACGTGAAGCTTAATAGAAGTTGGATAATGCAACAAGACAATGATCTAAAACACAAGAGTAAATCAACAACAGAATGGTTTAACAAGAAGAAAGTCTGTGTTTTGAAATGGCCAAGTCAGAGTCCAGATCTTAACCCAATTGAGATGCTGTGGCATGAACTGAAATGGGCTGTTCATGCAAGGTATCCCAGAAAGATTGATGAACTGCAACAGTTTTGTATGGAGGAATGGACTAACATTCTCCAAGCCGATTTGCAGGACTGATCAATAGTTACCGGAAATGTTTGGTTGAAATTATTGCTGTACGAGCGGGATCACATCAGTTATTGAAAGCAAATGCTCACATACTTTATCCAATCCAAAAAATGTATGCAATATTAGATTATTTTTCTCAATAAACAAATGAACAAGTATAGTGTTTTTTTGTGTTATTTATTTAATTGGGTTCTCTTTACGTGACATTTTAGGTCACATTTATGCAGAAATAGAGAATATTCTAAAGGGTTCACAAAATTTCTAGCACCACTGTTAAGTGATTAGACCCAAAGGCTTCTCAATTCATGGGATGAACTGAACTGCTGATTCAGAAAAGGCAAAAGGTGGAGGTGTGTGTTTCATGATAAACCCTCAGTGGTGCTCCAATGTGGTGGTTTTGTCCTCCCAACCTTGAACACCTAATGGTGAAATGCTATCCATTATATTTACCTAGGGAGTTTTCCTCCATAATCCTGACTATGGTTTACATACCACCAGCAGTCGACTATAAGATACTGCATGATGTTGTCTCCAGTCAAGAAATAGTCCTTCCCGACTCATTTCAAATCATAGTCAAAGATGTCAACCAGGCTTTTTGAAGAAAACCCTGCCCAATTACCATCAGCATATAACCTGTAGCACCAGAGGTTCCAATACACTAGATTACTGTTATACTAAGATAAGAAATGCCTACTATTCAATGCCCTGACCACATTTTGGTAAATCTGATTACTTGGCTACCCTTCTCCTACCTGCATACAGGCCAAGGCTAAAGATTAGGACAACAAAGAGGTGGTCATAGGAGGCAGAGGAGTGATTATGGGCTTGCTTTGAGTTAGTCAAAGGCTCATCTGTGGATGTGAATGAATACACTATGGCTGTTAGGGACTTTATTAAAGCAGTTGTAGACTAGTGCGTCCCCACAAAATTATTCAGAATCATCCCCAACCAGAAGCCCTGGATGAACCATGAGATCTGCAGTCTGCTGATGGTCAGGTCAGAGGCATTCAAGTCTGGTGACCAAAAAAGTTACAAGAGGTCCAGGTATAATTTCACAGGCGAAGTGGCAACTCTGGACTAAACTTGTTTCAACAAAAGATGCCTGGCAGCAATGGCAGGGCTTGAATTCCATCACTTCTTATAAAGTCAAATTGAGCGAGATAGGTGACAACAGAGTATCACTTCCAGATGAGCACAATGCCTTCTATGATAACTTTGACCATAAAAACATGGAGGAACCATCATGAACTCCTGTTGCTCCCGATGATCATGTGATTTCAGTCTCTGGGGCCAAAGTGCGATCAGCCTTTGGGAGAATGAATCCATGAAAAGCTTTTGGCCCAGATGGAATACCTGGCCAATTTCTAAAGACCTGTGCTGATCAAATGGCTGGGGTTCTTACTGAGATCTTTGACCTCTTGCTTCATCAGTCTGAGATACCTACCTGCTTCAAGCAGACTTTACTTATACCAGTGCCTAAGAAGAATGTGGTAACCTGCCCAATGATTATCATCCAGCGGCACTTACATCACTGTGATGGAGTATTTTGTGTTGGTGATGAAACATATCAAATCCTGCTTGAGAAGTGACATGGATCTGCACAAATTTGCCTACCGGAGCAGCAAGTCCACAGCAGATGCCATCTTATTGGCTCTTCGCTCAACCCTGTAACATCTGGATGGCAAAGATGCATACATCAGGATGCTTCTTATCAACTACAGCTCAGTATCCAATGCCATCAGCGACTCAAAGCTAATCAATAAGCTTCAATAAGCCTCAATATCTCCTTGAGCAATTGCATCCTGGACTTCCTTGCAGACCCCAGTCAGTCCAGACTGGCAAAAACATCTCCTCCACAATCTCCATTAGCATGGATGTACCATAAAGCTGTGGGCTTAGTTCCCTGCTCTACTCACTTGACACTTATGACTGTGTTGCTAAGTACAGCTCCAATGCAATGTTCAAGTTTGCTGACAACACCACTGTTGTAGGTTGAATCAAAGGTGGGGATGACTCAGCATATAGGAGGGAGATTGAAAATCTGAGTGGTGCCACGACAACAACAACCTCTTACCCGATGTCAGCAAGATCAAGGAACTGATTATTGACTTCAGGAGGAGGAACCCACAGGTCCATGAGCCAGTCCTCATCAGGGAATCAGAAGCAGAGAGGGTCAGCAACTTTAAATTTCTTGGTGTTACCATTTTGGAGAACCTGCTCTGGGCCTCTGCAATTATGAAGAAAGCACGGTAGTGCCCCTACTTCCTTAGGAGTTTGCGAAGATTTGGCATGACATCAATGTGTGCTAGAGAGTATATTGACTATTCTTGAAAGGAAAATCCTAAACAAAGGAATGAATTCGGCTCAGTCCATCATGGGTAAAGCCCTCCTCACTATTGAGCACATCTATATGGAGCATGTTGTCACAGGTAAGAAGTCTCCATCATCAGGGTTCCTCACTACCCAGGTGTTGCCCTCTTCTTGCTTCTGCCAACAGAAAGGACAGTGCTCACAGCACTGGGTTCAGGAACAGTTATTGACTATCAGGCTCTTGAACCATAGGGGGTAACTTCACTTGCTCCATCATTGAAATGTTCCCACAACCCATGGACTCATTTTCAAGGATTCTTCATCTCATGTTCTTGATATTTATTGCTTACTCATTTAGTATTATAATTTTTTCTTCTTGTGTTTGTACAGTTTGTTGTCCTTTGCACACTGGTTGAACACCCAAGTTGGTGTGGTCTTCCATTCATTCTATTATGGTTGTTGTTCTATTATGGATGTATTGAGTATGTCCTAAGAATAGGAATTTATTCTGTAGGTTGAGCTGAAATATGAAAGTAACCTAGCCAATAATATAAAAGTGGATACCAAAAGTTTTTCCAGATATATAGAGAATAAAAGAGAGGCGGGAGTGGATATTTGACTCCTGGAAAATTACACTGGAGAGGTAGTAAGGGGACAAAAAAATGGCAGATGAACTTACTAAGTGTTTTGTGTCAGTCTTCACTGTGGAAGACATAGCAGAATGCCAGAGGTGCGAGAGTGTCAGGGGACAGAAGTGAGTGCAGTTGCTATTTCTAATGAGAAGATGCTTGGGAAGCTGAAAGGTCTGAAGGTAGATAGGTCACCTGGATCATCCCAGGGTTCTGAAAGAACTACCTGAGGAGATTATGGAGGCATTTGTATTGATATTTCGAGAATCACTAGATTCTAGAATGGTTTTGGAAGACTGGAAATTATAGGCCAGTTATCCTGACATTCATTGCTTTTTACAGCTGCATGGAGAACCATTGCTTCAAGCAAGAGATTGTTACACAGCCTGAAAGCTTCGTGGCACTTTTTGTAAAAAGAATACTATAAACACTTAGAATGAAAATTGAAAAATCACATAATTTTGATTTTAATTATTAATTGAAGGGTATAATAAATACAGTACAACAAAGAAAATGTTTCACATGTTGTAAACTCCTTCTTGTCTGTCTTTGTTCCAGATGTGTGGCATCAACGGCTACCTGTGCAGGAGAATTCCAGTTACTGTGCAGCCATGCACCCACTCAACCTCGAGGGAACAGTGCTTCAGTGGTTGGGAAGATGTTGGACTCCATTTTTAAGAGTGAGGTTTCAGGTTACTTGGAGGTGCATGATAAATCAGGCCGAAATCAACATGATTTCCTTAAGGTAAAACTTGCTTGACAAATCTGTTGGAATTCTTTGAGGAAGTAACAGGTAGGATAGCCAAAGGAGAATCTGTGGATGTTGTTTGCTTGGATTTTCAGAAGGCCTCTGACAAGGTGCTGCACTTGATAGGGGCCCATGGTATTACAGGTTAGAAGATTGGCTGACTGGCAGGAGGCAAAGAGTCAGAATAAAGCTGGCTTATTCTGGTTAGCTGCTGGAAACAAGAGGTATTGGGATTGCTTTTTTTCAATTATATGTCAATTATCTGGATGAAAGAATTGCTGGCTCTATGGCCAAGCTTGCAGACAATACAAGCATACGTTGAGGGTCAGGTGGTACTGAGGAAGCAGGGAGTCTGTAGAAGGACTTGACAGATTGGGAGAATGGGCAAACAAGTGTCAGATGGAATATAGTGTCAGGAAGTAAATGGTCGTGCACATTGGTAAAAGCATAGGTTATTTTCTAAATGGGAGTAAATTCAAAAATCAGAGGTACAAAGGGATGGGAGTCTTTGTGCAGGGTTCCCTAAATGTTAACTTGCAGGTTGAGTTGTAAGTTGTAGAATATAAGTGCAAGGATGCAACATTAATGCTTTATAAGGTATTGATCAGTCTGAGTATTGTGAGCAATGTTGGCCCACTTATCTGAGGGAAAGGTTGCTTGCATTGGAAAGAGTCCAAAGGAGGCTCACAAGAATTATTCTGGGAATGAAACGATTAATGTATGAGGAGCATTTGATTACTCTGGGTCAGTACTCACTGCAGTTCAGAAGAATTGGGGGGCAGGGGATTTCATTGGTACCTACTGGATATTTAATGGCCAAGACAAAGTGGATGTGGAGAGGATATTTCCTATAGTGGATGAGTCTAGGACCAAAGGGCACGGCCTCAGAATAGAGGGGCACCCATTTAGAACAAAGATGAGAAGAAATTTCTTTAGCCAGAGAGTGGTGAATCTGTGGAGTTCATTGCCATGGATAGCTGTGGAGGCCATCATTAAGTATATTGATTAGTCAGGGCATCAAAAGTTAATGGGAGAATGCAGGAGAATGGGATTGAGAGGGATAATAAATCAGCCATGAAAGAATGGCAGACCAGACTCGATGAGTTGAGTGGCCTAATTCTGTTCCTATGTGTCACGGTCTTTTATGAACTCTACAACTTTCGTTCTCAATATCATTTATTTACTTATTTATTTGTTAGTTTTAGTTTTTTTTGTATTTAAGTAGTTTATCTTCTTTTGCATATTGGTTGTCAGTTTTTGTTCATGTGTTTTTCCATTGCTTCTATTGTATTTCTTTGTGCTACTGTGAATGTCCACAAGAAAATAAATCTTAGGGTACGGTATGTGTGTATTTTGATAATAATTTACCTTGAACTTTGAAATTGAAATATGGCCACTCCGTTACAGTGGTGGCTTTGGAAAGGGTGCAGAACAGGCTTACCGGGATGTTGCCTCTATTATCAGGTATGATCTATAAGGAGAAGGTGGATAAACTTGAGTTGTTTTCTGTGCAGTGTTGGAGGCTGAGGAGAGACTTGATAGATGTTTATAAAATTACGAGAAATATAGATAGGGTGGAGAGTTGGAATCTTTTTTTCTCAGGTTGGATATGTTGCATTTAAGGTGAGAGGGGAAATGCTTAAAGGAAATGTGTAGGACAGATATTGAATGCAGAGAGTGGTTAGAGTCTGGGATGCACTGCTATTGGTAGTGATGCAATAACTACAATAGTGACACCAAAGAAGCTGCCAGACTGACACATGCAATGTCTACATGCATGGAATGGAGGGATGTGGATGATGTACAGGCAGAAGGGATTTAATTTAATTAGGCATCGTATTCAGCACAAGTATCATGGCCTGCAAGGCTTGTTCCTGTGCTGTGCTGTCCCAACCTCCCATGTTCCAAATTTCTCCCTTTCTCTTCGAAATATTCCTTGAAACAAGTTTCTGAGCAAGTCTTTGGTCAGCCATCATGCTTTGTGACTTGGTATCAGATTTCTCATTCTGGACCCAGTTGAATTCTGTCCTTTTGTGTGTTTCCCCTAGCCGTCAGTCTGTGGTTTTGTATTGCCATGTGCTCCTGCTCTACTCCGGCCCCTGTATTACTGAGTACTCCATCTCTCATCTGTTTCTCATTATTACCTGTATTGCTGCCCCCTGTGTCTCATTGTGCTCCACCTATCATCTGCCTCTCTGTTTATTGTTCAGTGTATTTCAGTCCTGTGTTTTCACCTGTTTGTTGCAAGATTGTATCAGTGAGTTTTCCAGCATTCAAATCTGTACTCGGTTTGTCTGAATATTGACTCTGTCTGTTTCCTGATTCTGGTTTTTGGATTTTTCTGGATGTTTTGATCTCTGCCTGAGCTTTGACACTAACTTTGTTTGCACCTTGGGATTGGTTACTCAATTAATATCACTGTGTGCACAGTACTGGGTCTGTGATTGGATCCCGGCTCTAGAACACTGACACCCATGCTTAAAAGTGCTATAGGGATATAATATGTTGCTATCTATGGAACATCAAGAAGGCAACAGTCACTCACGGGAGCCCGTTTTTACAAACACATTGTTTGGTAACAATTTCTGGAGGGTGCTGCTGCTACTTGAGAGCAAAGTAATTGAAAGCAAAGCTCAGTAAGGAGATCAATGCACAAAACAGCTTTCATTTCATGGCTGGAACTTGCACACAAGCATGAAGGCCTTCTCAAACTCATTTTGAAAAGATAATTTTAATGTGTCAAAACACCAAAAGCAAAATGAAACACCACTTGATATTTTCTAACTGAATTAAGTTACAAGCATGCATAGGAATGGAAAAGAACATTTAGGCCCTCTACTCTTTACCTGCAACATGTGCCCACAAGCCTCAGGCTCTTCTTCACCTCATCCAGCATTTCCTTCAGTTCTTTCTCCCTCAGCTGTTTACTTAACCCTTTAAATTAGATTCTATCACAACAGCTGAACGATTGAGAAAGAAATACTTCATAGAATTAGAAAGTCTAGAAAAGTACAGAAGTAGGTCATTCAGCCCATCTAGTCTGTGCTGAACCATTTAAACTGCCTACTCCCATTGACCTGCACCAGGGCTATAGCTCTCCATATCTCTACCATCCATGTACCTATCCAAACTTCTCTTAGAAATTGAGCTCACTTGCAACCCTTGTGCAGGCAGCTCATTCCATACGCTCACAACTCTGTGAGCGTAGACGAGTCCCCTTATGTTCCCGTTAAACCTTTCACCTTTAACCCATGACCTCAGGTTGTAGTCCTACCCAGCCTCAGTGGGTGTAGAATTTCACAGGCCACTTTGGCTGCTTTTTGCTAGTATTCAGCTCCATTTAGATTTCATACACTACCTCATCCTACAGCCTCATGAGAACCTTTTGATACTCCTCCCTTCATGTGATTCTCCAGCTTTCCTTCAAATGCATCATTAATAGAAGCCAATTGCTTCCCATGAAACATAAATGCTGAAATACTGAATGTGTTCTATGGAAGTTTGAAAATCACATGCTATTTGATTGAAGACTGAACTAATTAATGAGTCACCACCCAACAACCCACTTATTATTGTTAGTTATCAGAATCAGGAATTAACATCATTCCTATCAGAATTATCAGAATTAACATATGCATATCATTGGCATATGTTGTGAAATTTGTTATCTTTATGACAACAGTACAATGAAATACTTGATAAATAAATATAGAGGAGAAAAAACCGTGTTAGCTTAAGTTTATAGATGCCTACTAAATAGTTAAGTTAAAAAAGGTCAGTGTTCATTGGGTTCAATGTCCATTTAGAAATTCGATGTCAGAGGGGAATGATCCTTCTCTGATAGTTGTAGACTGGGGGCTAACTATTAGTGAGAATGCATCATATAATCCAAAAACTTCCATCAAAAACCATTAGACTGCTGCTACATGAGCAAGAAAGCTTCAGTCATGTCCGCTTTCTTCAGGGGCACCAGATGCAGCAAGTGAGTGGAAGTATTCCGACTAGTTTATCTGAAGTTATCTACAATTGGAAAGACTCAGTGGAATCCAGTGCTCTGAGGCTTAAGCAGCTTGAAGACCTGTCTTTCCTCAGCTGTTAGGAAAAAAATGTGCAAAAACTTCTGATTGACTTTACGATACCAGAAAGAGCATATTGCATGATCATAGGTGTTTGTTGTTACAACACATTGACCTTAAACAGTCAAACAGCAAGTACAAATCACTAATTCAGAACAGATGGTGGGCACCATGCAGTTACGTTCCTTTCATTGGATTGTTTTGACTTGGTTTGAACCTATTCTGCTTGTTCACTGTTCTGGGCTATTGCAGCTTTTATGGCAATAAAAATTTACATTTGACTAGCAGATTTAATGTAAAGCATTTTAATATACTCTTGTGAAGAGCATCATCAAATCAAAATTGGAACTGAACCACTAAGAAATGTAACAGCAGTACTCATCATTTTATTCGGCCCGATCCCCACCTCGTAACCAAGCTGATTGATAGGTCTGTCAGCAGTTCACCTCAATCCAGGTCAAGTGGCTCCCGATTGCAAACACAAGATAATTAGCATAAAGGGGTATTTTTACACAGGATTAAAAACACAACAAAGCAAACTTCATTATCATGAAATTAGCTTCTCTGGGGCAGCACTGTGCTGCTACTTTCTAAGCTTCACCAGTTATGAGGTGAAAACTGGAAATACCTATCAGGCCAGGCAACTTACATAGAAAGACGGAGATAACATGTCAGCTTTGAGACTCTTATTCGAGCAAACTATTTGGTCTTTAACAGCAAAGGGGGAGGGAATTATTAAGGACTTTATTCCTCAGAATTTTTACATGTGCCCAAGATTTGCATAGTATGGTAGACAGGGTAAAAGCACACAGGCTTTATCCCAGGAAAGGGGTGCTAAATTCAAGAGGGCATAAGTTTAAGGTCAGAAGCGAGAGATTTAAAATGGGTAGTTCCTTCCTGCAATGGCAGTGTGTATTTTGAATGAGCTACCAGAAATAATAGTTCTCACGCCGGAATGAATGTAAACTGCCCATCCATCTAGTTAGCTACGTTCTTCCTGCTCAACAGTGCCAAAATATTCAGGGCCCTCACTGACCTCAGAACCCACTCAAATTTAGTAAATGTGTGTCTTCCATGATCCCAGTACAATACTTAAGAAGAAGGATATTTTAGAAAAATAGCGAGAATTGTGGCATATTTTTGATCAAATAAAAGTAGCTTCCTAGAAAGATCAAGCTACTTAACAGCTGCATCATGTTTTTAATAACATTTTTTACTAATGCTTTTGCTGGAGAAATTATCAATCAAAGTTACCTTTAATAAAGAGAGATTAGGAAGTGACCAAAGTTTGTTCTGAAACCATCTTTTAAGGTGTATCTCAAAAGGTAAAAGCGGTGACAAAGTGCAAATGTTTAGAGAGAGAATTACAGAGGTTAGGTCCTTGTCACATGAACACATGGTCACCAGTGTTGGAGTGATAACCATCAAGGACCTGTAAAATGTCAGACCTAGATGGGCAGGCAATCTCGGAGCATTTGGTGATTTGGAGGGGCATGACAAGGCTGCGATACTCACTGGCTGCTGCTGTTCCCTGAGTCGACAAACACAGGGTAAAGGAAGAGTGAGACTTGGTGTGAGCTAACCTGGGGAGACCAAATTTGAATGATCTTCAGTTTACAGAGAGCAGAAAGTGAGAGTCGGTCTGGAGAACACTAGTAAGGTCAGGTTTGGAAGCAAAACAAAACACATATCAGGGCTCGGAAACAGACGAGATGAGTTGGGTCTGGAGGTAGGTGTGTAAGTAGAAGTGGAGATTCTTTATTATGACTTCAAGATGTGCCACATTCTATGTCAAACAAGTACTGTAGTGGGTATAAAATGCCCTGCATTTCTGTGAGTTGTTAAAGAGGTTTCATTGGCAAAGACATTTCAGTTATCTAGCCTGATATGTTTCCAATTTCTCTAAAAGTAGAAGACAGCAAGCACGTTAAATCTCAAATGTGAAAAGAGAGGAAACCTTCTGAACATCATTGCCACCTTATTGTTGTGCAAATGGCCAGGAAGTCATGCCAAAAGAACTGCCAAGCTGCTTCCACGTCCCTTCCTGTTCCTCTGAGACCATGGAATTAAATTCCCAGGCATCACAATGATTAGTTTTCAAACTTCTATGACTCATTATAATGTACCCAAGGAACACACTCTTGCTTTGAGAAGCCTGCTTATGTCGTTTCAATCACTGGCATTTCCTCAGCTGTTAATAGAACTGTTTCAACCATTAGTAGCTTCCTGGGGAGGGGGGAGGGGGGATAGATTTATTTCTGAAACTCAACTGAAACTTTTTCTCACCACTTGGAAATACTTCGGCAATTTCTCCTCTATGCTTATACTTCCCTATTCTGGAAAGTCATTTACCCTGCAATCAAATGCTAAAACTGTATACTATTACCATTTGTGTCCATCAGTGCAAGAGTGTTTTATTTTCCGAGCACTAGTTTATATGGAAACAGGTGTATCCTGATAAAAACTTTCAATGCAGTTTCACAGAGCTATTCAGGTATACCAAATGGAAACACTCACACACACGTGCACAAAAAATAAACTGCAGATGCTAGAAACCTGAAACAAAACAGGGAATATTAGAGAAACCCAGAAGACCAGGCAGCAGCTGTGGAAGGAGAAGGAGGTAACACCTCAGCTCCATTACCCTTCACCAGAAACCACAGATATATCCGTGTGCACACGCAAACACAGACATACATGCACAAGATACAAGTGTGTGCATGTACTTATGCACAAATCAAAAACGTGCATTTACTTTCACAGAAACACACAAACAGGATGGTAGTTTGTGTATGTGGGAGTGATCAGTGGGCCACTGAGGTCAATAGCTATGCGCACTTTCCATCTCCAAAAGAAAAGCAAACCACAACATAGAAAGCAATACAGAAAGAAACGCCATGACCTCACCAGGTGTGTGAAGGTGAGGCCTTCACACCCTGTATTTGGTACTGATACATATAGGGCATGTCCTGGGTGATGAGGTCCTCGATATAGACGCAGACCTTTTTTGAGGCATCTCATTTGACGATGTCCCTGCATCAGGGTACTATGGATTTGTCAACTGCATTGGAGCTACAGGAATCTTCTGCTGTGTGGAAACTTGGCTTGCAGCTGCATTTCCAATGTGCAAACTGCTCAGACTACAAACACTCCTCAGAAAGACTCTGCCATAATTTGGGAAGCATCTGAAGTAAACAAATAGCCCTGGATAAATGAATGGGAATAAAAGTACTAAATTCCCAGGACCTGATGACCTGCATCCCAGATCATCTGGAGATAATGGATACATTGATTGTCATGTTCCAAAATTATATCAATGCTAGATCATTTTCCATAGATTTACGGGTAATGTAACCCCACTATTTAAAAAGGAATGAAGGAAAAACAAAGAATGATAGATCAGTTGGCTTGATATCAGTCATGGGAAAATCAATTATTCAGGAAGTGGCCACAAGGCATCTAGAAAATATTCATAGGACTAAACAGAGTCAACATGGATTTATTGATGTAAAATAATGTTTGGCAAATCTGCTAGAGTTTTTTTGAGACTGCAATCAACTGAACTGATGATGCAGATCTAGAAATGTTGGACTTTCAGAAGGTATGCAATAAGGTGGCACAGAAAAGGTTATTAAACGAAATCAGTTTATTTGGATTGCTGGCATGGTCTGCTGATTGGGTGATAGTGAGTAGGAATAAAGAGGTCATATTTGAGTTGGGGTGCTGCAGGGATCAGTGTTGGAGATTACTGTAGCTCTTAATAATCTATGTACCTCAATAACTTAAATGAAAAGACCAAGTGAAAAATATTCATTTCTCTTAGTCGCACCAAACTGGGTGACAGGGTGGATTGTGGAAAGAATGCCAAGGTTCTGGGGGGATGTACATAGACTTCACGAGTGATGTGGAAAAATGTGAGTTACCTATTTTAGTCAAAGACGTAGAAAATTGGAGTTTTCTTTTAAATAATAAAGATGTTGGTTGTCAAAGGGAATTGTGTGACCTTGTGCATTCATTGTTACAAGTTAGTGTACAGCCAAATGGTACATTGGTCTTTACCGCAAGAGCATTTGTGTACAAGAGTAAAATGATTTGCTGCAATCATATAGAGACCCTTAGATTTCATTGAGACAATGTGCAGAGATCTAGTGTCCAAGGAAGGATCTGTTTGATAAAATGGCGGTAAAATTAGACAGTGATTACTCCGGGATCAATCTATGGTGTATTTGTTCATCTTCTATGTCTTTTTTTATGATTGCAAGTCTTGTTGGATGCTAAAAACATCAAGTACTGTTGGATTATCCCATCAGTAGGTTGCTGGACATATTGTGTACTGTTGATCTGTTGTTGCCTAGACTTGTTTCATACTTTTGTGCAGTGGTGGCATGTAATTGTCTTGGTTATTTTTAATATAATCACAAGACCTTGTTGGACATTCATAATGCAGGATACTGTAAATCTGGTTCACAGGTTCATTGGTGTGACCAATGGTAGGGGAGCTGCGTTGCCTTGGTTGTGGTGAGGACTAGGCCCTTGCTACAGGATCACATATTGCAGTTGCTCAGGAGAAGAGATGCCGAGGCAATGTGGGCGGCAGCAGTAGCCTCTGTGGGTGTGCCGGAATCTATACTGGGTTGTGGGGCTGGTCCCTCCTCCCAGTGCTGCTCTTCGGTGTTCGCTCACTGGAAGAACAAACTGGATGAAGACAATTTACAGTCTACAGTCAAACCACTCAGGGCTTGGGCTATGTTACTTTTTTTTCTTTATAATTGAATGCTTTTCTGAAATCATAACTGTATGTGCTATTTGTGCAATGTGTTATGTGCAGTGTGCTGTGAGCTGTTAGTAAAGCATTTTGCACCTTGGCTCTGCAGGAACGTTGTTTCGTCTGGCTAGTTTCATGTATGGTTGAATGATTATTAAACTTTAAATCTTGAACTTGAATGTGATATACTTGTGACAGAGGGAGTTCAGCAAAGGTTTTCCTGATCCATTGCAAAGATGGGGATTTGCTTCCTTGAGGAGAGATCTAGCAACGTCTATCTGTTTATAAGAATGAGAGATAATCTGAATGATAAGTAAAAGAAAATTCTTCTGGAGCTTGACGAGGTAGGTGCAGATTTGATATTTTGCTTGCCTGGGGTGCCTAGGACCAGGGATTGAAATCACGGAACAAGGCTTGGCCATTCAGAAGAGACGTGACAGAAGAAAAGAATCCTTATCCAGCGAGTCGTGTATCTTTGGAACTGTTTACCCAAGAAGGGTGTGAGGCTTAGCTTTTATGTATATTCAATAGAATTTTAGAATATTTATTGAATCATCACATTCTACAGGGGTTGCATTGAGAGTGTCCTGAGCAACTGCATCACTGCCTGGTTCGGAAATTGTACCATCTCGGATCGCAAGACCCTGCAGCGGATAGTGAGGTCAGCTGAGAAGATCATCGGGGTATCTCTTCCTGCCATCATGGACATTTACACTACACGCTGCACCCACAAAGGAAACAGCATTATGAAGGACCCCATGCACCCGTCATACAATTTCTTCTCCCTCCTGCCGTCTGGGAAAAGGCATTCGGGCTCTTACGACTAGACTATATAACAGTTTCTTCCCCCAAGCTATCAGATTCCTCAATACCCGAAGCCTGGACTGACACCTTGCCCTACTGTCCTGTTTATTATTTATTGCAATGCCGGTACTGTTTTTGTGCACTTTATGCAGTCCAGTGTAGGTCTGTAGTCTAGTATAGCTTTCTCTGTGTTTTTTTTTATTACGTAGTTCAGTCTAGTTTTTGTACTGTGTCATGTATACCATGGTCCTGAAAAATGTTGTCTCATTTTTACTATGCACTGTACCAGCAGTTATAGTCGAAATGACAATAAAAGTTGACTTGACTTGACTTGAATGAAAGCATGTCGGTTCATGTGGTGAAGTGATGGTGAGGTAAAAGAAAGACGATGATTTAATTCAATATCAGGACACTTGTGAGGGACTGTATGACTTTTAGTTCTTTTAAAGCCAGGAACAGAGGAAAACCAGATACAGGTTTGAGCTTTCATGGGTCAATAACACTATTCGTAAAGTTTGGCATATAGAGCTGTAAAGTTAGACTTTTGAAAGACTCAACAAATTATGACTGTGTGCATTCCTGAGTGCCTGGCATTATTTCAGTCCTTGACATCTGGCCTTTGTCAATGCCATTACATCTCTGCGAGGCAGCAGGGAACCAGTCTGATTGTTATTACCTCCAGATGGCCTCGGAGTTTAGATTTCAATTCATAAATGGCAAGAACAAACTAAAAGCTGGATCTGACAATTTTAATTTAATTCACTGTAGGTGAAACACAGAGGAAGAAAGAAGAGAAGTGAGTTACTAAATTATCAGTTTGATAATTGTACCAGAGTGAATTGCAATGAAAGTCATACTCCATTCAGCTTATTTAGTCTGGTCCATGAGTTTTATGCAAACCATGTGGGCCAGTAGCTGCAACGGAAAGGGTGATGTCAGAATATAGGAAATGCTTTCCTTTATAACCATGAAGTAATACTTTGTAGATAATGAATGCTTTGTGAGCAAGCCCACATTTAATGCATCACATCTTTTATAGAGTAAAGAATCAAACATTTTTACTGGTTCCAAAAAAAGTCAATTTTTTCTTGAGATCATGCTTCAATCCAATCTTCCTGGCCAGATACAGAAATCTTTTTACTAGGATTATGAGGCTTTAAGATGAAGAGCTGTTTTAACTGGCTAGACTGGTTCAGTTTATTTAGCAATATTTGCACCAATAATCCTTTAGTCCTGATGTATACCGTGATGGGGATTGGAACCATGACAATGTTTTCAGCCGAGGAACAGCAGCCAACTATTTTTAAGGAACTGTGGTTATCTGGGTAAGAAGTGATACCTTCTTGAATAACAAAAAAAACCTCCAATTGCTGGAAATCTGAAAATAACTGATGGAAACATTCAGCTGGTCAGAAAGTATCAGTGGAGAGAGAAACAGAATCTATTTCAGATTGAACCGGGACCCAGATCTGAAGAAGGGTTTGCAATATGAAACATTCAGTTTGTGTCTCCACAGATATTGCCTGACTTGATGAGCTTTTCCAATAATATATTTATTCTGGGGTGTATCAAGCACTGCTTTCTCAGTTGCACTCATACCCAACAATAGTCGAATTATTTATTTTCTCCATTTTGGATTGCAAGTGTCAACATCAATTGGATCTAAGTGACGATTGAAAACAATCGGAGGATTTTTACTCTGATGTTCTGGCCAAAGTTCAACATGGAGAACTTGGTCACTTTATTTCATAATGGGTCTACAAAATGACAATTGTATACATTGTCAGTTGCAGCTTAGTTGATAGTTGCAGAGACTGTGCATTCAGTTGACATTACATTTGGAATCCATGATGGAAAAATACCTTCAGACTGGATGTTTAGTGCAGTACTAAATGAGGGTTGGAATTGCGAACTCCGAGCTCCTCCAGTCTATGTTCAGGTCGCCAAGCTTTCCTGGGTCTTCCGGGGTTCTGAGGACTACTCCATGTTTCTGAGTTTGATTTTATGTTTTTGAGTTATATGCAATGTTTCCGAGTTATAAACAATGTTCCCAAGTTTACCAGTTCTGCCACAAGAGCATCAGGTCTTTTTTCGAGTTTACCAGCCCTGTCCTGAGTTCCAGGGCCATCAGGTGCCAGCCTTAGGGAGAGAGGAACCATCATGAGCCCAGTGGGCCTGTGCACCTGCATTTTTTCTTAGCTGCTGTCTTATCTAGAATTGCAAAGCACTTGTGCTTTCTGTTTAATCTCGTCAAGTTTATTTTGACTGGCATGGGTTTTCCCTGTACTGTCGTTATTCAAAGGGGTCTCCAGATCGGCGCCAATTGTGGGGTCCATGCGTTTTAACAATGATTCACCTCATGATGTCACTCAGTCAAGCCACCGATGCTCTGTTGGAATTCCTATGAATAAACTTTTGTTTCTGTCTCTGCTTGGGAGTCTCTCATTTCTCCACACCTGGGCTCAGTCATCTGTCAGCACACACTGTGACACTGCCTTTTATCACCAAGCTAATTTTAGATTGTTAGATGGTGTACTTTGGATCCCATACTCATTAACCTTTTGTGCAGTCTGTTATGTGTAACCTTCTCAAATACATTACTGAAGTTTATATTCATAATGCTCACATCCTGGCTTCATAGAACTCCTTGGTTACCATCTCAAAAAACATCAATCAAATTAGTGAGAAAGGATTTCTCCTGCATAAAGCTATGTTATCTATCCCCGATTAGCCAATAGTGTTTCCAACGTACATAAATACTGTCCTTTAGGATTTGTCTTGAATAATTCCACCAATTGATGTAAGGATGACCAGTCTGTAGTCACCTGTCTAATCCTGCTAGACTTCTTAACTAAAGAAAGAACATTAGCTTTCCTCCAGTCTTCTGGTACCTCACCAATGTCCAAAATGCCCACATCTCCTTCAGGATCCCAGCTATCTCCTCACTTGTTTCCCATGGCAACCTGTAATAGATTTGATCTAGTCCTGGGGGTTCATCAACCCCTATATATCTCTTGGAATGTAACATCTTCTCCTTATTGATATAGACTTGCTCTAGATAATGCATGCAGCCCTCGCTGAACTTAATCTTTCATGTCCTTCTTCTTGGTGAATACAGATAAGAAGTATTCACTTAAGACATTTTCCCCAGCACCAGAATCCCTTAGGTCCCTCAGGGGACTCACACTTTTGCTGGTTACCCTCTTGCTCCTGATATACCTGGAGAAGAGCTTGGGATTCTTGTTAATTTAATTTGTCAAGGATGCTTCATGGCCCCTTTTTGTCCTATTAATTTCTTTCTTAAGTTATTTCCAGCTCTATGTTCTTCAAAAGACTTCCTCGAACCCAACTTATCTATACCTGCCATATATTTCCCCTTTTTCCTGATCAAACCTTCAGTATCCTTTGTCACTAATGCCTCTAATCTTGCTGTCTTTGCCTTTCACCCTACTGGAAGATGTTGATTCTACGTTCTCAATATGTCTCGATATGCCAGCTGTCAAATTATACACAAGCCTCTGTTCCCAATTTACTTTCACCGGGTACTCTTATGTTATGGAAATCACCCTTCCCACTGGTCAACAGCGTAACTTGTGGACAAACCTTAAGTTAATCTCTTACATCTCTAAAGCAAAGGTATTTGATGAAGCCAATAATTATCTTTAATGATATGACAATCAAAATATCAGTTATCATTCTTACTAAAGCAAAACCAGAAATGTTGAAGATATCCATAGTTTTGCTGAAGGAATTTGAACCGAAGCTAATGAGCAATGTACTCAGGTGCAAGACACACAAATACTTATCTTGGTTAGTGTTTGGAAAATGATAACACACAGCCCATTTCTCCTTTCCAATACTAAAAGCACATAAATAAGTGAATCTCAAAGTAATTTTATTATCAAAGTATATATATGTCAGCATATACAACCCTGAGATTCATTTTCTTGTGGGCAATCACAGTAAATATAAGAAGTACAATAGAATCAACGAAAGGCCACATCCAACAGGACCGACAAATAAACAATGTGTAATAAACCAAACCCAACAAAGTGTGCAAATACAAAAAGAAAGAGAACAAAAGAAATAATAATAAGAAAAATAAATAATAATAAATAAATATGCAATAAGTAGAGCTGCATCACTGCCTGGTTCGGAAATTGCACCATCTCGGATTGCAAGACACTGCAGCTGATAGTGAGGTCAGCTGAGAAGATCATCGGGGTCTCTCCTCCCACCATCACGGACATTTACACTACACGCTGCATCTGCAAAGGAAACAGCATTATGAAGGTCCCCATGCAGCTCTCATACAATCTCTTCTCCCTCCTGCCATCTGGGAAAAGGCTCCAAAGCATTCGGGCTCTCACGGCCAGACTATGTAACAGTTTCTTCCCCCAAGCTATCAGACTCCTCAATACCTGAAGCCTGGACTGACACCTTGCCCTACTGTCCTGTTTATTATTTATTGTAATGCCTGCACTGTTTTGTGCACTTTATGTAGTTCTGTGTGGGTCGTTAGTCTCATGTAGCTTTCTCTGTGTTGTTTTTTTTACGTAGTTCAGTCTAGTTTTTTGTACTGTGTCATGTAACACCATGGTCCTGGAAAACGTTGTGTCATTTTTACTATGAACTGTACCAGCAGTTACGGTTGAAATGACAATAGAAGTGAATTGACTTGACTTGACTTTACTTGATATGAAGAACATGAAATGACAATTCCTTGAATGTGAGTCCATAGGTGTGGGAACAGTTCAATGATGGGGCAAGTGAGTCATCCCCTCTGGTTCACCAGTCTGTTAACTGAGGGGTAGTAACTGTTCCTGAACATGGTGGTGCAGGTTCTAAGGCTGCTGTAACTTCTTCCTGATGGCAGCAATAAGAAGAGAGCATGGCCTGGATTGTGGGGTTCCTTATGATGGCTGCTGCTTTAGTGCAACAATGCACTATGTAGGTGTGCTCAATAGATGGGAGGGCTTTACCTGAGATGAACTGGGCTATATCTGTTACTTTTTGTAGGTTTTTCTGTACAAGGGCATTGGTGTATCCATTCCAGGCTGTTTTGCAACCAGTCTCTATACTCTCCACCACACTTCTTTAGAAGTTTGTCAAAGTTTTAGGTGACATATTGAATCTTCGCAAACTTCCAAGCAAGTAGAGGTGTTGCCATGCTTTCTTTATAATTGCAGTTACGTGCTGGTTCCAGAACAGGTCCTCTGAAATAAGAAATTAGAGGAATTTAAAGTCCACTGTCTTTAGTGGTAGTGGCCAAACTGGGTTTGAACGGTGATTGTTATGGTAAAGTTCCATATCTTTAAACAGTGGACTACCAGGAGAGACTCAGACTAGATGGATCAAAGTGCAGAGGAGATCAGGGATGTGGACAGAATTGAACAAAGAATATGTTGTGCATTGTTTTATATAGTCTAGGATTTGAGAAGCATGACACATGGGGTAGGTAAACCCTGTGGGCAAAGACAAAGGAAACAGAGTGAACTTAAACAGATAAGCAAAAGAAGGCACAGGTGCGTTGTTAAGTAAAACAAGACACATATGAAAACATGAGTTGAGGTCAGAGTTGAGCATGGATATTATGTCCTAGCTGTCTAGATACACAAGTCTGGGCAGTACGATATGGGGAGCAAGCTGTTGCCTATGTAGCAAGCTCCTCCTCTCCACGCATCTGATGAACCCAAAGGAATGACAGAGACTGTTACAGACTGGTACCAGCAGCTTCTCAAGAGGTGCCAGTCAGCATTGAACTTAATGTAGGACTGCCTTAGGGACTCCAGCTCTGGATTTTTCCCTCGGGGTTTACTCCTGAAGTCTTCCCCATGTGTGGGTACAGCCGTAAGGCAGTGGACGTTTGAGATCATAGTTTTCCTTCACCTCGATGAGCTGCCAATCATGGCTGATGAGCCCCATCTGCCTGAAACGACCAGCTTTAAGGTGCCAATAACCCGACTTTGCCCTTTCTCCTGTTTGTAGAAATGATTCTGTCAAGCTTAGTAGTTAAAACATACTTGAACACCAGGAGCTGGACTTGGTTGTCAGAGGTTTTTGATGAACTTGTCCCCATTACCACCCCAGCATGTGAACTACTAATCAGGGGAGGAGGATTGTTGGAGCCTGGCAGACTCTGGTGCCCCCAAGTTGGTCAGGACAAGGTATGCTATGACCACACTCTTGGCCCATTATGGCCAGCACTTGATGGCCCAGGATGATCTGGATGGCAACAGTGGAAGTCCCTGATCATGTCCAGGTCCAGGATGCCAAGGGAGGGAAGCCACGACCTTTCCTCTGTGCTTTTACACCCTCAATCCACCATGTACTGGAGCCAGCCACGAGCTGAGGGCGGTCTTGGGGCTGGTGTCAGCAGATTGTAAAGAAGAGGCTACAGATGGGAGACATGAAAGATAGGGTTGGTAGATGACTGAAGAAGGTAGGTAACTGCGTTGATCAGACCGAGCACCTCGTACATCTGATACAGCGTAGCATCAGTTTCAGCAGGGGAAGGCCTTTGGCGAAGAGGCAGACACTTTGACCAGGATGGAACAAAGGCCCTAGCTGCCTCCAATAGCTAGCTTGTTGCTGTTGTTGCAGTGAGGCCTCCATTAAAGCTGCGCAAGCTTTCATCAATTCTGCCCGCAGCAATGGACCAGCTGTTCAGAAGATGGGACTCCCACCTCAGGTCCCTCCTCAGGAAACAGAGGGGGTGACCAACCAATCTGACCCTCAGAGGAGACACACATGTAGAAGAGTGGTGCAGAGTGTTAAGAGCAAGCTCTGCCTAGAGCAGGTAATCGTTCCAGATGGTGGTGTCACCCAACACAAAGCACCGCAGGGTCTTCTCCAATTCCTGGTTGATCGCTCCACCTCCCCATTGTACTGGGGGTGAAATCCAGGTGAGAGGCTGACTACAGCTCCAATGAACCAACAGAAGGCCTTCTGGAACTGGGAGGTAAACTGAGGGCCTTGGTCAGAAACATTGTCCTGGGGTAGGCTGTGTACTCTAACTAAATGTTTCGGCATAAGGCTGCCCATATCCTGAGCTGAGAGAAACTTGGGTAAGGGCACAAAATGGCAGGCCTTGGAGAACTGGTTCGCCACCATGGAGATATGGGACTACGGATGGGAAAGAACGGGCAGTGGGTCCAGCAGCCCCTCTGGATATGATCTGAGTTCCTTATTCTGAGTGCAGATGTGACAGGCTGTCACTTATAATTTGACATCTCTATCAATGCTCAGCCACCAGAACCACCTCTTGATGAACTCCACCACTTGAGCAGATGTAGTGTGATACATGCTATGCCTGCATTGTGACACATCCTAATGGATAAAGTTAGGGACGAAAAGGTGACCCAGTGGGCTGTTACCTGGGTCTGTCTCCTACTCTTTTGCTAGGGGGTGGGGGGGGGGGGGGTCGGATGGGGTGTATCAGAGCCTGGTGGACTCTGGTGCCCCCAGGTGGTCAGACCAAGGCATACAACATCATGGATTATGTTTGGGGAATGGATAGCGGGGAAGTTGCTGTGCAAAGAAAGAAAATGTTTACATTTTTCTCTACAAAAACTAGGTGCATAAATATCTAGTAGAAACTTCATTGTGTGTTGGAGGTTTGTTGCTTGCAGGGCACTCTTTGACAGTAGTAAAAGTAAGCCAGAAGTGTAAAAGATAGTGGCAAAATGTATAAAGTGTGTTTCATGCAAAATTTAAAATGATCTTGTCAGAGAAGTAAGGTCACACCGAACTAATGTTTTTTTATTGTCACTATTACTGATTCAATTTTATGCAGAACAAGTGTTGAAGCAATTTTTCAATTAGGTTTTCTTTATTAAAACTAAAAATAATGAACACTAATAAAATACTATATAAAAATGATCCATCCAGATCAAAATAAAAATTTGAAGCTCAAGCATATTTCAGAAAGTTGCCTCTGTTTTTGGGAGATCAATCGGAATGCTGTTAGAATAGGAGAGCTGAGTTCAGACCACAATAATTAGAAGCAAGCCAAGTGACTTGGCCAGCGAGCTTATGTTGCCCTGCAATAAGGCCACTGTTGCACATTGACCTCAGTGTCATATTCCCCCATTTCTTCTTATCCTCTGAGTCAGTTTATATCCAAAAATTGATCTTAGCCTTGAACAGGCTCATTATTTCAGCTAACAGGGGTGAAAGGGTCAGCATGGACATGATGAATATGCCTCTGTGACTGAGCATTTATGGACCCTGAGGTGTGGAATTCCACACTTTTGAGTGAAGCTAAAAGATTTTGCTGAAGATGATAATTGGCTCAATGGGCTGTTGCTCTTTCTTATGCTTCTAATGGGGAGGATATTCCTTCTATGTGGGAGGAAACATATTGCTGCAAGCACAAATCTCCAGATTTAGGTAGATTTGATGACCTTTGACTAACACACAAGCTATACAGTTGGTAGGGTAGAGATAATTAGCTGCTGCTTGCTTATATCATGGACCCATAACTTTAACAGTTGGATGATTCCCATTGGTTGTAGGGAGACAGAGGGGGTGATTGATGTTCCCTATTGGTTGGGAAGAGGAGATGTGGATAATAGATGTACCCCATTGGTGGTCTGACTCAGACACCTTCCCACTGCATGCCAGTTTATGCTTCAAAGAGTTTAGCCTGCCCTCGCCTACAGCTTACATTGCACTTATAAATGAGCTGGATTTGTGTAGGAAGTCCTCCTTGTAACAATGTATCAACATTTCACATCTTAAAAGACAATCCAACTAGAAGATTAAATGGAGAGAAAATTTTAGGGAATGCACTAGTAACCAGTTTGAGATTGAGTCCACACTGAACTGGCCTGAATTATCTACATTAAAACACACAAGCAAACTAAGGCTTCATACTTCAGCTCTGCTTTACTTTCAAATTTAGATACAATTTGAGAAAATATATGTGTAATTTATTACAGATGCCAGTTATAAATGATGAATGTTGTATCCCTCCACTATGTATTGCTTTAGGAAGGCTAAATGTATCATCAACAATCACTGCCAATCTGGTCATTCCTATTTCTCTCTTCTACCTTCTGAGAGAAGATCCAGGAGCTTGAAAACCTGGCCATCCAC
This sequence comes from Hypanus sabinus, assembly GCF_030144855.1. Classification (NCBI taxonomy): domain Eukaryota; kingdom Metazoa; phylum Chordata; class Chondrichthyes; order Myliobatiformes; family Dasyatidae; genus Hypanus; species Hypanus sabinus. Next base: position 64,927,543 of record NC_082712.1, read on the forward strand.
AAGATCAGCTTCTTCCTCATTGCTATCAGACTTCCGAACCAACCTCCCCTTTCGTGCCTCCTTCCTGGTGGTGTTGCCATACTCTTTCTTGTTTCTGCCATAATTATCACTTTAGCTTTTGTTTTGCACTCTAACCTGCACCACTCTGTTCTTTGGAGCTAATTGCTGTATTTATGTTTGTAATTGTATCTATTGTCAGTGCGTACACTGTTTACTCTGTGAGTTTCATGTGAATGTTTTGAGGAATTTCCTTGCAGCCTTGAGAATATGACAACTAATCTAACCTTCCTGTGAAGCACTTTTTTACCATGTTCAAAGTGGCATATAAATTGAAGCTAATGTTGATGTCAGTCAATCAAACCACTAAAGAAACAATGAAGACAACCATTGCAAACTATAATCCAATGTTAAATCTTTGATTGTCAGTCATTATGTTCCATCACTGGGAGGTTCAAAAATTGCCTGCAGTTGACCTCAGCCACCAAAGATTGCTGGAAAGAGTGCTGTGAATCAACCTCAGACTTTTTCATGAGACTAACCCGGCCAATGTCTTTCTTAAGGAGGGCACTTGCATCTTATTTCTCTTCTCAGCTTTTTATAATCCTTTAAAAGGGTAAAAAAATTTTTAAAAGTCTTTTACATTTACTGAACTTGCTGTGAATGAACAGAATAAAGCACAAGGTTGAAAATTCAGTCCACCGCAGAATGACGCAAAGAAATTTGAGCAAATAAAAGGATATTATTTATAGCTATGACCATGCCAAGCTCAGGTTGTCATCCAATAAACCCTCAGGGTTGATCAATGAGATCCATATCTTATCAGCACTGGAAATGGGTAGTTCTTTCATCCTCCTCCTGTGTAAGTATGTCAGACTTGCTCAATCATTTGTCAACTTGAGGTTAACCTGCATCTCAACCCACCTTTCTTCCCTAGATATGCTGATCAAACAAAAGCCATTTGAATCAGATTTATTATTACTGACATACATTGTAAAATTTGTTGTTTAACAGCAGCGGTATACTGAGCAAGGCATAAAAATTACTCTAAGTTACACAAATAGATAAATAATGAGGCACAGACAGCTCAGAACTCAGACAGGAAGAAGCTGAAAACATTGAGTGTGGGTCTTAAGGCTCCTGTGCATCTTCTGATGGTAACGTGAAGAGGGCATTTTCTGGGGGTCTTTCAAGGTGAACGCGTCAACTTTCAAAAATATCCTTAATGGTGGGGAGTGTTGTACCCACGATGGAACTGGCTGACTCTACAACCCTCTGTAGCCTCTTGTGATCCTGTACATTGGAAGCAGCATACCAGACCATAATGCAAACTGTCAGAATGTTCTCTACTGTACATCTGTAAATATTTATAAGTAACATCTGAAATTTCCTCAAACTCACAATAAATTAGAGCAGTTCATGTGCCTTCTTTGTGATTTTATCAACATGTTGAGCCCAGAATAGTCCTCTGAGATGTTGACACCCAGGAACATTAAGCTGTTCACCCTAAACATCACTGGTCCCCCATTGAGGACTTACTTGAGTTCTCCTAAACTCCTTTCTAGGAGTTCATGATCAAATCCTTGGTCTTGCAGACAATGAGTGTGAAGTAGCTGTTGCAACACCACTTAACCAGCTGATCTATCTTACTCCTGTATGCCCCCTTGTCACCAGTGAAATTCTGCCAACAACACTGCTTCCAATACTGTGATTTTCATTTGATCTGCAATCTCAGTAGCAGAGGGAAATAGTTCCAGTTTCTCTTACCTGAAGAGATGTCTCCTAAAATCACCCCTTTCAGCAAATGGGCCCTTAGTTTCTGCAGTGGAAACAGTTGTTCTTAATCAAACCTTTTGATTTTTTTAACTACTGTATATTAGAGACTTCAGTTAAATTAATCCTTAAACCTATATTGAAGAAAGCCTGGAAGTAGTATTTATGGCTCTGTCTCATTATTTAATCCTTTATCCCAACTGTAAAAATATTAGCTCAGATTGAAATTGGTATAACACTACAGTAGTAAAATCAGATTAGCTTTATTTGTCACATGTGTATCAAAACGTACAGTGAAATATGCTGTTTTGCATCAATGACCTACAGAATCTGAGATGTGCCGGAGGCAACTGACATAACATGCTCACAATTTATTAACTCTGACTTTGGAATGTGGGAGGAAACTGGAGCACCCAGAGGAAACTCATGTGCTCACGGGGAGAGCGTACAAACTCCTTAAAGGCAGAGGCAGGAATTGAAGCCTTATCTTACAGCTAGCATTGCAATAGCGTTATGCTAACTGCTAAACTACCGCGCCTCCCCTCCAGCGCCAGTTCATCTGTTGAAAGTATAGGCGTGGCTGAACTCTGTGATGAGTGAGGCAGTTTTGTTCAGAGTTTCAAACAGCCCACATGGTCAAGCTGAAGTAGAGATGAAATTTCATCTTTTCCAAAGCTGCCCCATTTAGCCTGAGTTGTCTTGAGGTAGAAAAGAAACTGAGAAGTAAAAGCGGGAGTAGACCACTGGGGCCTTGAGTTTGCTTTGTCATTCAATAAGATCATGGCAGATCTGTTACATGAGTGCCATCCCTTCATCAATGAGGTTTTGCCTGGTATCTCTAATATCCAAAAAAATGTACAATACTGATCACTGTGCTCAATACACTGAACAACTGATTACATCTTTCTTTGGCAAAAGAATTCCAGATTTCTGTGATATGCCTTCAGAAAGTTTTTCAACATAACTATGATGAAAGGAGGACTCTTTATTTTTAAACTAATTGAAACATCAAGTCTACATCAACCCTATAGAACCCTGTATGAATTCAATGAGATCATTGCTCATTTTTATTGATTCTGCTTGGATTCATTTTTCATGGGCAGCTTTTAACTTAGTTCCTATGTTAATTGTCCTCATTTCAAACCATAAATGCATGATCACACAATGAGGAACTGTGCTTTACCTGTCAGAAGCTGGACGTTTACTATTCAAACTAACAGGAATTCCTTTGACAAGGTGCTCAGAATGAGTCCATTATTTCTGTGCTAAAGGGCCGTACACGAAGGCAGCACAAGTGAGCGTGGCTCACACAAGGCTTTTTTTTTCATGTCCAAGCATCATGTCTGAATTAGTTTGTGTGCTCTATCATTGCTGTGAGTACTAACAATTAAACGCAGTGACAGAATTCCAAAAAGGAAGACTTTGTCCCATTCTGCCTTAACTGGACCTATTCAGATCAGAAAATTGCATTTAAATTAGCCATTTAACCAAATAAATACAATTACTTCCTGACCCTGGCCATTGAATTCTTTAACAGTAATTAAAAAACTATTTAAATACAAAGAAGGATCTTTATCTTAGAGAAATCTAGTTTGACAATTTTGTTGCATTTAGTCTAATTGGTTGCTGTTTCAAGTCCAGCTTTGTGAAGCTTGGCTTCATCATTTGTGCCAAATAATTTGGATTTGATGCAGTTACTATAAAGTCAAAGAATGGCTAATTCTTTAATGTTGACCTCTTTGATTCCCAGACAAGATGCAATACAAATATTTGTTTCTTTATTTCCGTCAATTTGTTTCCTATAGAAACTTTCCTGTCTCACCATATTTTTTGTAACAGTGTTACAGTCATTGCTATCAAATCGCCAAGGGGTTCCGATGGCTATAACCTCACACCTTGGGCTCCTAAACTGAAAGAAAAAAATCTCTTTAATCAGCCTTCTGTCCTCATTTGCTTTCTTCATATCTATGTGAGATGGACCCTGAGCTCCAAGCAGGAGCAGAGATTGGACAGCTTCTATATTCCATATTTCAGAAAATGAAGTCTTGGATGCCATTAAACCAGAAAGAGTACAAAGGACATTTATAAGGATGTTTCTGGGTCTCAAGGGACGGGGTTATGGACTGAGTTACCCGCCCTCTCTACCTTCCTTATTTGGTTCCATGCTTCACTTCCCTATCAGATTTCATCATTTGCAATCCTTTGCTGCCTCCTCTTATCACCTCCCAGCCCCTGTCGCTGTTTCTACTCTTGCCTCTTCCGTCTGCCTAACGTCCCTCCTCACCTGATTCACCCAAGACTTGCTGGCCCTTCCTTCATCCCATCGCCTCACCTCTTCATGTTGTCTGTTTGCCATTTATATTCAGTTCAGATAAAGGATCTTGGTCTAAAATGTCAATTGTTCGTTTCCATCCACAAATGCTGCCTGGCCCGTTGAGTTTCTACAGCATTTTGTTTGTTATTCCTGTCAAATATGGTACTGGTTGGTGGTGAGGGATACTGCAAATGCTGGAATCTGAAGCAGCAATGTGCTGGAGTAACTCTGTGGGTCAGGCAGTTTTTGTTGGAGGAAAGAAATTGTCGAGGTTTTGGATTGAGAGTAGAGAAGTGAGATGGCCACATTGAGAGAAGGGAAGTGGTAAGAAAGAATTCAAAGACATGAGGAGAGATGTAATGTGACAGACAGATAGGGGAGGTGAGCAGGGTTGGAGTTGGAAGAATGTGACAGTAGATTACCTGACTATAATTTGTTGGCTATGTGGACAGTCCCTGTTCCAAACCTTCTCCAATACCACTCTCCAACTCTTTCTCAAACATATAGATGACTGCATTGGTGTTGCTTCTTGCACTCATGTGAAACTCACCAATTTTATCACCTTCAACACCAACTTCCACCTTAGCACTGCGCTCAAATTCACATGCACCATTTCTGACACTTCTCTTGCTTTTCTAAATCTCACTTGATATTTATAGTAAACCCAGAAAACTCCACAGCTACTTAGATTACCCATCTTCCATCCTGTTTCTTGCAAGGATGCCATTTTTTTTCCCCAGATTCTCAATCTCTACCACACCTACTATCAACGAGCTTTGCATTCCAGGACCTCTGAAATACCCTCCTTTTTCAGCAATCATAGATTCCTTTCTGCAGTCATTGATGAAGCCCAGTCTTACATCCCATCTGTTTCTTGTACTTTCGTACCCCACCTCCTCCCAGACAGAACAGAGAGAGCTTCCCTTGTCCATACCTTTCATACGATGGCCTCCACATCCAGTGTGGATCCATTATTTGTCATTTCTGTCAGCACTATGACACCACCACCAACCACATCTTCTCCTCCTCCCCTTCTTTGGGGATCTCCCCCTCAAGATCACTGGTCCACTCATCCCTCAATGTCTAAATTTCCCAAACCCCCATCTCTTTCCTCTGCTCTCACAGTTGATGTAACAATTGTCCTTACATCTCTTCCCTCACTGCTACCCAGCAACCTAAATAGTGCTTCCAGGAGATGCAAAGCTTCGCATGCATCTCCTTCAAACTTGCCTACTGCATTTGGCACTCCTGGTGTGATCTCCTCAACATTAGTGAGACCAGGTTCATACTTCACAGAACCCCTACACACAGTCTTCAATAGCCATCTTGAGCTCCTGGTTGCTGACCACTTCAACTCCCCTTCCCATTCCCACACTGACCAGCCCATCCTTCACCTTCTCTACTGCCAGGCTGAATACCACACAAAGTAGAGGAACAACACTATATTCCACCAGGTAGTCTACAACTCAATAGCATGAATATTGAGTTTCCCGCCATCTTCTCTCCATCTTTTTCCACCATTCATTCACCCCTCTCCTAGTGGTGAATTCTCACCTCCTTTATGTATCTGTTAGTGCTTTGTGTTCCTGCTTGTCTCCCTCCAGCTGGTGTCTTCCATTTTCACACTCCTGTTCTTCACCTTACTCCACTTGTTGTATTTTTTTCTTTTTCCTCCATTTATCATTCACCTGCCACAGTCTCTTGACTCCATCCTTGCTGTCCTCCCCTTCCTGGCACCACCTGTTATCTTACACCACCCCTCAGACCACGGTCACCTTGGAATCATTTCTTGCCACTCCCTTCTCCTCCCTATACTGACCATCTTACATCTCCACTCTCAGTCCTGATGCAGGGCTCCATCCAAAACATCAACAATTTCTTTTCTCCTGCAGATACTGCACAACCTGCTGAGCTCCTCCAGCACATAATTTGTTGCATCATGTCTGGCTAACTTGTTTTCTGTAACTAACAGCTTCAAGCAAGGGACTGGGAGGGATTTCGATGTGGGAAGTAATGCAAAGTGAGTGATGGCAATTCATCTAGCTGTCATCCATCTGTTTAGATTTACGTTTTCATCAAATCTGGAGCAATGTGTATTATACGGCTGAATAGTCATCACCCATCTTAGATTGTCAAACTGACTCAGGACCAGGGTTATTATCATGACATATTTCATGAAATGTGTTGTTTTGTGGCAGCAGTACAGTGTAATGCATAATAAAAATAATGTAATTTATAATAAAAATAAATTAGTAAAACACTGAGTGTGTGTCTTCAGGCTCCTGCGCCTCCTTCCTGATGGCATGGCCCAGGTGGTGAAGGTCCTTAATGATCGATGCTGCCTTCGTGAGGCATCACCTTTTGAAGATGTCCTTGATGCTGGGGAGGCTAGTGCTCGTGATGGAGCTGGCTGAGTTTAAAACCTTCTGCAGCTTTTTCCAATTCTGTACATTGGCACCTGCATACCGCAAGGTTATTCAACCAGTCAGAGTACTCTCTATGGTTCATCTGTAGAATTTTGCTCGAGTCATTGGTGATTTACCTAATTTCCTCAAACTCCTAATGAAATATACCCATTGATGTGCTTTCTTAGCAATTGCATCAATATGCTGGGCCCAAGATAGATCTTCAAAGGTTTTGATAGCCAGGAACATGAAACTGCTCACTCTTTCCACTGCTGATGAGGACTGGTGGGTGTTCCCCAAATTTCCCTTCCTGAAGTCCAAAATCAGTTCCTTGGTCTTACTGATGTTGAGTGCAAGGTTGTTGTTATGACACCACTTAATCAGCTGATCTATCTCACTTCTGTGTAGTTCCTCATCACCATATGATACAACAGTTGTGTCGTCAGCAAATTTATAGATGGCGTATGAACAGTGCCTAGCCACACAGTCATGGGTGCAGAGAAAGTAGAGCAGGCTATGTACGCATCCTTGAGAGGTGTCTAGCCTATATTGATCATCAGTGAGGAGAATGTTATTTTCAATCCACACTGGCTATGGTCTCTTGATGAGGAAGCCAAGGATCCAGATACAGAGGGAGATGCAGAGGCCCAGGTTTTGAAGGAGGGTACTGAAAAAGGGTCTTTCCTGCCAAACATCCATTTCCATGGATGCTGCTTGACCTGCTGACTTCTTCCAGCATTTTGTGTGTGCTGCCCAGCTTTTAAAGCTCATTTATTATTGCTGGGGGGATGAATGGTGTTGGGTGTTGAGTTGTAATCAAAACAGCCTGACGTAGGTACTGGTGTTGTCCAGGTGGTCCAAGGCCAGGTGAAGAGCCAGTGAGATTGAATGATGAGGGTCACTGGTTTATTATTGTCACAGTGAAAAGCTTTTGCCTGGATGACATTCAGTCAGATAATTTCATATGCAAATGCATCGAGGCTAAACAAAAGCAAAAGTAAACAGACTGCAGAATATACACTCAGTGACCACTTTATTAGGTACCCCCTGTACCTAATAAAGTGGCAATTGAGGGTATGTTTGTGATGTTTAGCTGCTGCAGCCCATCCACTTCAAGATTCAACATGTGCATTCAGAAATACTCTTCTGCCCACTCCTGTCGTAACGAGTGATTATTTGAGTTGGCATTGCCTTTCTGTCAGTGAATATGTAGTACAGGAAGACAGATAAAGTTCAAGGGTCATGAGGAGTGACAGATCAAGAATCCATCATTATCATTCAAGATGTCCACTCAAGAGTCTTGTAACAATAGGGTAGAAGCTGCCTCTGAGCTTGTTGCTACTGTGTTTGCTGTTATATCTTTGTATTATTTTCATTTCCATCAGATTGGGAATAGTGCTGAAACTATTGGATGTATTGATTCTGATTTTTCTTTACAAATTTTACCCTTGGGTGGTTAACATTTTCCAATTTGAATAATGTAAAACAGATACAAATCCATCAATTAGTGTGTTTCTTTCAAGCAGCTCAAGGTCTTCTGTGATTTACAGAGGCAGGAATCATTTTATGGTTGAAATTGGTTATGAAAGGTAAGGTTTTTAATATAACACAGGGACTCAGTGATGTCCAAGACTTGTAATTTCTTGATGCTGCTGAAAGTTAAACAAAGATGCTGTGCACACAGGAATAAGCAATTGTAAAGGGGCTGGTGACGGATAGTCTCCTTGAAGCCCCAGTGGACGTTATTTAGTTGCCTGGAATTTGTGTGCACAATAGCACAGTGTTTTATAATCGAAGCAGCAGCAATCAAAACAGCAAGAGTAAAGCAATACCTCGTTGTGACTCTTTTGGTACCTGGTTGGTAATGGATTGGAAATTTAGTCAGAGCATCATAGTGTGAGGCAAAAAAAAAAGACTGGAAGTGATAAGGAAAAGATTTCATGTGGTACTGAACTGTCTGAAGTGGTCATTTTATGCATACAAAATGCTGGAGGAACTCAGCAGGTCAGGCAGTATCTCTGGAAAGGAATAAAAGGTTGATGTTTTGGGCATTAAGACCTTTCATTAGGACAAATGATGGCATTTTTTGATGAAGGGTCTCTGTCTGAAACATCAATTATTTATTCCTCTCCGTAGATGATGCCTGACCTGCTGAGTTCCTCGAGCATTTTGTGTGTGTTACTCTGGATTTTCTGCATCTGTAGAATCTCTTGAGTTTTTGGTCTTTTTATACAACATCTAAAGAAGAAAAGAATCACGGGACCATGTAGGAACTGAACTAATTGGATAAGATGCTCATAGAGAAGGCATAGGGCTGATAGGCAGGGTGGTCTCTCTTTCTGTTAAACTACACCATGCATGTTGATGAAGAAAGTTGTGCTAGATCAGCCAGTCTCTTCCAAGAAATCTTCGGAACCCAGCAGTGCAGCTCATAAGCTGCTGCCTCATAGCTCCAGAAGTTTCAGCTCACTCTTGACCTCTAGTGCTGTCTGTGTGGAGTATGCATGCTTCTCTGTGACCATGTAAATTTCCTCTAGATGTTCTGGTCTTATCCCCAAACCATGCAAGTTATTAGGTTTACTGGCTATTGAAATTTGTTCCTATTGTGCAGGTGGATAATGGAATTGGAGGGGAGCTGATGGAAATATGGGAAACAAATATGGACTTAACTTAAAATTAATATAAGTGGGTACTTGATGTTCTTACAGGCCCTTAGGGCCTACTTCCATGCTGTTTCACTCTATATCTCTATCCTGTATCCCTTAGCTACAACAAGACTGTTCTGGGATATGGACTTTGAGGCTCTGCTCAGTTCTGGCTGACTTTATAGGTAGGAGTTAAGAGGAAAGGTTTCATAAAGCATATACAGCTGGGAGAGATTCAGCTGGAAGAGACCCAGTCTAGACAAGGAGTGATGGGGCTGGTGTGATACAGCAGGACAACATTAGACGACCCTATGTGACAGGGTGGGAAGAGTTTACAAAGTGTGCAATATCTGCACTGCTGGGAAGGATTCAGATATTCATCTTTTGCGAGGAGAAATAATCACATAAGATGCTGCACAATTTTGTATTCTTCTGCTCTGTGTTCCCAGTGACTCCAATTGAACTGTTTTGGAAGTGAGGCAGAAAACACTGTTAGTATCATGTGTGTTGAGGTCAAATGATTTCTACACAGACTCAGCACCACCTTCTCCAGGGAAACTAAGGGTCTTCCCAAATGCTGAGTATAAGGCATATTTCATAAAGAATGTTCACACATTTCTCCACTGGACTATGTCCTGTATCTCGTAATGTCATTTATGTGAAGATCAAAGTTCTCTTACAGTCTTACCTCTAAAGGATGAGATGGATTAAGATTTGGTGTGATATCTTTACTTTATAAAATGAGAATTTCCTCCTATTTTTAATTTGTTGTGACATTTACTGACTATCAGAATGGTCCCTAGAATTCCATTCCACCACTCATTTCCTTGCAACCCATTTTGAAAAGAAAAAAAAACACACCTCATTGAGAGAATTAAATGGAAATAGTGGAGGGTACCCAACTGGGAGTGACAGGATCCAGTAGTGTTATGTAACTGATTTGGTGAGGGTAGTGGATGTCTTGTTGAGGGGGAAGTGAGGGTAGGCTGGTATAGTGAGAGGATACTTTTACTCATTCATGAGAGGTATGAATTCCTGTCAAGACCAGTATTTAATTTCTATCTCTAGTTGCTCTTGAGAAGTTAGTTGTGACTGCCCTTCTGAAATGGATGCCTTCTATTCCAGTATTATGTATCTCTTAAACTACAAGGATGTTGCCTGGATTGGAGAATATGCCTTATGAGAACAGGTTGAGTGAACTTGGTCCTTTCTCCTTGGAACAATGGAGGATGAGAGGTGATCTGATAGAGATGTGCATGTGATGAGAGGCATTGATCATGTGGATAGCCAGAGGCTTTTTCCCAGACCTGAAATAACTACCATGAGGGGGAAAGGCATAGTTTTAAGGTGCTTGGAAGTAGGTACAAGGAGCTAAGTTTTTCACAGACAGATTGATGAGTGCGTGGAATGCACTGCCAGCAATGGTGGTAGAGGCGGATATAATAGGGTCTCAAGAGAGTCTTAGATATATGTACATGGAGCTTAGAAAAATAGAGGGTTATGCAGTTAGGAAATTCTAGGCAGTTTCTAGAGTAGGTTACATGGTCGGCACAACATTGTGGGCCGAAGGGCCTGAAATGTGCCGTAGATTTCTCTGTTCTCTGTTCTAAACTGATCTCTTGTATGTGAAAGATTAACTTCTGGTTTCTCAGTCTACCTCATAATTGTCCTTGCATGTTCTTGTCTATGACTGTAAGACAGTACGTCTTACAGTTATATGAAATATTACATAGGACCATTAGACCATAAAATAAAGGAGCAGATTTAGGCCACTCAGCCCATTAAGTCTGCTCCATCATTCCATCAAGGATGATACATTATCCTCTCAAACTCATTCTCCTGCTTTCTCCCTGTAACCTTTGATACCCAGACTAATCACGAATTTATCAACCTCCACTTTAAATATACTCATTGACTTGGCCTCTGAAGCCATTTGTGGCAATGAATTCCATAGATACACCATCATCTGGCTAAAGAAATTCTTCCTCATTTCTGTTCTAAATTGATGTCCTTCTGTTCTGAAGCTATGCCCTCTGGTCCTAGACTCACCCACTATAGGAAACATCCACCCCACATTCACTCTATCTAGACTTTTCAATATCTGATAGGTTTCAATGAGATTCCCCCCTCATTCTTCTAAACTCCAGTGAATACAAGCCCAGAGCCATCAACCGCTGCTCACATGTTCATTCCTAGAGTTATTCTTGTGAACCTCCTCTGGACATTCTTTAATGCCAGTACATCTTTTCTTAGATATGGAGCCTAAAGCAGTTCACAATATTACAACATGAGTCTGACCAATGCCTTATAAAGACTCAACATCACATCCTGGCTCTTATACTCTAGTCCTCTTGAAATGAATGCAAACATTGCATTTGCCTTCCTTACTAACAACACAACCTGTAAGTTCTTTAGAGAATTCCCCATAAAGACTCTAAAATCCCTTTGCAACTCTGATTTATAAATTTTCTTCTTGTTTAGAAAATAGTCTACCCCTTTAATCCTTCTACCAAAGTGCATGACTATATACTTCCTTATACTATATTCTATCTGCCACTTCTTTGCCCATTCTCCTAATCTGTATAGGTCCTTTTGCAGACTTGCTGTGTCCTTAAAACTACCTGCCCCTCCATTTATCTTTGTATCATTTGTAAATTTGGTCACAAATCTATCAATGGTGTCATCCAAATCATTGACATGTAACATGAAAAGAAAAGGTCCCAATACCAACCTCTGTGGAACACCACAAGCCAACCTGAATAGGTCCCCTTTATTCTGACTCTTTGCCTCCTGCCGGTCAGCCTATCTTCTATTGATGCTAGTATCTTTCCTGTAATACCATGGGCTCTTAACTTGTTAAGCAGCATTATTTGTGGCTTCTTGTTAAGGGCCTTCTGAAAATCAAAGTAACCATCATCCACTAATTCTCCTTTGTCTATGCTGTCTGTTATTTTCTCAAACAATTCCAATAGATTTGTCAGGCAAGATTTCCCCTTAAGGAAACAACGCTGAGTTTCATATGCCTCCAAGTACCTTGAAAACTCATCCTTAATAATGGTCTCAAACATCTACCCAACCACTGAAGTCAGGTGAACTGACTTATAATTTCCTTTCTTTGTCTCCCTCCTTTCTTAAAGAGAGGAGTGACATTTGCAATTTTTCAGTCCTCCAAAAACAGTTCAGAGTCTAGTGATTCTTGAAAGATTGTTATTAATGCTTCCAAAATCTTTTCAGCCACCTCTTTCAGAATCCTGGAGTGTAGTCCATCTGATCCAGGTGACTTATCTATCTTCAGACCTTTCAGCTTCCCAAGCACTTTCTCCTTAGTAAAAGCAACTACACACACTTGACACTTCTGAATTTCTGGCACACTGTTAGCGTCTTCCACAGTTAAGAGTGACGCAAAATACTTATTTAATTCATCTGCCTTTCCTTGTCCTGCATTACTAGTTTCCCAGCATCATTTTCCATGGACCAATATCTACTCACTCCTCTCTTTTACTCTTCATATATCTGAAAAAAAATCTGCTATTCTCTTTTATGCTATTGGCTTGCTTACCTTCATATTTCATCTTTACTCTCCTTGAAGTATTTTTAATTGTCTACTGTTAGTTTTAAAACACTTCACAATCCTCTGAATTCTCACTATGTTTTGCTGTATTATATACCTTCTCTTTTGCTTTTATACAGTCTTTGACCTCTCTTGTCAGCTATGGTTGCTTTATCCTCTCTTAGGAGACATCTTTATCTTTGGAATGTGTCTATCTTGCACCTTCTGAATTGCCTCCAGAAATTGCATTCACTGCTGTTCTGTGTCATCCCTGCTTAGGCCCCCCTTCAAATCAACTTTGTCCAGCTCCTCTCTCATGCCTCTAAAACTCTCTTTACTCCAATACAGTACTGATGCATCTGACTTTAACTTCTCCCTCTCAAACTGCATGGTGGATTCTAACATATAATGATCACTGTCTCCTAAGAGTTCCTTTACCTTAAACTCCCTGATCAAATCTGGTTCATTAAACAAGACCCAATCCAGAATTACCTTTCCTCTTGTGGGCTCAACCAAAAGCCACTTTTAAAAGCCATCTTTTAGGCATTCTGCAAGTTCTGTTGGGATCCAGCACCAACCTAATTTTCCAAGTCTACCTGCATGTTGAAATCCCCCATGACCATCATAACATTGCCCGTACTTTACTTCTCCCACTGTAATTTATATATCCACATTCTGCATACTGTTTGGTGGCCTGTATACCCCAGCAGGGTCTTCTTACCCTTGCATTCTTAACTCTACCCACAAGAATTCTACATCTTTCAATCCTATGTCACTTCTTTCTAAGAATTTGATTTCATATTTTTAATAAGAAAGCCACCCCGCCCCCTCTGCCTACCTGTCCATCCTTTTGATACAAGGTGGATCCTTGGGACGTTAAGCTCTCAACTATGATCTTCTTTCAGCCATAGCTCACTGGGCCCACAGTGTCATACCTGCCATTCTTTAACTGTGCTACAAGATCATCTACTTCATTCCATACACTGTCTGCATTCAAATATGAAACCTCCAGTCTTGCATTCTTCACCCTTTTTGATTTTTGCTCATGTTACACTTCACCACATCCCTACAATTTTGCCCTATCATCTACCTCTCCTTCCCCACAGCCTCACTACAGACTGCATCAACTTGAATGCCACATGCCCTATCCTCAGTCCTATCACTCCAGTTCCCAACTCCCTGCCAAATTATTTTAAATCCTCACCAACAACTATAGCAAAGTTTGCCACAAGGATATCGGTCCCTCTTGGGCTCATGTGCCACCTGCTCTTTTTGTACAGGTCATACCTTTCCCAGATTAGATACCAATAATCCAGTAACCTGAAGCCTTGCACCCGTCCCTCAGCTACATGTTAATCTGTACTATTGTCCTATTCCTGCCCTGACTAGCACGTAGCACGGGTGTAATCCAGAGATTAATACCTTGGAGGTTTAGTTCATCAGCCTCTTCCTGAACTTCCTATCCTCACTGTACAGGACTCCTCCCCCTTTCTATCTATGCCATTGGTGCCAATGTGAACCATGACCTCTGGCTGCTCATCCTCACTCTTGAGAATCTTCTGCAGAAATTCTGAGACATCCTGGACCCTAGCAACTGGGAGGCAACACACCATCCTGGCTTCTCTTTTGCTGGTGCAAAATCTGCTGTACATTCCTCTAACCATCATGTCTCCTATCATTATTGTTCTGCCTGACTTTATCCTTCTCTGCTGGGTCTTAATGCCAGCCACTGTGCCACGAGACTGGCTGCTGCCTCTATGCCCGCTAGTTCATTTCCCTCCCTCCAGCAGTATACAGAGGGGTATTCTTGTTGCTGAGGGGAATGGCCACAGGGGAACCCTGCACTGACTGCTTACTCCCCTTCCTTCTCCTGGTGGTCACCAGGAAGCCTGCCCTCCGAGGGTGACCACATCAGTAAAAGAGGGTATCAGCTTCCTGGATGGTCCTGAACGCACCCAGCTCCAGTTCCTTGACCTTGTCAGTCAGTACCTGAAGTTGTGTACACTTCCTGCAGATGTAGTCATTAGAGTGACCGTTAGGTACCCTGAAAACCCACATCTCACAGGAGGAGTATTCCACTGCCTGAACTACTATCCTGCCTACACTTATCTCCTCAAGCTTATGTTCTAACCTGTGACTGTTCTCACCCAAACCTGTTGAGCCAAAGTCTAACCACTCTGGCACAGGCCCAGTCCAACAATGGCTACTTTGCTTTCATCTCACTTCTTTCTATTGGTCCCTTCCAAGTGTTTTAAAGATCATGATAATTGCAGTCTGTTGAAAAGTTCCAACATGCTATGTATTCTTTTTAAATCTCATGCAGCCTCACCAACATATGACCTTTCACAATGATTGCAGCCTGCCGAAAAAATATTTTGCATTATTTCTTATTTTCATATCATGTACTTAACTGTGGAATGATATTCCTGGATGTTATGCAACAAGGGCTTTTTAATGTATCATGGACCATGTGACAATAATAAATAAATTACCAATACATACAGTACTCCTTTGCCAAGCAGCTACCATCCGTTTGTCAGACAAAGGGAGATCTCCTGGAGGAGTATTCCACTGCCTGTTCCACTCATTCCACTCATTTCAATTCTACTACCCATTTCCATTCCTACATGTCAGTTCATGGCCTCCTCTACTGCCATAATGAGGTTACACTCAGTTTGAAGGAGCAACACGTTATATTCTGTCTGGGTAGCCTCCAACCCCTAATGGCATGAACATCAATTTCTCGAACTTCTGGTAATTGTCCCCCACCTTACATTTCCCCATTCCCATCTCTCACCTTACCTGTCCATCACCTCCCTCTGCCCTTTCATCCATGGCCTTCTGTCCCCTCTTACCAGATTTCCCCTTCTTCAGCGCTTTATCTCTTTCACCAATCGACTTCACTCCACCTCCTCTCCCAGTTTCATCTATCACCTACTACCTTGTACTTCTTTTTCCCCTCCCCCTCCACCTTCTTAGTCTGTCTTCTTTCTCCAGTCATAAAAATATAGAAAATCTGCAGCACATTACAGGCCCTTTGGCCCACATTGTTGTGCCAACCATGTAACCTACTCTAGAAACTGCCTCGAATTTCCCTACCACATAGCCCTCTATTTTTCTAAGCTCCATGTACCTATCTAAGACTCTTAAAAGACCCTATTGTATCCACCTCTACCACCTTCACTAGCAGTGCATTCCACGCACCCACCACTCTCTTACTTACCTCTAATGTTCCCAGTGTACCTACTTCTAAGCACCTTAAAGCTAAGTCCCCTCAGGTTAGCCATTCCAGGCCTGTGAAAAGCCTCTGGCTATCCACATGATCAAAGTCTCTCATCATCTTGTACACCTCTCTCACACAGGCCACCCCTCATCCTCCGTTGCTCCAAGGAGAAAAGGCCAAGTTCACTCAGCCTATTCTCATAAGGCATGCTCTCTAATCCAGGCAGTGATGAAGGGTCTTAGCCTGAAACAGTGACTAGTTACTCTTTTCCATAGAAGCTGATGAGTTTCTGCAGCATTTTGCGTGTATTACATAGAGTACATTGTTCATATAGGAGTCATTGAGTTATTGAATCTTTGGGAGATAGAGCATGGAAACAGGTCACTAGGTCCATCAAGTCTGCACTAACCATCAACAACCTGCTTTACAATAATCCCCACCTTCTCAACTCCCTCAATCTCCTCAATAGCGTTCACATTTGCTCTATGCCTTTGGCCTTAATGGTGGTTCATATGTGGTTTGTTGAAGTATAACTTTGGATGACAAGCACCTCATTCACATGACACTGGTGATGTCTGTTTAATCCTCCCAGGACAAAGTGGCTGGATGGATCATTCCACGGGGACCAGGCAGTGGCAACAACAGATATGGAGCAGTGTTTAGTATCGGATGATGGGGAGTGGGTAGAGGATGATGAGAGCCTATAGAAGGCAAGATTCCCATGACTCCCATCCCAAGTGAAGCCTCCTGCAGGTGACTTATTTTGATGCCACACAATTGCATAACTTCTCCCATCCAAAAGAAACAACAAGGTGAAGCTGGAAATGGTGTTTCAATGAAAGTCTTTAACCTAAAACATTCTGTTTCTTTCTCTATGGATGCTGCCTGAAATGCTGAGTACTTCCAGCATTTTCAAATTTGCAGCATTGCAACTTATTGATTTCCATAAACTGGAAAATATTGGGTAGATGGAAACATGAGATGCATGCATCAGAATTGGATGAATTGGGCCACTATCTCAAGCTTACTTTGTGCAAGACCTTGGTGCTCTCATGATTTACATAATAAGTGGAAGCTTCTGCAAAACTGCTTTACACACCTCTGTATTTTCCATCTACTAATAGTTCAGAATTTATATCACAACTTAAACATTGTGCTGTTGCTTTCCTCTTGATTGTACTGAAGCATTTAAGAAGATACAAATTGGACATTCACCAATCCAAATTATGTCCCATAAAAATTTCCGTCTTCTTAGACAGTCCTTCGGGCTTGAAGATTACTTCTTCTGAGGGGTCTGAAGGGACTAATAAGGCCAGTAGGAGAATTGCAGACTCATACACAGAGGGAGCAGAGATTATCAGGAGGAATCAGAATTTTGCATTTTTTCCCTGGGATACTTTGAGCACCCTTCAGTGCTTCAGCACTTTGAAAACCCTTCAGTGTTTTCTTCTATCTTCTGCTAAACATTTCAGCCAAAAGAACTTGGAAAGAAGTTTCAGTTTCTGGAGTCAAATGTCAGAATTATGAATAATGGAGTCTTGGATCAGCAAGTCCAGGCAAAGGTTTTAATCTCATGTGAGTTTAACAAAACTCTACTAATTCATGCCTTTCCTGATGAGTTATTGGATTAATTTATACTCATTTTGGTTTATTTAGCACAATTCAACAAAAGGGAACATTGTTTCCTTAACTACTTAAGTGCAGAATGATTAACAGATGGAATTCTCAGTTATTTTTGTCTTTTCCTCCAGCCAAGATTTATTGGGCATGAAGAAATGCACACATACACACACCTGCACACATGCAAATATACTGTAGGTATACATACATGTATAAAAACATACACACATTCCTAGGTACAGAAACACAATTAGGTAGAGGGAGAGAAACATAGAATCATGCAGACACTCACATATAAGCACATGGATAACGAATAAACAGATACATACATTCACATTCAAACTCCAAAGCAGAAACATACATACTGTGATATATATACTTGTACATCACAGATACACACTTACATGTACACACTCACTCATACTGTCTAACCTACATGGTATACTGATTAGATTTTCTGTATTATGATAAAGGATTGTTTTCCAAATTCACTCTGTAATGAAACAGATGATTGACATATTGCATTAAATCTCAAAATATTTTCCCTCCCCTTTCTACTACCGATGTGCTACTCCACCCATAGGAGAGTTTCTTTTGCAGATGTGATTTCAAGGTTCAAAGATTCAAAGAACACACACAAAATGCTGGTGGAACACAGCAGGCCAGGCAGCATCTATAAAGAGAAGCACTGTCGAAGTTTTGGGCCGAGACCCTTTGTCAGGACTAACTGAAAGGAAAGATATTAAGAGATTTGAAAGTAGAGGGGGGAGGGGGAAATGCAAAATGATAGAAGACCGGAGGGGGTGGGATGAAGCTAAGAGCTGGAAAGGTGATTGGCAAAAGTGATACAGAGCTGGGGAAGGGAAAGGATCATGGAAAGGGAAGCCTCAGGAGAAAGAAAAGGGGAGGGGGTGGAGCACCAGAGGGAGATGGAGAACAGGCAGAGTGATGGGCAGAGAGAGAGAAAAAAAACAACTAAATATGTCAGGGATGGGGTAAGAAGGGGAGGAGGGGCATTAACAGAAGTTAGAGAAGTCAATGTTCATGTGATTAGGTTGGAGGCTACCCAGCTGGTATATAAGGTGTTGTTCCTCCAACCTGAGTGTGGATTCATTTTGACAGTAGAGGCCATGGATAGACATACCAGAATGGGAATGGGATGCGGAATTAAAATGTGTGACCCCTTCTCCCATCTTCAACCCTCCTCCTTTTCATGGACACCCTGCTCTGGATCTCTTTATTGCTAATAGCCGATGGGACATCAACCGTCTCGACTTCACCACACCCTGTTCCAATTCCAACCTAACTCCTTCTGAACGCTCTGCTCTTCGCTCCCTCCGTATCAATCCCAACCTCACTATAAAACCCGCTGATAAGGGGGGAGCTGTTGTTGTCTGGCGTACTGACCTCTACCTGGCCGAGGCACAGCGACAACTCTCTGATACCTCCTCTTATTTACTCCTTGATCATGACCCCACTAAGGAGCACCAGGCCACTGTCTCCTATACCATCACCAACCTTATCAGCTCTAGGGATCTCCCCTCCACTGCCACCAACTTCAGTTCCCACACCTATTTAGTTGTTTTTTTCTCTCTCTCTGCCCATCACTCTGCCTGTTCTCCATCTCCCTCTGGTGCTCCACCCCCCCTTCTTTCTCCCAAGGCCTCCCGTCCCATGATCCTTCCCTTCTTCAGCTCTGTATCACTTTCACCAATCACCTTTCCAGCTCTTAGCTTCATCCCACCCCCTCCAGTCTTCTCTTACCATTTCACATTTTCCCCCTCCCCTCACTACTTTCAAATCTCTTAGTATCTCTCCTTCCAGTTAATCCTGATGAAGGGTCTCAGCCTGAAACGTCGACAGTGCTTCTCCTTATAGATGCTGCCTGGCCTGCTGTGTTCCACCCGCATTTTGTGTGTGTTGTTTGAATTTCCAGCATCTGCAGATTTCCTTGTGTTTGCTCAAAGATTCAAAGGTTCATTTTATTATTGAAATATTTATGCACAACACAGCTCTGAGACTTGTCTTCTCCAGATAGCCAGGAAATACAGAAAAACCATGGAGATCATTAGAAGACATCAAACCTCCTGCACAAAACAAACAAAAACTCAAGCGACCTCCCCAACCCCTCTCTCAGATTAAAACTAGCAGATTGTCTACATGGAAAACAGCAGGTAGAACATTTGCTGTGGTGTTCAGCAGCACTGGGAAGTCATGTGTGAATATTAAAAAGTAAAACCAGAAAATACACTAAATATCCTCAAGTTTTCCGGGAAAAAAATGTAGAACAAGATTAACAGCTTTTAGTTGTTAATGGCAGAAATATTATAATGGAACAGGGGTAAAAATAAATGATGTTAGTAGTTCATGCAAAGTCATAAATAGTAAGGTTGTGTGTGGTGGTAACCATTTACTGAGGTGTGTCTATTTCAATGTAAGGAGTATTGTGGGAAGGCAGAAGAGCCGAGGGCCTGGAATTATGACACATGGAATTATGACATCATAGCCATTACTGAAACTTGGCTACAGGAGGGGCAGGACTGGCAGCTCAATGTTCCAGGGTTCCGATGTTTCAGACGTGATAGAGGCAGAGGGATGAAGGGTTGGGGGGGGGGGGTGGCTTTGCTAGTCAGGGAAAATATTACAGCAGTGCTTCGGCAGGAAAGATTAGAGGGCTTGTATACTGAGGCCAAATGGGTGGAGATGAGAAACAGGAAAGATATGACCACATTATTAGGGTTGTGTTTTAGACCACCCAATAGTCAGCAAGAATTGGAGGAGCAAATCTACATAGAGATAAGAGACAACTGCAGGAGACAGAAAGTTGTGATTGTGGGAGATTTTAATTTTCCACACATTGATTGGGACTCCCATACTGTTAAACGTCTAGATGGGTTAAAGTCTGTGAAGTGTGTTCAGGAAACTTTTCTAAATAAATATATAGATGTACCAACTAGGGAGGATGCAGTATTGGATCTCCTATTGGGAAAAGAGTTAGGACAGGTGACGGAAGTGTGTGTAGGGGAACACTTTGGTTCCAGTGATCGTAACACCATTAGTTTCAACTTGATCATGGATAAAGATAGATCTGGTCCTCGGGTTGAAGCTCTAAACTGGAAAAAGGCCAAATTTGAAGAAATGAGCAAGGATCTAAAAAGCATAGACTGGGACAGGTTGTTCTCTGGCAAGGATATGATTGGTAAGTGGGAGGCCTTCAAAAGAGAAATTTTGAGAATGCAGAGTTTGTAAGTTCCTGTCAGAGTTAAAGGCAAAATGAATAAGGAACCTTGGTTCTTGAGGGATATTGGAACTCTGACAAAGAAGAGAGAGATGTATAACATGTATAGGCAACAGAGAGGAAATAAGATGCTTGAGGAGTATAAAAAGGGTAAGAAAATACTTAAGAAAGAAATCAGGAAAGCTAAAAGAAGACATGAGGTTGCTTTGGCAGTCAGGGTGAAGGATAGTACTAAGAGCTTCTACAGATATGTTAAAAGCAAAAGGATAGTAAGGGATAAAGTTGGTTCTCTTGAAGATCAGAGTGGTCGGCTACATATGGAACCAAAAGAAATGGGAGAGATATTAAATGGGTTTTTTGCATCTATATTTACTGAGGAAACTCAAATGGAGTCTATGGAAACAAGGCAAACAAGTAGGGAGGTCATGGAACTTATACAGATTAAAGAGGAGGAGGTTCCTGCTGTCTTGAGGCAAATCAGAGTAGATAAATCCCCAGGACCTGACAGGGTATTCCCGCGGACCTTGAGGGAGAGTAGTGTTGAAATTGCAAGGGCCCTGGCAGAAATATTTAAAATGTCGATATCCATGGGTCAGGTGCCGGAGGATTGGAGGATAGCTCATATAGTTCCGCTGTTTAAAAAAGGCTCAAAAAGTAAGCCGGGAAATTATAGGCCAGTAAGTTTGACATCGGTAGTAGGTAAATTATTGGAAAGAATACTAAGAGATAGGATCTAAAAGTATTTGGATAGACAGGGACTTATTAGAAACAGTCAGCATGGCTTTTTGCGTGGTAGGTCATGTTTAACCAATCTATTAAAGTTTTTCGAGGAAGTTACCAGGAAAGTGGATGAAAAGAAGGCAGTGGATGTTGTATACATGGACTTCAGTAAGGCCTTTGACAAAGTCCCGCATGGGAGGTTAGTTAGGAAGATTCAGTTTCTTGGTATACATGGAGAAGTAGTAAATTGCATTAGACATTGGCTCAATGGAAGAAGCCAGAGAGTGGTAGTGGAGGATTGCTACTCTGAGTGGAGGCCTGTGACTAGTGGTGTGCCACAGGGATCAGTGCTGGGTCCATTGTTATTTGTCATCTATATCAATGATCTGGATGATAATATGGCAAATTGGATCAGCAAATTTGCTGATGATACAAAGATTGGAGGTGTAGTGGACAGTGAAAAAGGTTTACAAAGCTTGCAGAGGGATTTGGACCGGTTGGAGGAATGAGCAGTAAAATGGCAGATGGAGTTTAATGTGGACAAGTGTGAGGTATTGCACTTCAGAAGGTCAAACTAAGGTAGAACATACAAGATAAATGGTAGGACATTGAGGAGTGCAGTAGAACAGAGGGATCTGGGACTACAGATAGAAAATTCCCTAAAAGTGGCATCACAGGTAGATAAGGTTGTAAAGAGAGCTTTTGGTACATTGGCCTTTATAAATCAAGGTATTGAGTATAAGAGTTGGAATGTAATGGTGAGGTTGTATAAGACATTGGTGAGAGTGAATTTGGAGTATTGTGTGCAGTTTTGGTCACCTAATTACAGTAAGGATATTAATAAGGTTGAAAGAATGCAGAAAAGGTTTACAAGGATGTTGCTGGGACTTGAGAAACTGAGTTACAGAGAAAGGTTGAATAGGTTAGGACTTTATTCCCTGGAGCATAGGAGAATGAGGGGTGATTTGATAGGTTTATAAAATTATGATGGGTATAGATAGAGTGAATGCAAGCAGGCTTTTTCCACAGAGGCTTGGGGAGGGAAAAAAACCAGAAGTCATGGGTTAAGGGTGAAGGGGGAAAAGTTTAAAGGGAACATGGGGGGGGGGCTTCTTCACGCAGAGTGGTGGGAGTGTGGAATGAGCTGCCAGATGGAGTGGTGAATATGGGCTCACTTTTGACATTTAACAAAAACTTGGACAGGTATATGGATAAGAGGTGTATGGAGGGATATGGCCCAGGTGTTGGTCAGTGGGACTAGGTAGAAAAATGGTTCGGCACAGCCAAGAAGGGCCAAAAGGCCTGTTTCTGTGCTGTAATGTTCTATGGTTCTAAGCCAAAGAAGTAGACTGCTGATGATCCCAGGAGATCATGAGTTTGCACCTCTGGTGGACTGTGTGTTCTCCAGGGTGCAAGCCTGGGCAGAAAGATTTGAAGAACTGGCTGTTGCCCATGCAGTGGGTTCCCCCTCTCCACGTCACTGATGCAGTCCAAGGGAAAGGAAAGCATTGATACAGCTTGGCACCAGTGTTGTCGCAGAGGCTGCCAGAGTGAAGTTGTGAACTACATCAAACTGCCTTAGGGACCCCGGCTCCCAATTTCTTCCTTGGGGTTTACTCTTGAAGCCTTTCCCCATGTGTAGGTTTGGCCGCAAGGCAGCAGAGGTTTGAAATCAGAGCTTTCCTTCTCCAAACCAAAATAATCTTAGATTTTCCAAGGGAGCTGACAATCTGAAGTCCTGAATATTCCAAGCAGAATGTAAAAAAGTTCTCTTGGTCATATCCTCAGAAGTAGATAATCTATCCTCGTAAAATCAAAAAAATCATGATAGCTTATTGTGTGCAATTGGCCATTGAGTTTTGCAGAGTGCAAGAGGTTTCACTTTAAAGGGAGTTTTTTGGCTCTAATGCACTTTCCAAATCCCTGCACTCATGAAAGCGTGATAAGGATACAAGTCTTCCTTCAGTGTGATACCACTATTCCTTTGAGTGGATGTCCAGTCACACATTCCAAACTGCCTGCTGAAATCTGTGATTAAGTTTCCTTCCAAAGCAGTTGATCGGTGATTTATCTCTATGGCAGGTCAGACATTCTTTTACAATTGCTGTATTGCTCCACATCGCATGCATACTTGAACCAAAGAGTGCACTGGATGCCCAGTGACATGCTTCAAATTCTGTTCCTATGACTCATGTAGAAACCTTGCAACCTAACTCATTGAAGGCTTGCAGATGTGCAGATCACATATCCATATGACAGGAAGTTACACAGCTAATAAGAGCAGTGTGTGAATGTGAATAAGCCTTTGTCCTGTTGGTCTTTTCGACCATGTCACAAAAACCCCAAAGCAATGTGTGCTGAGCAGCTATTGTGTAATGTGTAGACTGCACAGCGATAACAGGTCCACAAATAGAACATAATACAAAACAGCAAAGGTACAAGACCTTCAGCCCACAATGTCTATGATGTTGAATTAAACTAACTCTCTTCTGAATGTATATGATTGTCTTCCGTTCATATTCATTTACCCAACAGCCTCTGAGAGAGCAGCTTCAAGTTTCTGGGTGTCAAGATCTCTGAGGATCTAACCTGGTCCCAACATATGGATGTAGTTATAAAGAAGGCAAGACAGCAGTTATACTTTATGAGGAGTTTGAAGAGATTTGGCATGTCAACAACTACACTCAATAACTTCTATAGTTGTACCGTGGAGAGCATTCTGACAGGCTGCATCACTGTTCGGTGTGTGTGGGGGGGTGCTACTACACAGGACCAAAAGATGCTGTAGTCAGCTCCATCTTGGGTACTAGCCTACAAAGTACCCAGGACACCTTTAAAAGCGGTATCTCAGAAAGGCAGCATCCATTAGTAAGGACTCCAGCACTCAGGCCATGCCCTTTTCTCACTGTTACCATCAGCTAGGAGGTACAGAAGCCTGAAGGCACACACTCAGTGATTCAGGAACAGCTTCTTCTCCTCTGCCATCCGATTCCTAAATGGACATTGAATCTTTGGACACTACCTCACTTAAAAAAAAACCTATAGTATTTCTGGTTTTGCACTTTTTAAAAATCTATTCAACATATACAATTGATTTACTTATTGTTTATTATAATTTGTTTTCTCTGCTAGATTATTTATTGCATTGAACTGCTGCTGCTAAGTTAACAAATTTCACATCACATGCCAGTGATAATAAACCTGATTCTGATTCTTGAATGCTGCTTTCATCATTACCCAAGGCAGCCCATTCCAGACACCTACTGCCTATTCATAAAAAGCTTGCCCCGCAAATCTCCTTTAAACTTTCCTTCCGACTTTAAATACATAGCTCTAGTGCTTGGCAGTTCTACCCCGGGAAGAGGATTCCAACTGCCTACCCCACTTCTGCCACTCAGTTTTATAAATTTCTACTAGGTTTCCTCTCAACTTCCAATGCCCAACTTCTCTGAAGTAGAGAACTGCCCAAGATTATCAAGTCCCTGGGGAAGAAATCCCTTCATCCCGACACTGTGACTCTCCTAAAGAGAACACTCAGAACCCACCCTTTTAGGTTTCAATTATAGTAGTTTATATCCTCCAATTTAGGCAGAAATCCCTCAGCATCCTCTCCAAAGCCTCCACATCCATCATTTAATAGAGCAACCAGAATTGTACACAATATTCCAAGGCAGCCTAATTAAAGTTTTATATAAAACAATGGGCTTACTCCAAGTGTGCCTACAAGATGTTCACCCTACAATTAGGCCAAGCTGGCAGGGGTTCTTAAGCATTATTGAAATTCAAAAGGATGGGGTCTGAGTGTTCTCTTTAGGCAGCAGAGTTACGTTCTCAGAACAAAAGGCCTGCAATTTAGGACATAGATGAGGAAAACTTTCTTCCACGGAGGGTTCCAGAGAGTGGTAGCTGTATGGAATGAGCTTCCAGTAGACGAGGTAGAGGTAGGTTCAATATTGTCACTTAAAGTAAAATTGGATAGGTATATGGATAGGAAAGGAATGGAGGGTTATCGGCTGAGTGCGGGTAGGTGGGACTAGGTGAGTGTAAGCGTCAGCACGGACTAGAAGGGCCGAGATGGCCAGTTTCCACGCTGTAATTGTTATATGGTTATATGGGTTTGGGAAATTTTGGGCAGTTCTCTGCTCTCAGAGATGAGACTTTGGTTGCAAGGCTGATATCAATAGATTGAGGACGTGGAGAGAATTGGGGAAAGAACACAGGCAGGAATATAGACATCAGCCATGATCTTATGAGATGGTGGGAAAGGTTCAAGGGTCTAAATGGCCTTTCTTAGTTTTTATTATTTAAAGGGATCTAAGGTCTTATTCAAGTTCCCTCAAAGAAACTGGGCATGTTTCTGGCTTGTCCCAGTCATAACCCCTTATTAATCACTGCAGGGTAAATGACAGGCCACAAACACTTCGGATCAACTATGTTATACATTCCACCCCCCCCCCCCCCCCCCAACCACCGAAGTCTCTTGCAGCCAAGAGAAACAGGACTGTGTTCTGGATTCCCAAGCCCCCTGCCAACTCATCATTTGTCCCCCACCTCTCCTAGCCCTTTGCTTGTGAAGCATGGCATCTGACACCTTGAGCAAAGCACAAAGGTGGGGCAGGTGCCAAGTGATCACCCATTACATGTGGTTCAAAGTTGAACTCCAGGCCAGCTGCAGTCACTCGGACGCTTACTCAAAGACTAATCAAGAAAACTCATCCAAATCAGTTTTCACCCTTCTTCAAACAGTGGATTGTTCTTAATATTTCAGTGAGTTCATTAATAAATTAGTCAGCTTAAATAATGTGGACTATTTTATTTTTATGAAGATGGATCATGTTGAGCTATATTTTGGACCACTTTAAACTCTTTCATTAAGAATGTTATGAAACAACTCTATTGAAAACAAATCCTTGACAGCTTTTATTGGCTTTCACCAGTGTAGGTCTCCTCATGAACAAAGACATTTACAGTATTTAGAGTGGTATTTGCAAAGTTATGCAAAGTCAGTGCTATTTCCAATTAATTATTATGACTGATGAAGTACATGGGAATTGACACAGCCATTCTCCTTGAAGGCAGTCATAAAATGAGAACCAATCTTCACCCTTTCACTTACAACAGACTGACCAGAGTGACTTCTTTCGGTGTTTGGCCCTATTTTGATGATTAATCCACAAGGTAAATGTATTTATTGTCTTGTCACTTGAATGCTTTATAATCCAGTATCTAATGCATTTGGATACATTTGCTCTTTGATACATTTGCCTTGGTGATGCAGTGCAGCACACAATATACTTGAGGAACTCAGCAGGTCATATGGTATCTATGGAAATGAATAAACTGTCACCATTTCGGGCCAAGAACTCTTCAAGATAACAGTCCTGAAGAAAGGTCTTGGCCAGAAATGTCAACTGTTTATTCATTTCCATAGATGCTGCCTGAGCTCCTGAGTTCCTTCAGTATTCTGTGTGCGCTGCTTTGGATTTCCAGCATCTGCAGCCTTTCTTCTGGTTTTGGCGATGTAGTACTACCTTGTTATCATTGCAAAGCATCTGGAACAGAGATCATCTCAAGCATTTTTTAGTTTCAATAAATTGTGGTTATAATGAATTTCGGGAATTTCACATTTATGGAAATGTAATTTTAAAAAAATATGCATGTTGGCCAACGTGCTCCTTGAACTTCAAGGCAAGGTGTTATTGATAGGTATTGGCTGATGACAGGATAACTAAAATGTGGGCACAAATTTAACAGCTTAAAACAATGGTCGACTTGTACTTACATAGCACCTTTCACAACCTCTATGTCCCAAGGTACTTTACAGCCAATGAAATACTTTTAAACACAGTTAAAGCAGAGAATTCACAGGTAGCAATGTAGCAATGACAAATAATCTGTTTTAATGACATGTTGAGAGAAAAGTATTGGTTTGGACTCTCCTGTTCTTTTTGGCCAAACAATCAACTTGCTCATTCCCCTCAACACCTCCGGGTGCAGGGACCAATAAGAAGTCATGTAGACTAATACTTCGAATGTGAAATAAAGTTTGAAGAGCTTTCAGCAGTAAATCTGACCTACTGTTAGAATGATCTGTTTTAAGAGTCAAATCCAAACAATGAATCTGAACAAATTACAATTTTGCAAGGACAATTTCCTCCACTCATTGTAAGCCCAAAATGATGACGATCAGTTCTCCAGTATACACTGTGTCAGGGGAAAACCTAGTTTGAAACAGGGTCCAGAATAGACCCTAAGAACGATAGATAGAGGAAAACTGCTCGAAAGATTCTCTGCCAGCTTTTTGACCTTTTCCCCGAGGTCACTTGCCTGCTTGTTAAGGTTCCTGTAGAGAGAGCAGGGAGGAGCAGGTTGATGGACAGCTGGTGTCCAACATGGAGAGATAAAAGCCAGGTCCACTGTTACACCCATACTAGTAGGAATAAGTACTATGAACTAGTAGGAAGACACATCATGAAACACATAGTTTGGACACTGAACGAGCTTGTTGCACCCTCAGGAAGGTGGTGTTTTTAGAGGATCGATTCGGGGAAATTGATCAGTGGCTTAAAGTGTGAAAAGGTGCGACCAGTGGGGAATTATGTGTCTGTCCATCCTTGCCTGGGTGATAATTCCACCACTGAAGAAGAGTTGAACATATCATGGTCATAGTCGATGACCACAACAGGACTTTGGAAGACAACAGGAAGATAGATGGCATCACCCCTCTCTCTCTCCTCCCACCCCCCCACATTACTCAACTAACTACCTCGAACTGAACTGAACTCTCTTTATCACATTGCAAGACTGTACCCATTTACCCTTAGGTTTGAACACACACACACACACACACGCTAACCTGTTCAATATATTTGCATTTATATTACTGTATTGCATAGTTACTAATAAACACTATTAGTTTATAGCAATACCAGACTCCAATGTGTTTTCCATTTCTGCTGTTTCTTTAACCCGGTCATGGGGTACGTGACAAAATTGGGCCTGCGTCTGGGATTTGAACAAATTATGTGGGGTGCTGCATCCTTAGTACCGTTCAAAGCACTAACTGAATGATAAAACTTTGTCAACTGCAGGCTTTATGGCTGTGTGAAGGATTTGCTCAAAGTTGGAAGTTACTCCAAGTATGGAGATGAAACTTTTGAGGTCGAGATTGAGTACTGTTGGATCTCATTAGGATTTCAGAATTTTACTTCTTGCTATTTACTATTGGATGAACAAGCAAACTTTCTTCAGAAATATAAACACATTTAAAAAAAAAGTGCCCAGATGGTTGGAGTTAATTATCAACCCGGGGTTAAACGGGGGAGTTAATTTCAAAGGGATTAATTATTACTGTCTGGAATTCCCCAGCTTTGAAATAGAAGGTGTAAGTGGAATTACGAAAACAGAGATTTGGGAAGCAAACATGCCCATTTCTACCTCTTTCCCGTGTTGGGGCGAAGGTGGTCGGAAGAGGGTATTGCAATGGTCGTTCAGGAAATCAGGACTTTGGAGAGGGATCTGAATGCTGACCGGAGAGGTGCTGTTTCATATTCACATGCTACAGACCCTTGCACAAGAAGGTGTTCCACCTTATTTTAAGATGGAGCCAGGGCTGCCACAAGTTCATCTTGAAGGAAATCGTTTGGTCTTAACTTGCCTGGCTGAAGGAAGTTGGCCACTCAAATTTAAATGGTTCCGAAATGGTACAGTGATCATGGTGTTTTCAAGGGAATACAGGTATGTAATCCCATCAGTCCAATGATTGGACACTGGGTTTTACCAGTGTGTTGTGCGGAACAGGCGGGGAGCACTTAAATGGAGGAAGACAGAAGTACATGTAGCATACATGGGGAACTTTGAAGGAGCGGATCATCATATTGCAATAACATAAGGCCAGGTAGCAGTGCTAAAACCCCCCGAATCTCAGCAGTTATCCACAGCCGCAGGTGACGTGGATTTGTGAAGGCCAAAAGATTATCCCTAGCAGGAGAATTGTGATTACACTTGACAATCATCTAATACTGCTTCCGGTGGCCGTGGCAGACACTGGAAAATCAATGCCATCACAAAGACAGATGATTAACCTATTCCAAGAGTAGATGATTGTATTGATGAAGTGGGAAAGGCTAAGGACCTCACAAAGATTGACCTGCTGAAAGGATATTGGTGTGTTCCTTTGACTGAAAGGGCTAGAGAAATCTCAACACTTGTCACACCTTCAGGGCGGTAGGAATATAATGTTTTACCTTTCAGAATGGAAAATGGTCCTGGAACATTTCAAAGGATGATTGACTTGGTAATTAGAGGTTTAGAAAACACAGGGGCTTATATCGATGATTTAGTGGTCTGGAGTGACACGTGGGAAGAGCACGTTGTGGCTGTGGAAAAACTGTTCAAGCAGCTGTCTGAGGCCAATCTAATAGTGAACCTCGCTAAAAGTGAATTTGGCCACGCTACTGTCACGTATCTGGGATATGTAGTAGGCCAGGGCCAGCTGGCACCTGCACAGGCCAAGGTACAGGCTATTGCTGAGATTCCCATTTCAACTAACAAGAAAGCTGTGAGAAGGTTTTTAGGAATGGTGGGGTATTACTGGAAGTTCTGTAAAAACTTTGCAGATATCGCTCTCCCCCTTACAAAACTCCTGGGGAAGAGTGAGAGATTTGTATGGACTGACCTCTGCCAGGAAGCATTTGAACGACTGAGAACTATAGTGTGTTATCATCCTGTGCTCAAAGCACCTGATAAATAGTTAGTAGAACATTTGATGTGCCTGAATTTCAGGTAACAATAAAGAAAACAGCCACACCAACAACATTTCCCATTCAATTATCTTTTGATCCATCATAAAAAATGGTTAACATCACAATAATTCTCCTTAACATGCTGATGAACCAACAGACTCGCAGGCATATCAGAATCTATGGATATTATTAATTCATTCAACCTAAAATCAACTAAAGCCATTGGACAAAAACACATGGTAGGGTAACCAAAAAAGCAACAGTGGGCCAAATTGCATAGTCCAGAAAACCCGTATTCCTAGCAGGATGAGAACCTCAGCCACTCAAAATCTAAAAAGTCTTCCAACAGTGTGATCATCCCTCTGCCCCTTCAGGGTAACCCAGTAGGTTAACAACAACTTCATCCTCCATAACTGCAAGGGTAATTGTCCCATTTCAACCAGTAAAGCTGAAACAGATGACCTTACTGCACCACAACACAATCTTAAAGCCTGAGCTTGTATCACATCCAAACATTTTAAATTTGAAGATGATGCTGATCCATATACCACACAGCCACAATCAGGTATCAATCTAATTAGACAAACATAAATGGTGAACAGAGATCCTCATGTAGCACCCCAAGAATACTCACATAGACATGCAAGGATACTTATACCCCTTTACATTTTTCAATTATCTTACTGATATGGCACTTCTATGTCAGCTTATTATCCAGCCACATGCCAAGAAATCTTACCACTGACATTTCAGGAGTTTGACAACACAATTTCAAATTGAGTGCAGGTCTATCGATACTCTTTGTAAAACATAATTTGTGTTTTAGCTACTGAAAGCTTAAAACCCCATTTATTTGCCCACTGTTCAATCTTACCAATTACTAATTGCATCCTATATACAGTTAAATTGAATTTTCTTCCTCTGATCCATAAAGCTCCATCATCTGCAAAAAGTGATGGAGCCCATCTCAGAGAAAATATCATTAATCATAATATTAAACAATGAAGGGCTGCAAATACTGCCTTGTAGAGTCCCATTCTCCATCTCAGAAGCCCAAACATATCTTTCCTATCCTTACCTGCTTAGACCGCCCAAATCAGAAACTCAAATTAGATATTCTTTCTCCCACTCCCAGTTTCCATAATTTAGTCAAAAGTCCCTCCGTCCACAACATATCACATGCTTTTTCAATATCAATGTACTGCTATTACAACTTCTTTATTTACCTGTACTTTCCTAATATCTTCCAAACACAAAAATGAAAACAGTGTCATTTTACCCTTCTGAAATCCGCTCTGGTAAAATGCGATATCATCTTTTTACCAAAATATAATTCAACTACTCTATTACCATGCATCCCACAAGTTTATACAAATGGGATGTTATCATATTGGTCTATAACTAGAAGGATCAATGGGGGATTTCCAGGCTTTAGAATAGACACTACTACTGCCATTTCCCATGAAGAGGGAAAGTGGCCTAAATTCCAAATACAGTTTAGATATGTTAATATTATCTTAAAAGAGATGTCAGCCATATGTTTAAACATACAATAACACACATCATCCCTTCCTGGAGTCATTTGACCTGTACTATTAATAGCTTTCATAAATTCACACAAAGAAAGCTCCACATCACTGATACTATCATTGCTGCAGCTGGCTTCCAACACATCAGGGCATTCACTTGGAGCCTTTTCCCCACATTGTTTAGCCTCTTCAGTTCAATTATCTTAATTATGAATTGCAGCAAATGACTGTGCCAGTAACTCAATCTTTTGTTTCAGTAACAATTGTATTACCTTCTTTAATCAATACTGGAATCCCCTCCATTTTTTAAACATTCACCAAACATCTCCAAATTTAATACCCCTTCCAATACTATCACAATATGACCTCCAGTAAACCTTTATTGCAACATTTTCCACTTTCCTCACCACAGCCTGTGCCTTTTTTATACTTAATAACATCACTCAGAGAGGGGTAGTTCCTAACGGTCCTAAATGCCTTGTTTCTCTTCCTACCTCTATACACTCCTCAGTCCACCATGGTACAGCCCTCTCATATTAATGCCCTTTCTATTAGGAATCACTTCCACAGCAGTTTGATGAATTATGTGACATAACCTTTCATTGCAGAAATCCACATCATCCTCAACATTCAGCTCTGATATAGACATTCATGACACAAAACTTTAAACCTCTCCCTAGTTGCTTTAACCAAAATTTCACCTCCTGAAAGTGGCCTCCTGTCCCCTATACAAATCCACACCCGAACTTACAAATATAGGAAAATGATCACTTCCTAATGTTTCATCTCCCATGACATCTCACTCACTCACTCCAGCCTGAATGTTCAAAACTGAAGTTAAATCTCTAGCAATTTCAGGACTATCATGAACATTAAATCTCATGCCCCTCCCATCATTAAGACACACAAGGTGTGAAATACCTAAAGACTCTTCTACAATCAAACTATTACCATCATTCTTCGAGCAACCCCACGGTGAACGATGTGCATTAAAATCCCCACATCATATGACCCTTATTGAGCTAGAGCTACATATGATTTCCAGCAAATCAATCAAGAGCTTTCTAAAAGGGTTAGAAAAATTTACCACTTTAATGCTACTACCTGTTGAATCAAATACTTCTTTTACAAGTGCCTCATATACTTCAGTTACATCCACAACTTTTTGTCCCATCTTTTTCCTTATAAAACTTGCAACACCACCCCCTCTGCCAACTAACCTATCATGCCTAATTACAATATAACCCTGCAAGCAAAAACTTAAATGCAGTAACAACCAGATTTCCTGAATACATATAGCATCAGGTGGATTTGATAAATTAGAAACTAACTTCTTAAAGTGTTGACCATTAGAAATTGGGCTTCTCACATTCCCCTGCAATATTCTTGTGCCCGTTGTCTGCCTTCACAAGGAGACTGAAATACAGATACCCTGCCCATCAGAGCCTCATTTACAGCTTCCTACATTACACCTGTTATACTTTTCAGCAGCTTTCACAATAATTTTAATTTTCTCAGTATGACTAGATGAGTAGTACAATTCACCGCATCCATTATGAACATCACAAACTTTATTTTATCAATTAGCAAGGTATCTTTTGTAAGAGAAGTATGATGCCGACAAATAGCCTCTGACTTCACAGTCTGTCCTCTGACTGGTAATACTTTATCAATGGTCAGTTTAATTTTTTTTGCACGGCCTCTGCAGAACTTCAACCTTTGAACTTCAGCTGCCTTCTTAGGTACTTCACATCCTCTACAAACTGCACCATGTTCTCCTCCCCAATTACAACAACTAAACTTTACACCTTCATAATCTTCATATTTATGTTCCCCACTATACTTACTACATCTTAGTTTCCCACGACATACTGCCACAACATGCTCAAACCTGTGACATTTGTAACAGGAGGTGGAGTATAAACTCGAACATTATAACTAACATACTCCAAACTATCTTTATCAGGGAGTTTCACTTCATCAAAACATATCAATATCTATCCTTCCCCCATTTCTGACTACTTGCAATCTCTTTACCACCTTCACCTTATCTCCCAATAAATGGGATTTAACCTCTTCTGTTAAAATCTCCAACAGAACATCTGTTATAAGTGTTCTATTTTATAAGGCAAAATCAGTACTATCATTTTGCCAAGTCTTCAATCATAATGCCCTCTCACTCTGCTTTTTTATCCTTACACATAATTAACACCTTCCCTCCTCTTAAAGTACAAGCACAATCAAGTACAAGGACAAGGGCCATAAGTGTCCCTTATGGCCACTCTCAGTAGTTAATTTAATGGGATTGATGGAGAGCAGCTATTCCAGTTCAAATTTAAACAATACCTTGAAGTCTTTTTCTTCCAAAATATTTATCTCTTCCTCTCCATCACTTGAAATTATTCCAACATCATGTTTCTTTTCCCATTTTCTAGATCTGGATTCAACTACCTTCCAACCTCCCCCTGTCCTCACCCAAATCCTCTATTTGCAGTTCCTTTTCTAAATCCCCCCACCCTCAAACCTACACTATTTCCCAACATCCCCACACCATTCTCAGCCAGCACCACAAATCACCACTTTTCAAGCCAGCCAGCACCAACTCCTTACCAATCCAATTCTTTCAATAAACAGCCCAGTTGGACAACCTTCTTCTTCTTCTAGTATTCTTTTATGATGGTTGGCAAACCAGCTTAAAGATGTATTATCACCACCTGCTAGACTGGAGTGTGGATCATTTGATAAACAAGAGGAAGGAAGAGAGTTGCATTCCCTAAGTTCTATATAATAAACCAGAGTCTTTCAGATACTTCATGATATAGGCCCATATTTCTCTTGAAATCCCACTTAAAATGTCTGTTATACCCACAGCAGTTTTTTTGTTTATCTTTAAGTGCTGCTACCCTCTTTCTCTTTGGTACTTACACTTTATCAATACATGTTCAACTGTTTCTGGTTGATTACAGTATTCCCAGTTGGACTTCCTGGACACAGGTGTATTTTTACTACAATCAATTGAATCACCTTGACTGCACACAGGTGATCTCTATTTAACTAATTATATGACTTCAAAAACCAATTGGCTGCACGATTGATGATTTAGTGTGTCATATTAAAGGGGGGGGTGAGGTGAATACTTATACAATCAATTATTTTGTGTTTTATATTTGCAATTAATTTAGATCACTTTGTAGAGGTCTGTTTTCACTTTGACATGAAAGAGACTTTTTCTGTTGATCAGCGTAAAAAAAAGCCAAATTAAATCCACTGAGATTCGTTGTAAAACAATAAAACATGAAAACTTATGGGGGTGGGGGGTGAATATATTTTATAGGCATTGTAGGTCTGCACCTCCAGCAGTGAGGTATCCTTCAGTTCTGCACTGAAAAGGCAGCCTATATTTTTGTAGTCACATCTCTGGAGAGGCCAGTGAACCTACAGCCTTCAGACTCAGCGATGAGAGTCTTGCTTAGTGATAGGTTAGTAACAGATCAGGCCATCAGTGACAGAGAATATTGCATGCAGTTAAGCACAGCCCTTCCAAGTGGTGGTGTAAGAAATAGTTTTGCAAAAGTAGGATTTCACTTTCACTAACACAAAGGGGGCACATGAGGAAGTTGTCATTGATTTTGTGAAAGATCCCTCAGTTGTCCCTACGTTTTAACATTAGAGACAAAGGAACAAGAGGAGGAGAGTCAGGCTGATAATTCATTCAACAAGATAATGCTTGATCTATAATCTAAGTCCATGCCTTTTCCACTCACACACAAAGTCCTGGAGGAACTCAGCAGGCCAGGCAGCATCTCTGGGAAAAAAAGTACTGTTGATGTTTCGGGGTTTTGGCCTGCCTGGCCTGCTAAGTTCCTCCAGCATTTTGTGAGTGCTGTTCAGATTTCCAGCATCTGCATATTTTCTCTTGTTAGTGCCTCTTTCCCCATATCCATTAATAACTTCCATATATACAAAAGTCTTTTTTTTTTGTGTGCCATACTCTGCCAGAGCCTTGGCGGCCACTTTTTTCAAAGTGGTTGTCTTGGAGGAAAGATTCTGTGAGTGTTCCGCCACGTCCTTCTCACAGCGCAGTGTTTTTTAACAAGGCCGAGTTGCAAGCTCGATACTCAACCTGGCACGGTCTGGGAACAGCCCGACTGGATTTGAACTCAGGAACCTTTGCTCCGGAGTCTAGCGCTGGTGTCACTGTGCCACCAGCTGGCCTAAAAGTCTATTAGTCCCATATTTAAATTGATTAACTAACCCATTAACAGCTACTGCTTGCAGAGGAGTAAATTAAACTTCCACCACCCATTTTGTATTGAAGTTTTTTCTAATTTCACTCCAGAACTATCTGGCTTTAAGTACTTAGGTCTTGCCCTGTAGCTCTAGACTCACCAATTAGTTTTTCTCCATCTGGTCCTTCTCCTTTAAAACCTTGAAAACATCAATCAAATAATCCCTAATCTTAATGCAAACCTGGCTTGTGTAATCTCTCCCTGTAATTTCATACCTGAAATCCAGGAGGAATTATTCTCGTCAACCTTAGCTTCCTCAGAACTGCAGCCAGAACTCCAGAAGTAGTCTAACCTGGCTTCTGTGCAGCTGGAGCTGAACTCTTACCCTCCTGCACTGAACATTCACTTAGAGCCCAGGAGAAGCAGCCCATGCTAAGATGAAATGTGGTGCAGTGTGTTTTACAGCAGGGCCCTAAGATCTCATAACAACAACATTTTCAGACAAATAGTTCTTACCAATTCGACTGAGGTAAATAGGGTTTGTAACAAAGATTAATGGATTGACAATAAGGATAATGGTGCAGCAGGTGGGCAGTGTACTCCACCAGCTAATTATGAAGATTGAAATCTTCCAAGTCTACCTCATCCTCATTTACTTGGAAGTTGATGCACTTATAATTCAAGTGTGCAGGAATGATAAAGGCCTAAAAATTCAGATGGGTGGCTCAGATTCTGTTCAGTGTTTTGCATGTGAAAACTAAACCCTGGAGTGCAATGAATTTACTATAATTTCCCTGTTGAACTGCCTCACTGCGATACTCAATAGGTCCTTCTGACTGAGGGGAACTGTAACATATTGGAAATATTTCCACTTCAGGTGTGCATTAATTGATGCCATTCCCTGTCAGGCATTAACTTGGGAATTAACTTATGTCATCCCTGCAATGCCCGCTTGAGGGATTTCTGGAACAAATATGCTCTATTAGCACTGACCTGGGACTTGACTCAGATAATTTCCTTTGCTAATATCTTCTCTCATAGTCCTCTTCCCTCCCCATGCATCTCGTAGTACACACTCATACACTGGTTTTTGCCCATTTTCTGACCCCAACACTCCTGTCCTAATCCCTAATTCATTTCCCTTGACGTCACCCTTCCAACTCCATTAGGCGATTCTCTAATTTGGCTGCTGAACTTCCACACACTTCAATGCTGCATACTGAGGGTGAGTTTTAGTGTTCTGTATTTCTTCGTTAACCTGAGAAACAAATCTCCACTCTGGATATCCCAAATTCTTGGAACTTCTGCATGCAGTAAATTATTTTAAAAGTATTTTGAAATTGGAAATTGGCGATAAAATGTGTCGGTTGGTCTATTGTTCAGCTCTCTAATGAAATTCATTTGCTTGCTGTTAACTGTGGGGTGAACCTTCATGAGCTGAAAGAGAGTGGAAGAGAATTTAGCCAATCACTTCATTTATTCTGGTTATAATATCCTTTTAGTATCTAAGGTGGAGGACGTGTGTGAGTGGATGGTGGTTCCCTGAAAGCATTGCCTAACGGTGAAGCAGTGCGAGGACCAATGTTCTCTTTAAGGTGTGCATGTGCGCGCACACACGTATTTTGCTACTAGTGCACAAAGGAATTTAAATTACATAAGATAGATTGTCACCCTCTACCTTGTTGGCATGTTAAGTATATTCAAAATCATACACAACCATATTTCCTTTTCTGGTTTCTGATGCGGACAGTGTTGACAACTTGGAGTCTGCGATGATTTATCTGCAGATTTTAGAACTGGCTTATTTCTACTGGTTTTATAACCATATAACAACTACAGCATAGAAACAGGCCATCTCAGCCCTCCTAATCAGTGCCGACGCTTACACTCACCTAGTCCCATTGACCCGCACTCAGCCCATAACTCTCCATTCCTTTCCTGTCCATATACTGATCCAATTTTACTTTAAGTGACAATACCGAACCTGCCTCTACCACTTCTACTGGAAGCTCATTCCACACAGCTACCACTCTTGAGTAAAAAAAATTCC
The DNA here is from genome assembly GCF_030144855.1 of Hypanus sabinus. Classification (NCBI taxonomy): domain Eukaryota; kingdom Metazoa; phylum Chordata; class Chondrichthyes; order Myliobatiformes; family Dasyatidae; genus Hypanus; species Hypanus sabinus. The sequence goes on from NC_082712.1 coordinate 64,965,580, forward strand.
CCCTCGTGTTACCAATATATAGTTTTATAGTAGAAACTGTTCAGTGCGCACATATTGTTGCAAAAAATTGCGCACAATAAATTACAAATTAGAGGGAACATTGATAAAGAGTAGACCTCAATCCGTGGTATTGACTGTTTACAGCTGCCAGGAGAGAGGCTTCAAAGCCAGTGCACTCCTCTTGTGGCGGTGTGGCCCCCCATCACCGCACCCAGTGTTCACTCAGCAGAAGACATGATGTATTGTGGTCGACTGTAGATCTCTGCAACATAGATGGCTCAAGTTTGGATTCTTTTATTGCATGGCTGTATCTTACTGATACATCTTTGTGCTGTGTGTGACTGTTGGTGCTGTGTTTTGCACCTTCACCCTGAGTAACACTCTCTCATTTGCCTGTATTTATGGGTATTCATGTATGGTTGAGCAACTATTAAATTTGAGTTGAATTGAAATGTGGGATTTCAATTCATCTCTAGGAAGTGGTGTCTCAGAAAGGCAGTGTCCATTATTAAAGACCTCCAGCATCCAGGACATGCCCTTTCTCACTGGTACCATCAGGTAGGAGGTACAGAAGCCTGAAGGCACACACTCAGTGATTCAGGAACAGTTTCTTCCCCTCTGCCATCCGATTCCTGAATGAACTTTGAAGCTTTGGACACTACCTCACTTTTTAAAATATACAGTATTTCTGTTTTTGCACATTTTTAATAATCTATTCAATATATGTAATTTATTTACTTGTTTATTTGTTAATGCCTTGTGGTGATCCACTGCCTAGTGCACTTGAACCGGCTCACAAATAGCCGGCGTTCCGGCATAAAAGCCAGTCCCAAAAGGGCGCCAGGTCTGCTTCACTAACAAAGGGAAAAGCCTGCGGGGGATTGTGAATACATGCCTCCTACGGCATCTGCGCCCGGGGAGGGCGGGAGCAGGGAGGCTTTAAAGCAAGGCTGTGAAGTTCGAATAAAATCTTTCTTTAACTGCAGTTTACTGACTCAGTGTCGTTATTTTAGCGCTGCGTGTAGCACACCGCTACAGCCTTTTATCTTATTTATTATTATTATTTCCTTTTCTCTCTCTGCTAGATTATGTACTGCATTGAACTGCTGTGGCTAAGTTAACAAATTTCACGTAACATGCTGGTGATAATAAACCTGATTCTGATTAAATAGTTTACAATTCTAACTGTGGGAGTTAGCCTCTGCATCTGAAAGTCAAAACCAACATCAGACTGCTGATCACAAAATGTGGACATGTTGAAGGAATGCTGCAGCTCTTATCTTACAGAGGATCACACAGCTCACCTGCAAGCAGAGACAGAGGATCGAAATGTGAGCGACTTTTAAAGAAGCTCGGTTGAAATATGCAGCAGTTTCATTGGTGTGCACTTCTCAGCTTTGTGCAAATTAAGTATTTATCATTTAAATAATGCTTAAAAGCAATTCTACACTGCCAATGTGTCCAACTAAAAGAAATCACCCCAACCAGTGCTACCAGTGGTATCTCCCAGCGTCACTATGGCTATTTTCTGGTGAGACCCTGACCTAAAGTTCCAGAGCCTTGCGTTGGTGTAAAACATCTCTGAAGTGGTTTTGGTCACACTTCACCTGTAAGTCAAGTTGTCCAATTTTTATAGTGTTGATCTTTCCCAGGTTGTCCCTGGGATCAACATTGTAAACACATTGGAACTTTACTCTTTTACCTCTAAAAGCATTGCGCATCCTTTCAGTAGTATCTGAAGCTTGGCATCTCTTACAAACAGATGGATCAAAGGGAGGCTTGAGCCAATAGTCTAAGCCAATAGTCTTCATTTGTTCTTCAAGGTGATAAAAGGTTAATGGGCTACAGTTAAATGATATTCATTCTGTGGCATGTGAAATGTTACTTCCCAACCTGTCGGCTGACAAGACTTCACTCCTTTTGGAAGTCAAATGCATCCAAAAGCTCTCGTGTTCCTTTGTTTAGAGTGGGATGCTGTTCTGAAAAGACTCCAGGCAGTTGCTGCATAAAGGTCAAGTTTTGTTGTTGTTGACTTGCAGCTGATGACGTTCAATTCATTCACAACTGAAGCATTTATTTCAAGTTGTCTTGTGCGTGCTAGATTGTATGCACAGCAGCCGTGTGAGCGGATGGCCGCTCTGTGAAGTCATCACCCAACTGTGAAAGTGTACAACACTAAAAATGGTAATGGACAGTTAGAATTAAAATTTGCAGCGTCAGGCTCATCTTTTGTCTCTGAAAGATGACAGATCAAACCATATGATCTATGGTGACTTGGCCACTTGGATTCCAGATTTACTTGCTCATGGCATTAAATATGTCTTATTCTGGCTGAGGTCTGTGACCACTGGGGTGTTTCTGCAGGAGCTGCACAGGGACCTCTGCTGTATGTGATACAGTGATCAGTTAAGTGGGGCAGCCACTTATCTGGGACAACTCTTAACGAACAAAACTAATTGAAATAATACCTGGGATTCCCTTTGTTTATTTAGGACACTATGCCACTTAATGGTACAGGAGACTGTTGCCAAACTGTTTCTAACTATCATCAGCTGCGTGTACCTTTCCGGCTGTTTAACACTACTATGTTTAGAGTGAACAATTTTTTAAATCATGCGTGTTTGTGCTCAAATACTGTGATTTTTGTAACTGATTGTTGGCGAGAAATAAGCAATAAATCAGTTCAGAACTGCGTTACTCACTGCAGTTACATGCATTGGACCATATGACATAGGAGCAAAATTAGATCATTCAGCCCATCGAGTCTGCTCCACCATTCCATCATGGCTGATCCCGGATTCCACTCAACCCCATACTCCTGCCTTCTTGCCATATCCTTTCATGCCCTGATCGATCAAGAAACAATCAACTTCCACCTTAAACATATGCATGGACTTGGCTTCTACCGCAGTCTGAGGCAGAGCATTCCACAAATTTACTACTGCCTGGATAAAAAAATTTCCTCCTTACCTCTCTTCTAAAAGGTTGCCCTTTAATTTTGAGGCTGTAACCTCTAGTTTTGGATACCCCCACCAGAGGAAACAACCTCTCCACGTCCACCCTATCTAGACCTTTGAACATTTGCTAGGTTTCAATGAGATCCCCCAGCATTCTTCTAAATTCCAGTGAGTACAGGCCCAAAGCTGTCAAAGGCTCCTCATATGTTAACCCCTTCATTCCTGGAATTATCCCCATGAACCTCCTCTGGATTCTCTCCAATAACAACACATCCTTTCTGAGATATGGGGCCCAAAACTGTTGATAATGCTCCAAGTGCAGCCTGACTAGTGTCTTATAAAGGCCCAGCATTATCTCTTTGCATTTATATTCTATTCCCCTTGAAATAAATGCCAACATTGCATTTGCCTTCTTCACCACAGACTCAACCTGTAAATTAATCTTCTGCGAGTCATGCATGAGGACTCCTAAGTCCCCTCTGCACCTCTGATGTTTGAACTTTCTCCCCATTTTGATAAAAGTCCACAAAATTGTTCCTTTTACCAAAATGCATTATCATACATTCCCCAATACTGTATTCCATCTGCCACCTTTTGCCCATTCTTCCAATTTGTCCAAGTTCATGCTGTCCTTCCACCTATCTTTCTATCACCTGTAAACTCTGCTACAAAGCCATCAAATCCATAATCTAAATCACATGTGAAAAGTAGCGGTCCCAATCTTGACCCCTGAGGAACATCAATAGTTACCAACAGCCAAACAGTAAAGGCCCCTTTTATTCCCACTCACTGCCTCCTGCCTGTCAGTCATTCCACTATCCATGCCAGTATCTTTGCTGTAACGCCATAGGATTTTATCTTATGTGTGGCAGCCTCATGTGTGGCACCTTATCAAATGTCTTCTGAAAGTTCAGGCTTGGTGATGCCATAAATGTCCGAGAGTGAATGCAGTCCATTATCTGCACTAGGCATCTGTTCTGATTTTGTTCATTTACAGTCACTCAAAATAACATTGTAGGACACACTTGATGAATTCCTCTGTTGATAACTATTAGGAACTAATACACCATTTTATAATGTCTCAGTAGGTAATGTTCGAATTTATTCTGTATTTCATTTAAAACATAATTTGTTACTTAGTTCAATGGTAGTTTGTCTTTTTTATACCTTTTTAACTATTTCAATGAAATTTTGGCTAATTGGGTCAGCCACTGAATTTGGCTAAAGTGAACTGGTCCCAATGTGCCCCAATTAACTGCAATCCACTGTATATAGAAATGACTTAGATCAAGGCAAGAGTCATTTAGTAAGTTTGCAAATGTCTCAAAGAATGGTGTTGTGGTGAATGGTGGAAAAGGTTGCTAAAGGATACAGTGAGATAAAGATCAATTGCATGCATAGGCAAAGAAAGAAATGGCAGATGGAGTTTAATCTAGGCAAAGGTAAGATGTTGCAACTTAGGAAAACAAATATAAATGGAACATTCACAGTTATTTGCAGGAGTCTTAGCAGGTTTGATACAGAGAGAGATCTCCCTCTCCCCCCCCACCCCCCAGCCGTCTCACACACACAGAATGACGCATTTTTTAAATCTGAAGTTATTACTTAAAGAATGCTGTTTTTGTTTACCTTCCACGCACCTAGAAATAATAGGCCATTGGGTGCCTGCTTGGGTGCTGTCATTCAGTTAGGTTAGGGCTCCCCTATATCTTAATATGGTCCATACCCCTCCATTCTCTGTATATTCATGTGCCCACCTGAGTGCTTCTTAAAACACTTCTATCCTGTCTGCCTCCTCTACCACCAATGGCAGTACATGGCAGGCACCCACCACTCTATGTAAAATTAAACCCCAGCACATCTCCTTTAAACTGTCCTCCTTTCACCTTAAACACTTACCCTCTAGTATTAGGCATTTCAACCCCAGGATCCATTAACTTCATCAGTTCAGCAACGGTGGAAGGAATGGCCTATTCCGGT